>NW_024470725.1:17500-376250 GCF_017639515.1 Carcharodon carcharias
TGGGTGTGTGGGGTGGGGTGCGGCAGAGCGGGGCGTGTCTGTGTCCGGGGTGGGTGTGTGGGGTGGGGTGCGGCAGAGCGGGGCGTGTCTGTGTCCGGGGTGGGTGTGTGGGGTGGGGTGCGGCAGAGCGGGGCGTGTCTGTGTCCGGGGTGGGTGTGTGGGGTGTGGTGCGGCAGAGCGGGGCGTGTCTGTGTCCGGGGTGGGTGTGTGGGGTGGGGTGCGGCAGAGCGGTGCGTGTCTGTGTCCGGGGTGGGTGTGTGGGGTGGGGTGCGGCAGAGCGGGGTGTGTCTGTCCGGGGTGGGTGTGTGGGGTGGGGTGCGGCAGAGCGGGGCGTGTCTGTGTCCGGGGTGGGTGTGTGGGGTGGGGTGCGGCAGAGCTGGGCGTGTCTGTGTCCGGGGTTGGTGTGTGGGGTGGGGTGCGGCAGAGCGGGTCGTGTCTGTGTCCGGGGTGGGTGTGTGGGGTGGGGTGCGGCAGAGCGGGGCGTGTCTGTGTCCGGGGTGGGTGTGTGGGGTGGGGTGCGGCAGAGCGGGGCGTGTCTGTGTCCGGGGTGGGTGTGTGGGGTGGGGTGCGGCAGAGCGGGGCGTGTCTGTGTCCGGGGTGGGTGTGTGGGGTGGGGTGCGGCAGAGCGGGGCGTGTCTGTGTCCGGGGTGGGTGTGTGGGGTGGGGTGCGGCAGAGCGGGGCGTGTCTGTGTCCGGGGTGGTGCAGTACAGTTCAGGGAGTTGGGCAGTGCTCTCATTCACTAACTTGGGGTCTTTGCAGGTGTGAGCAGCCAGATAGACGATGAGTACAAGTGGGCCGGGGTGGAAGATCCAAAAGTCATGATCACAACGTCGCGGGATCCCAGCTCCAAGCTCAAGCAGTTCGCCAAGGTGAGAGCGGTGGCTCCAGAGGAGGGGGTTTCAGTTTGTGTTACAGATGAGGCCTCGACAGCTTGTTCAAAGTGACCTGGTTTGGGAGATTTCTGCAGCTCTCTGTAAAATTGCCACCTCTGAATTCCTGCTCTCACACTTTTCACCCCCAAGACACGGCAGCTGTGATTTCCAGCTGTGGAGGTGACAGCCAATCGGTTCTGGGTTTGTTGCTGAGCTGAAATCTCTGCCAGGCTTGGTGGGGTTGGGGTGGGGGGAGGATTTTGAGTTTATTCCTGCTCTCCAGCTGGGTTTGAACCCCCCCGGATCTCTCCTTTCTGTTTCAGGAGGTTAAGTTAATTTTGCCGAACTGTCAGCGCATGAACCGAGGGAAGCACGAGATTGGCGCACTCGTACAGGCGTGCAAGGCAAACAGTGTGAGCGACCTGCTCATTGTGCACGAGCACCGGGGTGTACCAGGTCAGATACTGTCGTGTTCGTCTGTAAGACCAGGAGCGATGTAGTGAGACACACTGGGTGGCAGTGAGGTGGGCAGATGGGGGTCTGCTGGGATCAGATAAACATGGGGAAAGGGAGGGGTGTTTGGAGTACATGAGCTCCAGTGGGACAATGTGGTGGGATAGATGGGATCCACAGTGAGAATAAGACGACTGGGAAAAGGGAACCTGTGGTGAGGTCGGGTTCTGGATGGTGCGATGTGTGAGAGAGAGAGAGAGAGAGTTCAACATCAGCTCCCTGTGGCTCTGCCTTTCTCTGTTTGTGAGAGTGGGAGACACTTTGTGCTCAACTCTGAATTCTGCCACATACAGCAGGCTCCTGATTTCAGTCACATCTCTGTGGCTGAGTGCCTTCCCACAGAGGGTGCAGTGGGGGGTAAACCCGCAGGCCCGATGGTTCTGGTTAAAGCAGTTCATTTTTAAGGGCAACACTTCACTGAATGGAAACTGGGGTAGCCCTGTTCTTGAATAATGTCCCCTGACCATGTGAAATAGGAGACAGGGAGCAGCGCTGAATCCCACTGGTCTCTTGTGCCTTCTACCCACCAGAACAGCCCCAAGCTCCAGTCCTTTCTGTGTGTTGATCGTTCATTTACCCCCTCAAAGCTTGTCCCTTTGACTCTACCTTGAACCCCAGTTGACGTGTTCCAGTTTGGGCCAGTCCTGCATGCAGCCCCTGGGGATCTTTAACAAGGTTGAAGCTGTTATCTGAGTGCCAGTTTAAATGGTGTGTGCATCTCCTTGTGCGCGTGTTTCCTGTCTCACAGGGGGCTGAGCCTGTGGTGAGACTTCAGTAGGTCTGAGGGGTGACTGGGAATGTCCAGCTTCAGGGATGCGGCTGCCTCAACTCTGTGCTAACCTGCTCCTTTCTTTCTCTTGCCCTCTTTCCCCATGCTGCTTCCAGACGGGCTCATTGTGTGTCACTTGCCCTTTGGCCCGACTGCGTACTTCACCCTCTGCAACGTGGTGATGCGACATGACATCCCAAACATTGGCACCATGTCGGAGGCATTCCCGCACCTCATCTTCCACAACCTCACCTCCAAGCTCGGCCTGAGGGTAAGTACAGTGTGTGGAAGAGGAGGGTCCCCTCTGTCCCCTGAGGGTAAGTACAGTGTGTGGGAGAGGAGGGTCCCTTCTGTCCCCTGAGGGTAAGTACAGTGTGTGGGAGGGGAGGGTCCCTTCTGTCCCCTGAGGGTAAGTACAGTGTGTGGGAGGGGAGGGTCCCCTCTGTCCCCTGAGGGTAAGTACAGTGTGTGGGAAGGGAGGGTCCCCTCTGTGAGCAGCTGCTCACCTCCCCTCAGCCTCTCTGCACATATTTAAAAACCCAAACTGTCGCTTCATTTAACAAATCTTCTAAGCATCAATGTGGCTCAGGCAGCCTCTCAAGGCAATATCACACAGAGGGAGGCTATTCGGCCTGCTAAGTCCGTGCTGGCTCACTGCGAGAGCTGTCCAGCTCATCTCACTTCCCTGCTTTTTCCCTGAAGCCCTGGATTTTTTTTTTACCCCCTCAAGTACCCTCCTTAATTCCCATTTAAAAGCCTCAGTTGAACCGCTTTCAGGCAGTGCGTTCCAGACCATAATCACTTGCTGTATTAATAAAACTTTTCCTCATGTTGCCTTTCTTTCTTTTGCCAATCATTTTAATCTGTGATCATGAGTCTCCCGCTAACCGGAATAGAGTTTCTCTCTACCTACAAGGTGGGTGGGTGGGTGGGGTGGGTGGTGGGGGGGGGGGGGTGTTGGGGGGCTGGTGAGGGTCAGTGGTTCTGGGGACACAGGCACGGAAGTGGAGTTAAAGCCACCATCAGATCAGCCATGATCTTATTGAATGGTGGAGCTGCCTCGAGGGACCGAATGGCCCACTCCTCCTCCTCTTACTATCTTTTCCGTCTAGGCGCTCCGGTTTTTGACCACCTCTATAAATAACGTAGATCAGGCAAAACTGTGTCCCTAGTAGTGCCCTTTGGAGTACCCCATTGTACATCTTCCTCCAGTCTGAAGGACAAATGTTCACAACTGCTCTCTGTTTCCTGTCCTTTAAACAATGTTGTATCCATGGTGTGGGCCTTGTGGTGCAGTGATATTCCTGCCTGTGAGCCAGGAGTGTTTGATGGGGACAGTGTAGAGGGAGCTTTACTCTAACACTGTGCTGTACCTGTCCTGGGAGTGTTTGATGGGGACAGTGTGAAGGGAGCTTTACTCTATATCTAACCCCGTGCTGTACCTGTCCTGGGAGTGTTTGATGGGGACGGTGTAGAGGGAGATTTACTCTGTATCTAACCCCGTGCTGTACCTGTCCTGGGAGTGTTTGATGGGGACGGTGTAGAGGGAGATTTACTCTGTATCTAACCCCGTGCTGTACCTGTCCTGGGAGTGTTTGATGGGGACAGTGTAGGGTGTGCTTTACTCTATATCTAACCCCGTGCTGTACCTGTCCTGGGAGTGTTTGATGGGGACAGTGTGAAGGGAGCTTTACTCTGTATCTAACCCCGTGCTGTACCTGTCCTGGGAGTGTTTGATGTGGACAGTGTAGAGGGAGCTTTACTCTGTATCTAACCCCGTGCTGTACCTGTCCTGGGAGTGTTTGATGGGGACAGTGTAGAGGGAGCTTTACTCTGTATCTAACCCCGTGCTGTACCTGTCCTGGGAGTGTTTAATGGGGACGGTGTAGAGGGAGCTTTACTCTGTACTAACCCCGTGCTGTACCTGTCCTGGAGTGTTTGATGGGGACAGTGTAGAGAGAGCTTTACTCAGTATCTAACCCTGTGCTGTACCTGTCCTGGGAGTGTTTGATGGGACTATCTATTGCCACACTTAGTGATCAGTGGCTGGTTGGCTAGTGTTGTCATGTATCGAGTTATATTTGAATCTAAGAAGATAAGAAATAAGAGCAGGAGTGGACCATTCGTCCAGCCGAACCTGCTCGGCCATTCAACACGATGATGGCTGATATTCAGCTTCAGATCCACTTTCCTGCCTGTTGCCATATTCCTTGCTTCCCTGAGAAACCCAAATCTATCCATCTCAACCATAATTGTAGAATGAGTTCCTAAATGATCAGCTCCTGATCCCGACGCTCTGTCCCTGGGTTAAAGCCATTCACTGCCATGCTGGATACTCGTGGTCAGTGGCTGCTCACTTTCCCATTTGCTTCCTACCTGAGTGCTGCTTTGTCATTCCCACAGGTATCCAATATCCTGAAGTACTTGTTTCCAGTCCCTAAAGATGACAGCAGAAGGGTGATCACATTTGCAAACCAGGATGACCACATCTCTTTCAGGTACTGAAGGGCCTCGCTGCACAGCGATGGTGGGATTATGGCGGGGACCGTTCTTGAATCTTTGTGTTGTCACTATGTGTTGCTATTAGGGAGTATGAAGGTTTCCACATGTCGTTCTGTGTCCCACCTACTGCCCTGTGCTTGGCCAAACCTTGTTCACTCCAATAAGGCACTAGCTTCATGGCTGGTGCCACACTGCCTGCATGTTAGTGCTGGATCGGGGAGTTTAGCCAAGTCTGACTCACGGGCGTTGCCACCAATTACAGAAGCTGTGGCCGAGGTGGTGCTTGGTTGTTGTGCTCCCCACTGCCTGTGCTGGCATTTGTTCCGTATCAGGTGTCACTGAAACAGTGAGTATCAGTCGCTGTGGCCTTCCTGCTATTAGAGAATAGAGCGTGTGGCTCCAGGGGAAGAGTTGGCGTTGGCAGAGGGGCAGTGGGTCAAATGGCCACGTCCTGAGCTGTGGAGGCAATGATGGGATGGCAAAGGAGCCACTTTAAAGGCAGTCAGGGAAGGGCAGGGTTGGGGTGTAGTTGGTCCCTCAGGGAAGGGCAGGGTTGGGGTGTAGTTGGTCCCTCAGGGAAGGGCAGGGTTGGGGAGGAGTTGGTCCCTCAGGGAAGGGCAGGGTTGGGGTGTAGTTGGTCCCTCAGGGAAGGGCAGGGTTGGGGTGTAGTTGATCCCTCAGGGAAGGGCAGGGTTGGGGTGTGGTTGATCCCTCAGGGAAGGGCAGGGTTGGGGTGTAGTTGGTCCCTCAGGGAAGGGCAGGGTTGGGGTGTAGTTGATCCCTCAGGGAAGGGCAGGGTTGGGTGTAGTTGGTCCCTCAGGGAAGGGCAGGGTTGGGGTGTAGTTGATCCCTCAGGGAAGGGCAGGGTTGGGGTGTGGTTGGTCCCTCAGGGAAGGGCAGGGTTGGGGTGTAGTTGGTCCCTCAGGGAAGGGCAGGGTTGGGGTGTAGTTGGTCCCTCAGGGAAGGGCAGGGTTGGGGTGTAGTTGATCCCTCAGGGAAGGGCAGGGTTGGGGTGTAGTTGATCCCTCAGGGAAGGTCAGGGTTGGGGTGTAGTTGATCCCTCAGGGAAGGGCAGGGTTGGGGTGTAGTTGGTCTCTCAGGGAAGGTCAGGGTTGGGGTGTAGTTGATCCCTCAGGGAAGGGCAGGGTTGGGGTGTAGTTGGTCCCTCAGGGAAGGGCAGGGTTGGGGTGTAGTTGGTCCCTCAGGGAAGGGCAGGGTTGGGGTGTAGTTGATCCCTCAGGGAAGGGCAGGGTTGGGGTGTAGTTGGTCCCTCAGGGAAGGGCAGGGTTGGGGTGTAGTTGATCCCTCAGGGAAGGGCAGGGTTGGGGTGTAGTTGGTCCCTCAGGGAAGGGCAGGGTTGGGGTGTAGTTGGTCCCTCAGGGAAGGGCAGGGTTGGGGTGTAGTTGGTCTCTCAGGGAAGGGCAGGGTTGGGGTGTAGTTGGTCCCTCAGGGAAGGGCAGGGTTGGGGTGTAGTTGGTCCCTCAGGGAAGGGCAGGGTTGGGGTGTAGTTGGTCCCTCAGGGAAGGGCAGGGTTGGGGTGTAGTTGGTCCCTCAGGGAAGGGCAGGGTTGGGGTGTAGTTGGTCCCTCAGGGACGGGCAGGGTTGGGGTGTAGTTGATCCCTCAGGGAAGGGCAGGGTTGGGGTGTGGTTGGTCCCTCAGGGAATGGCAGGGTTGGGGTGTAGTTGGTCCCTCAGGGAAGGGCAGGGTTGGGGTGTAGTTGGTCCCTCAGGGAAGGGCAGGGTTGGGGCGTGGTTGGTCCCTCAGGGAAGGGCAGGGTTGGGGTGTAGTTGGTCTCTCAGGGAAGGGCAGGGTTGGGGTGTAGTTGGTCCCTCAGGGAAGGGCAGGGTTGGGGTGTAGTTGGTCCCTCAGGGAAGGGCAGGGTTGGGGTGTAGTTGATCCCTCAGGGAAGGGCAGGGTTGGGGTGTAGTTGGTCCCTCAGGGAAGGGCAGGGTTGGGGTGTAGTTGATCCCTCAGGGAAGGGCAGGGTTGGGGTGTGGTTGGTCCCTCAGGGAAGGGCAGGGTTGGGGTGTGGTTGGTCCCTCAGGGAAGGGCAGGGTTGGGGTGTGGTTGGTCCCTCAGGGAAGGGCAGGGTTGGGGTGTAGTTGGTCCCTCAGGGAAGGGCAGGGTTGGGGTGTAGTTGGTCCCTCAGGGAAGGGCAGGGTTGGGGTGTAGTTGGTCCCTCAGGGAAGGGCAGGGTTGGGGTGTGGTTGGTCCCTCAGGGAAGGGCAGGGTTGGGGTGTAGTTGGTCCCTCAGGGAAGGGCAGGGTTGGGGTGTAGTTGGTCCCTCAGGGAAGGGCAGGGTTGGGGTGTAGTTGATCCCTCAGGGAAGGGCAGGGTTGGGGTGTAGTTGGTCCCTCAGGGAAGGGCAGGGTTGGGGTGTAGTTGATCCCTCAGGGAAGGGCAGGGTTGGGGTGTAGTTGGTCCCTCAGGGAAGGGCAGGGTTGGGGTGTAGTTGGTCCCTCAGGGAAGGGCAGGGTTGTGGTGTGGTTGGTCCCTCAGGGAAGGGCAGGGTTGGGGTGTAGTTGGTCCCTCAGGGAAGGGCAGGGTTGGGGTGTAGTTGGTCCCTCAGGGAAGGGCAGGGTTGGGGTGTAGTTGGTCCCTCAGTGAAGGGCAGGGTTGGGGTGTAGTTGGTCTCTCAGGGAAGGTCAGGGTTGGGGTGTAGTTGGTCCCTCAGGGAAGGGCAGGGTTGGGGTGTAGTTGGTCTCTCAGGGAAGGGCAGGGTTGGGGTGTAGTTGGTCCCTCAGGGAAGGGCAGGGTTGGGGTGTAGTTGGTCTCTCAGGGAAGGGTGGGGTTGGGGTGTAGTTGGTCTCTCAGGGAAGGGCAGGGTTGGGGTGTAGTTGATCCCTCAGGGAAGGGCAGGGTTGGGGTGTAGTTGATCCCTCAGGGAAGGGCAGGGTTGGGGTGTAGTTGGTCCCTCAGGGAAGGGCAGGGTTGGGGTGTAGTTGGTCCCTCAGGGAAGGGCAGGGTTGGGGTGTAGTTGATCCCTCAGGGAAGGGCACGGTTGGGGTGTAGTTGGTCCCTCAGGGAAGGGCAGGGTTGGGGTGTAGTTGATCCCTCAGGGAAGGGCAGGGTTGGGGTGTAATTGGTCCCTCAGGGAAGGGCAGGGTTGGGGTGTAGTTGGTCCCTCAGGGAAGGGCAGGGTTGGGGTGTGGTTGGTCCCTCAGGGAAGGGCAGGGTTGGGGTGTAGTTGGTCCCTCAGGGAAGGGCAGGGTTGGGGTGTAGTTGGTCTCTCAGGGAAGGGCAGGGTTGGGGTGTAGTTGGTCCCTCAGGGAAGGGCAGGGTTGGGGTGTAGTTGGTCTCTCAGGGAAGGGCAGGGTTGGGGTGTAGTTGATCCCTCAGGGAAGGGCAGGGTTGGGGTGTAGTTGGTCCCTCAGGGAAGGGCAGGGTTGGGGTGTAGTTGGTCCCTTTGCCCGATCAGCACTGTCAGAAGAGGGTGGTGCTCGTGGGAGATGTTTTGAGATGGCCACGCGCAGCCAGTCAGTACATGATGGAGAGATGGGCCTATGCTTCAGCCTGTGCCTGACCTGCACTCGCTTCTGGTTGTGGTTTTGGTCTTTCCCTGTGAAGAATGTTCGTTAAATTCAGCGATTGAGAGATCCATATTCCTTATCTTCATGAATTGGGAGATATCTTAAAAAATGCATCAAGGTTCATTATTTTTAGCTTCTGTCATTGACAATACAGGGATCCCCCAGATAGTTAGAGGTTAGGAAGACCGTTCGCTCTATCTTAATTTTTCTGTCTGCACAGAGAGATCCTGCAGTTCCTCAGCTCACCCGCCCACATGACAATATTGGCTCTTGATGCTAGATTTTCTCTCCCTTGCTCCATCCCAGAGTCCAGCCCCTTTCTAGTTTCCTGAAAATAGTCCCAAATTTACTTGGTGCTGGTTTCAATCCATATTCCATTGCCCTACTCTTTTTATCTTAAGTTAGATTATTAAAAAATAGGAGAAAATCATGTGGACTTTGTCTGATCGTACTATGATTAAAGTGCATTGTTAAGACTTCCGGAATAATAGATTCCAGCGCTGTCCTGATGCCTGATCTCAGGCTAACTTGCCTATGGTTCCCTGTTTTCTCTCTCCCGCCTTCCTTGAATAGTTGCCTTTGCCAACTTTGAATCACTGGTAGCGTTCTAGAATCGAGCGAATTTTGGGAATCAGATCATGGCTGATTTGATTGTGCCCTTAACTCCACTTCCCCTTGTCAGTCAAAAATCTGTCTGACTATTTTCAAGGCTGAGTTAATGACCCACCCTCTGCTGCTCTCTGGGAAAGAGAATTGCAAAGACTAATGACTCTCTTGAGGGAAGAAATTCTTCCTCATTTCAGCCTTAAATGGTTGAGTTCTCTTATTTTTAAACAATGCTCCTTAGGCCTAGATTTCCCATGAGAGGGGACATCCACTCAGCATGTAGCCCATGATGCCATTGGGATTTCTCAGATTTTAGTCCCTGTGCCTTAAATTTCTCCATTACTTTTTCCTCTGATAATTACTTTAAGTCACTGTTGTTAGCTCTCAGGCCCGCCTCTATTTTTGGGATGTTACTTGTGTTTTCTACTGTGAAGACAGACATAAACCATCTGTTCCACGTCTCACCATTCCTCATAGTGTCTCCAAAAGTCTCAACCTCAGTGACACTAGAGACTCTCCAAAGGGATCTCGATGCCCTTGGGGTAACTGGGGGTATTGGTCAGGAATTTTGTTGCAACATCTGAGTAAAACACCCATTTGTCTATTGGCTGGCAACAGTGTCAGGCTGTGATTCCCACCATAGCTGAATGGCTGTCTCGTGTTAATGGTTGTCTCTCTCGTGAATAAAAGAACACCAGTTTGAGAGTGCGTTTGTGAGACTGTGCAGCTTTCACAGGAGGGAGTTGGGGGGTGGGGGGGGCGGGTAGTGAGGATTGGAGGTGAGCTGCTTATAGATTGTAACGTTTTCTGTTTTCTGCTGCTTCCCAGACATCACGTCTACAAAAAGGTGGATCACAAAAACATCGAGCTGTCAGAAGTGGGGCCCAGGTTTGAAATGAAACGTAAGTTTCTCATTCACATGACCCCCTTGAAGCGGGTCAAAATGTTTCTGAAGCCGCTGGAGTCCACACTTGCCCTGGGCTGGGTAAACAGCCTGTTCGCGTAGGCCGCACTCAGTCAATGGAGTTGCTTTTATCTGCAAAATGGGGGAGCAAAGGAGGGGGAGGCATTTCAGGATCTCTCTCAGCTGCAACACCTACTGGCCTCAGTATGCAACTGCACAGGCAGCTGCGTCCAAACTCCATCTGCAATGTTTACATAGGCATGCTTCAAAGTAAAATGTTGACTGAGTAAATGTGGTATGTAATATCCCAGAACCTGAGCTGGCAGTGCCCACGTGCGCAACAGCCATCAGAGACTGGCCTCCAGGGCTTGATAGTTGACTCCATGGAATGAAGAGTTTTATCATCCCGCTAAGGCAGCGCTGTGACTAACCTGGCCTGCCCCTTTCCAGGAGAACCATATTTATTTATGAGGCCCCTTTATGCCCCAATAGCCCATTGGCATCCGTGGGCTAGGATTGCACGTGCGGAAGCTTGGGCGGGGTATTGGAGGGTGTCCGGTGCCTGTGTCTCCCACACACCCAACAAGAGGATGTGCCTTCAGGTGGCAGGGAGTGGACAGGGGAGGCTGCACAGGTAATTGCAATTGGTCATTTTGAATAGCTTGGACATTGATAAAAGAAGCAAACATGACGAGTTTTCTAAACTGAATCAGTAACACGCACGAGGTGGCGTGCATCGAGGAGCGAATAGACCACGCCAAGTATTTCAATCACCCCCATCTCCATCGACCTGCCCTTCGCTTTCCCTTCCTTCCTCGTTCCCTGTCTGCCCTCCCCAGGAAAGGGGGAAAGAAAACCCTATCTCCAGAAGAATGCCACTTGACCCCTGGAAGGCAGTCAGGGAGGGATTCGGAGGCCCCAAACTCATTCGGTTATTCCTAGGCCAAGGGGCTTATCTTATGAAGCAAGGTTGGACCTATACCCATTGGAGTTTAGAAGAATGAGAGGTGATCTTATTGAAACATACCAAACCCTGAGGGGATTTGCTCAGATAGATACCGAGAGAATGTTTCCACCTGTGGAGAGAGACTAGAACCAGGGGACACAATTTCACAATAAGACTGAGATGTTCACAATAAGACTGAGATGAGGAGAATTTCTTTTCTGGCAAAGGGTCATTAGTATGCAGAATTCTCTTCCCCAGAAAGCAGAGGAAGCTGGGTCGTTGAATTTTTCCAATGCTGAGTTAGACAAGAGTTTTGACAGATAAAGGAATTGAGGGTTAAGGGGGGACAGGCAGGAAAGTAGAGTTGAGACACAAACAGATCAGCCACGATCTTGTTGAATGGTGGAGCAGGCTCGAGGGGCCAAATGGCCTATTCCTGTTCCTCATTCCTACCTTCCTATATGATATGGAGAGAGCATAGAGTGGCATTAGGTTAGTTGGGACATTAAAGAATATGGGGATGAGCATTTTGTGGGATTTAACTGGTTTATGGGGGGAAAACATAGCTGTACATTCAATGGGCTGAAGGGCTTTTTGTTCTGGGGAACATTCGCCAATAGTTTCCTTGTCTTATTTCCATGGCTCTTGACCCTTCACAGCCCCTTCCTCAGCCCCTGTGATTTGAACTGTGTAAGTCCAATAACTCAGTTCGTCTTTCTCCGTCTCTCCCTCTGGCAGTGTATCAGATTAAGCTGGGAACCCTGGAAAACGAGGGCATCTCCGACACGGAATGGCGCTGGCATCCCTATACAAACACCGCCAGAAAGAAGAGATACTTGAGCACGGAGTGAGATGAGGCGTCGTATCACCTGAGTTAGCGTGGGCAAGGGACAGTCAATGTTTGAGGCGATGGTGAGCTTGCAGACTCTCACAATTGTGGCTACCCTTGGATTTGAAAATCAGGACTTGTTGACTTTACTTTATCGAGTGGAACAGGCTCTGCTCAAACGAACCAGGCAATCGTGGGTCGGCACCGATTCTAAATCGGATTCAGTCCTTGTGTATGTAGCAGCTGACCTGGACATTGCCGCTGTTTCACAACCAGGTGACCAGGACTTGTCATTGTAAAATG
Source organism: Carcharodon carcharias (assembly GCF_017639515.1). Taxonomy (NCBI): domain Eukaryota; kingdom Metazoa; phylum Chordata; class Chondrichthyes; order Lamniformes; family Lamnidae; genus Carcharodon; species Carcharodon carcharias. Next base: position 29,277 of record NW_024470725.1, read on the forward strand.
TTTATAAACCAGTTAGTGGATCCCTGCTGCCGCTGTTTGATGTGAGAGTTCGGTACTGACTGAGCTCTGGCACAGCATTAGGCAACTGTCTGATGACCATTTCTTTGCCTCGCCATCCTCTGTTCTGTTCTTCTCGAAGTATGGACGCTCGCTGGGGCGCTCATCCTGACCTTTGCTACCTCAACCAAGCAACTGTCTTTGTACCCGGACAGTGAGCGCTTGCAGGGCATTTGGCCACTTAAGTCCAAACCCGTCTTTCCAACAGATTAGGTGTCAGGAGAATGATCAGGCATCCTGGTAGCTTCTCATTTTACCCCTTCCAGTCTGAGGGTGCAAAGTTCAGTAACCACCCGCTGTGGGGGAGCTACCAGAGAATCTGGTGTGTTGCACCCTGAGCTGAGATTTCAACACTGGAGCTCTTCAAGGCTGGGCTGTTGGTGTTTGGTGTAGAGATCTTCAGGGTGGAAGGGGAACTGGCCTTACGTTGGGGGTAGTTTGGATTGGCTGGGGCCCTTGGGTTGGAAGGGCAGTGAGGCTCCTTGCAGTATCAGTCGGTGGGTTTTATCGGTCTGTTGGTGGTGAGATGTTCAATATAATTCTGGTTAGCAGTAAAGTTTTTTTTTTACTGTAGACCTTGGCTGTTCCACGTGTGTATCAAAATAAAAATGTGTTCCAAAGCCATATAGCCCAAGTGTTCTTCCGTATACCGGGCGATGAGATGTGACCGAGCTGGAGCTCTTTGTGCTCAGGGCATGGCAGTACAATGTTAGAAGGGAGTCACTGGGGTCAGGCTCAGCCAAGCGTGAGTGTGTTTGAGCAGGTCTCCCCAACTTGAAGCACGTTTGAAAGTGAGCGCGCTAAGGCTGTTGGAGATGTCTCTTGCAGCACACTCCCTGTTTGACAGTCTGCACTGTGCCTCATGGCAGACTCTGCAAACAAGAGGTCAGGAAGAAGAACTGCAAGCTGGGAGGGTCACATTGGACCTCCCTGTTTTTGGAGCTGTTGATGAATATGCTGTCTCCTGCTGGGGCACACATTCCCTGGGCCTCAGCTGAAGCTCTGATACCTCAACCATGTGGCTGTATTTTTGTATTTGGCCTAAAGTATTGCACATTCAGCAATGGAGGAGACAAAGCATCTGAGCCAAGCCTGATGTTCTCCTTTCCCTCTGTGTCCCCCCCCCCAACACACGCGCGTATTCTTTTTGATTAAAAGATGTGAGGGTTGCTAACAAGCTTTCATTGCTCATCCCTAGTTGGCCCCAACGTCTGATTTAAGCTGACTTCTGGCTCTGCTGCAGTCCTGGTGTTGATCCCAAAATGGTGTCAGGTACAATATTCTGGATTGTAGCAAAGGAGGAAGGTCAGCTTAGTTTCCAGTCAGTGTAGTCAGCGCGGTGCAAGATCTGTGCAGGGAGCTTGGAGATGACCCCGCAATGTTACTGCTGTTTGTCTTCACTGTGGTCCAGGTCACAATGCTTGAGAGTTGCTGTGGAAGTCAAAAGCGGAGATCATTCAACCCATTTGGAGTCCAGTGGTGTACCACAGGGATCTGTGCTGGGGCCCCTATAATTCGTCATTTATATAAACAACATAGATGACTATGTGGGGGCTAGGATTAGTAAGTTTGCAGATGACACAAAGATTGGCCGGGTGGTTAACAGTGAGGTTGAGTGCCCTGGGCTACAGGAAGATATAGACGGGATGGTCAAATGGGCAGATAAGTGGCAGATGGAATTTATCCCTGAAAAGTGTGAGGTGATACACTTTGGAAGGAGTAATTTGACAAGGAAGTATTCAATGACACGAAGTTCTGAGGAACAAAGGGACCTTGGCGTGTGTACCCATAGATCTCTGAAGGCAGAGGGGCATGTTAGTGGGGTGGTGATAAAGGCATATGGGACACTTGCCCTTTTCAATCGAGGCATAGGTTACAAAAAAAGTAGGGAGGTCATGTTGGAGTTGTATAGAACCTTGGTGAGGCCACAGCTGGAGTACTGTGTGCAGTTCTGGTCGCCGCATTATAGGAAGGATGTGATTGCACGTGAGGGGGTGCAGAGGAGATTCACCAGGATGCTGCCTGGGATGAAACATTTAAGTTATGAAGAGAGGTTGGATAGACTTGGGTTATTTTCGTTGGAGCAGAGAAGACTGAGGGACGACCTGATCGAGGTGTACAAGATTATGAGGGGCATGGACAGGGTGGATAGGGAGCAGCTGTTCCCCTTAGTTGAAGGGTCAGTCACGAGGGGACATAAGTTCAAGGTGAGGGGCAGGAGGTTTAGGGGGGATGTGAGGAAAAACCTGTTTACCCAGAGGGTGGTGAGGGTCTGGAATGCGCTGCCTGGGAGGGTGGTGGAGGCGGGTTGCCTCGCATCCTTTAAAAAGTACCTGGATGAGCACTTGGCACGTCATAACATTCAAGGCTATGGGCCAAGTGCTGGTAAATGGGATTAGGTAGGTAGGTCAGGTGTTTCTCACGTGTCGGTGCAGACTTGATGGGCCAAAGGGTCTCTTCTGCGCTGAGATTCTGTGATCTAGTGCATTCTCCACAGAAACCTATGATCACTTCATCTTGGTATTTAGCAATTTCCAAAGGGGCTTTTTCAGCTCCCCTTCACATACCAACCTCAACTTTCAGCCAACACTTGACCAACCATATGCTGTTGAGGAAGCCATAATGCATTAATCTGAAAATTTTAACTGTCAGGACTCGAGTCTATTTCTATGCAATAATCTAGCTGACTTAAACGGCCAGGTGTGCTCACAGCTGGGGCCGAGTGTCGAGCATTGCTTGTTCCATTTCACATAAAACCAGATTGACCACCCAGCATCGATGTAGGCACCGGAAATGACAACAGCACGCTCAGCCCTGCAAAGTCCTGCTTTCTCACACCCAGGGGCTTGTGACAAAATTGGGAGAGCTCTCACACCGACTGGTCAAACAACACCTCACATTGTCATAATCACTGAAGCAAAGCGTAACGTGCAATGTCCCAGACATCACCATCCCTGTCCCACCCGCAGCGTACAGTCGCTAGGGACTTGCCCCAGGAGTCCTCAAACACTGATCCTGAACCCCATGAAGTCTCACAGCATCTGGTCTAGTAAGCCTGCTGGTTACCACCCACCACCCCCAGCCCTCACCTCAGCTGATGAATCAGTGCTTCCTCCATGTTGAACACCATTTGGAGGAGGCACTGAGGGTGGCAAGGCTGCAGAACGTTCTCTGGGTGGGGGTCTTCAAGCCCATCACCGAGTGACTTGGTAGCACAGCCACAGACTGAGCTGGCCGAGTCCTAAAGAACATGGCTGTTAGACTGGCAGGTGGTGAGGGAATTGGCAAGAGGCAAAAACTTACTTGACCTTGCCCTCACCAACGTTCCTGTTGCCAATGCATCTGTCCATGACAGTATCGGTAGGAGTGACCACCGCACAGACCTTGCGGAGATGAAGTCCAGTCTTCATGTTGAGGATACCCTGTATTGTGTTGTGTGGTGCTACTACTGTGCAAATGGGATAGATTTGGAACTGCTCAAGCAACTCAAAACTGGACAACAATGAGGCACTGTGGGCCATCAGCATTGGGGTTGTATGCAACTCCAATCTGTAACCTCATGGCCCAGCATATACCCCACTCCATCACTACCATCAAGCCAAGGGATCAACCCTACTTCAATGAACAGTGCAGGCGGGCATGACAGGAGCAGCACCAGGCATACTGTAAAACGAGGTGTCAACTTGGTGAAGTTAAAACACGGCTACTTGCATACCAAACAGCATAAGCAGCAAGTGATAGAGCTAAGCGATTCCACAACCGACAGATCAGATCTAAGCTCTGCAGTCCTGTCGTGAATGGTGGTGGACAATCAAACAACTATTGGGAAGAGTCATCTCCACAAATATTTGTGCTCCGGAAGTACCTGCACCACTAGCCAGGCTGTTCCACTACAGCAGTAGCACTGCGGCATGCCCAACAATCTGGAAAATTGCCCAGGTTTGTCCTGTCCACACACAGCAGGACAAATCCAACCCGGCCAATTATCGCTCCATCAGCCTACTCTTGATCATTTATTGCCGATCCCTAATTTCTCTTGAGAAGGTGGTGCTGAGCCTTGAACAGGATACTGACAAAATATCAGTCAAAGCAGAGACGTTAGAACAAATGGATGAGGTGAACAGTGACATGAGGTATGTACTGGAATGGACGGCTATGCTTTGTTATGGTCCCTGTCGAGACCAATAATTCCTTTAGAAGAGATTAATTTTCCAAATGATCCAATAACCGACAGACAAGACTTCTATTGTAACAAACTGAAATCAGTACCATTCAAAGATTTACTGACATGAATTAAAAGAGGATAAATTTCTTTAATTTAACGCCATGCTTCTAGTGGATCTGTAGCATTAAAAGGACAGTCTTAAAGTCACTTCTCGTCCTCCAGCAAAAGTTTACCACTCCCTGCCATGCCTTGTTGAAGCTTCCAGTGTCCTTTGACAATCATCTGCTCCATCTGAGTTTTCCTGGTTACAGTTATCACCAGCAAGGCACACCCTGACAATTCCCACCCCCTCGGATCACAGCAGCCCTCACAGCCCAGAATTCCAGTTATTCCTGCATCCTTCAACAGCACATGATTTTTACAACCACTTGAATGAACAACCACCTACATTTCATAATCTCTTTCATTTTAAGATTTGAACATTATAAAATTTCCATTGATAACTGTACAAACTCTGTGTGTGTCTTCACCTGGTTCCTAGAGCTGTGTTTGCAGCTATAGCCATGGTGGACGCAAAATCCAGGGCAATATTTCGAGTCGTATGCCAAACACATTAACGATTCCTTGAGTATTCCTGGGATTCATTTGCCTGTTATTGCTCCTCCAGTTTGGTCTTCTGCTGTAATAGCCAGATCTGCAACCCTTCTATTGCATTGATACCTGTGTGCAGTCTGCACTGTTTTGAAATCTGGCAATCATTGAGTCTTCCATCCTTTGTGTCACTGCAGAATGTCTTGTTTATTCCACGAAGCCCAAAGGAAATGATTTTGTTTCCCCAGGATTTTCTTACAGCACCAATAGGATTTCATTTTCTGAGATCCGGACACCAGTTGGAGCCAGTTGTCTGTTCATATGAAATACTTTAGCAAAACCACCTTCACCATCCAACTGACTGGCGTTCAGCTCACTAAATACTTTACATTTGTTTTACTTCTAGTGGAAAGTGACAACAGCAAGGCAGCATCTATTTTCCCCATTGTAGGGATGTGGCACATTTCCACATATCTACTTCATTCTTCTGTTTGTCATATGGTTCAGTCTCCAGGAACATGAGCAAGTAATCAGACCCTGACAACCTGTGCTTGCTTTCTACCATTTTCCCACCATAGCTGCTAGAATTTTAATTTTCTGTCTGGCAAAGGTTTTTTCTTGGTTCCCATCCTTCATTTTTAAGCATCCAGCCTATGCCACACGTTCTCATCCAGAAAGATGAAGGGTAGAACTGGAGCCAATCTTTGCACGTTTAACAAAAGCGTTTATTTGCGGAGATACACTTTGCAAACCTGCACCTCAGTACTCAACATTCATGGTTTGGCTCGTTTTTTATGAGGCACAAGTGGATCCTTAGCAAGTGATTACAATGAAATATAATTAATATTAAACTTACACCACAATGGGTGAGCTCTACAAACTCTGTCACCCAATCTGATAGTGACTCCGTGTTAGACAATGAGACTGTGTACGGCACATGTCAGTGTAACAGTAATATTACAAACCAATGTGCACCAGCCTCGACCATCTTGTTGGATAGTTAGTGTTGGATGTCACGGCATCACCACAGTTTGACGGTGCCCTCAATGTGGACTTGACTGAGTCCCAAACCAACCCTGTCCTCCATCCTCCTCACTTTCCATTGTCAACCCTTATTTTCACTGAGAAGACTTACCACGAGCAACTCAGTACCTAAGATCACCAACTCATGCTCTAAACCAGCCAGCCAGATGGTGAAATGCGACCACCCCACCAGGACAAGTACATGGTGTATTGCATGCTGTACAGAGATTTGGTGTCAAAGGGCATCAATGCCACCATTGCCAAAATGCAAGTGCTTCACCCAATTTAATTGGCACCTGACTGGGTTCAAGGTAAGTGTGAGTTTTATAAACCCCAAATGCCAGATTCTTTCTCACTGTTTGTCCTTTACAAAAGTGAAGTAAAGAGCATTGAAAGCCTTGAGCAGGAAATGCTATTCATTCTACCAATCTCTATCTTTCCATGGACTGTATCATGACTCATTCAACTTATTTCACCTTAGAAATATGAGTCTGACCCATGAATAATGATATCCAAGTCCCTTTGAAGTTCAACACTTCCCAGCCTCTCACCATTTAAGAAATACTCTGCATTTCTGTTTTTCCTGCCAAAGTGGATAACCTCTAATTTCTCCACATTGTGTTCCATCTGCCAAGCTTTTTCCCACTCACTTATCATCTCCAAATTCCTAAAGGGTATTAGTGAACCACATGGGTTTTCATGATAATCGACAATCATTAGACTTTTAATTCCAGATTTTTTTTAATATTGAGTTTGAATTTCACCATGTTGGGATTGAACCTGGGCACCCAGAGCATTACCCTGGGTTTCTGGATCACTAGCCCAGTGACAATACCAATACACCACCATTTGTCTAACTAGATGGATTTTTTTGCGGAAGTAACATGAGGGTCGATGACGGTAGCATGTCTGTTGTAATCAACATGGATTTTGGAAAAGCAGACTGGTCAGAATCATAACAGCTCATGAGACCCAAGTGAAGGTGACATGTTGGATTCAAAATTGGCTTCGTTTTGATGGTGACAAGCAAATGATTATCGTTGATGGATGTTTTTGTAATTGGAAGGCTATTGCCAGATGTATTCCACAGGCCTCAGTGCTGGATCCCTTGCTGTTTGCAGTGTATATCAATGTTCACAACAGGCAAAATACGGACCCAGACAGCCCATGCTTGCAAAATTCAAAACATGTTTTCCAACATTTGATTTGATTCCACAATTGGACAATACTTGCTGAACAATCCTGATTGTGCTAAGAATTATACTGAAAACCAGTTTGGGATCATCAGTCGGGCTTGCAGTGTGGCTCATTTACACATGCTAGAAGGCACCTGTATTCACACACACACTGTCCTCTGCAGACAGGAGGAGTATGTCCGCACTTAATGCCTTTTACAACTAAACAAAAGCGAGGGGGGCTGCCATTCCCTGGTTCATTCCTCATGGCAATGCCTTGACCAATCAGAGTTCACCTGCCTGGTCTGAACTTGAAACAAAAGCTTGGCAATTAACAGTTGACAGCGAATTGTTCTCTGCCTCATTCTCATGGTAACACCTCTACCAATCAGAGTCCACTTGTCAACCAATCAGCACTCTCTTCTCATGCAGTATAATTTATTATTTTTTTAGCAATATTCAAAATCTGTACTATAAATAACTATATATCTCAATGGTTTGGACTTAAATGTAAGGAGCTTGCTTAACAAGTGTGCAGACAATTTGAAAATTGATAATGTGTTTAATAGTGAGGAAGAAAGATGAAGGAAGATATCAGTGGATTGGTCAGTTGGACAGAAAAGAGATGTATGTACTTCAATACAGTGAAGTGTGAGATAATGCATTCGGGGACAGCAAATCAGCTTAGGGATATTGACAATAAATAAAAGTCTGTGAATTGCAGAGGAACACCGTGCTCTTGGTCTACACATCCCTGAAGTTACCAGGACAGGTGGATAAGTTGTTCAGGAGGATTTTAGAACACTTTTCTTCATTGGTGGAGGCCCAGAGCACTGGTTCCCAACCTGTGGTCCACGACCCCAATTCAGTTCATAGAAACGCTGGACAAGATCACAGCTCCCCTCCTTTGCCAATGTGTCCCTGCACCAACAACAAGGCCCTGATACCATCCAGCCCTGCCCTTGCCCTGTCCATCTCTTAGTTTTGGGATGTATTTTTTTTCTCTCTCCAGGGGACCATTTGATAACAGACACACTCGGGCTCGAGATGCCAGACCTCCCTCGCCTCCCTGTTGCCCACCACCGGCTGGGCTGGACTGTGTGTTTGGTTTAGTGGGAGTGAGGGGGTGTTGGAGCAGAGTACAGGGGGTGGGCTGGGCCGAGGTGCTGATTACAGTGTCTGTAGGGGAGGAGAGAGTGTTGATTATTGTGTGTGGTGGGGGTGGGGGTGGGTGAAGAGGGGCTGATTACAGTGTCTGTAGGGGAGGAGAGAGTGTTGATTATTGTGTGTGGTGGGGGTGGGGGTGGGTGAAGAGGGGCTGATTACAGTGTCTGTAGGGGAGGAGAGAGTGTTGATTATTGTGTGTATGGTGGAGGTGGGGGTGGGTGAAGAGGGGCTAATTACAGTGTCTAGGGGAGGAGAGAGTGTTGATTATTGTGTGTTTGGGGCAGGGTGGGGGTGGGTGAAGAGGGGCTGATTACAGTGTCTAGGGGAGGAGAGAGTGTTGATTATTGTGTGTATGGGGCGGGGTGGGGGTGGGTGAAGAGGGGCTGATTACAGTGGCTGTAGGGTAGGAGAGAGTGTTGATTATTGTGTGTGTGGGGCAGGGTGGGGGTGGGGGTGGGTGAAGAGGGGCTGATTACAGTGTCTGTAGGGGAGGAGAGAGTGTTGATTATTGTGTGTGTGGTCGGGGTGGGGGTGGGTGAAGAGGGGCTGATTACAGTGTCTGTAGGGGAGGAGAGAGTGTTGATTATTGTGTGTATGGGGCAGGGTGGGGGTGGGTGAAGAGGGGCTGATTACAGTGTCTGTAGGGGAGGAGAGAGTGTTGATTATTGTGTGTGTGGGGCAGGGTGGGTGGGTGAAGAGGGGCTGATTACAGTGTCTGTAGGGGAGGAGAGAGTGTTGATTATTGTGTGTATGGGGCAGGGTGGGTGGGTGAAGAGGGGCTGATTACAGTGTCTGTAGGGGAGGAGAGAGTGTTGATTATTGTGTGTATGGGGCAGGGTGGGTGGGTGAAGAGGGGCTGATTACAGTGTCTGTAGGGGAGGAGAGAGTGATGATTATTGTGTGTGTGGTGGGGGTGGGGGTGGGTGAAGAGGGGCTGATTACAGTGTCTGTAGGGGAGGAGAGAGTGTTGATTATTGAGTGTGTGGGGCAGGGTGGGTGGGTGAAGAGGGGCTGATTACAGTTTCTGTAGGGGAGGAGAGAGTGTTGATTATTGTGTGTATGGGGCAGGGTGGGTGAAGAGGGGCTGATTACAGTGTCTGTAGGGGAGGAGAGAGTGTTGATTATTGTGTGTGTGGGGCAGGGTGGGTGGGTGAAGAGGGGCTGATTACAGTGTCTGTAGGGGAGGAGAGAGTGTTGATTATTGTGTGTGTGGGGCAGGGTGGGTGGGTGAAGAGGGGCTGATTACAGTGTCTGTAGGGGAGGAGAGAGTGTTGATTATTGTGTGTGTGGTGGAGGTGGGGGTGGGTGAAGAGGGTCTGATTACAGTGTCTGTAGGGGAGGAGAGATTGTTGATTACGGTGTATATGGGGCAGGGTGGGGGTGGGTGAAGAGGGGCTGATTACAGTGTCTGTAGGGGAGGAGAGAGTGTTGATTATTGTGTGTATGGTGGAGGTGGGGTTGGGTGAAGAGGGGCTGATTACAGTGTCTGTAGGGGAGGAGAGAGTGTTGATTATTGTGTGTATGGGGCAGGGTGGGGGTTGGTGAAGAGGGGCTGATTACAGTGTCTGTAGGGGAGGAGAGAGTGTTGATTATTGTGTGTGTGGTGGGGGTGGGTGGGTGAAGAGGGGCTGATTACAGTGTCTGTAGGGGAGGAGAGAGTGTTGATTATTGTGTGTATGGGGCAGGGTGGGTGGGTGAAGAGGGGCTGATTACAGTGTCTGTAGGGGAGGGGAGAGTGTTGATTATTGTGTGTATGGGGCAGGGTGGGTGGGTGAAGAGGGGCTGATTACAGTGTCTGTAGGGGAGGAGAGAGTGTTGATTATTGTGTGTGTGGGGCAGGGTGGGTGGGTGAAGAGGGGCTGATTACAGTGTCTGTAGGGGAGGAGAGAGTGTTGATTATTGTGTGTATGGTGGAGGTGGGGTTGGGTGAAGAGGGGCTGATTACAGTGTCTGTAGGGGAGGAGAGAGTGTTGATTATTGTGTGTGTGGTGGGGGTGGGGGTGGGTGAAGAGGGGCTGATTACAGTGTCTGTAGGGGAGGAGAGAGTGTTGATTATTGTGTGTATGGTGGAGGTGGGGTTGGGTGAAGAGGGGCTGATTACAGTGTCTGTAGGGGAGGAGAGAGTGTTGATTATTGTGTGTATGGGGCAGGGTGGGTGGGTGAAGAGGGGCTGATTACAGTGTCTGTAGGGGAGGAGAGAGTGTTGATTACTGTGTGTATGGGGCAGGGTGGGGGTGGGTGAAGAGGGGCTGATTACAGTGTCTGTAGGGGAGGAGAGAGTGTTGATTATTGAGTGTGTGGGGCAGGGTGGGTGGGTGAAGAGGGGCTGATTACAGTGTCTGTAGGGGAGGAGAGAGTGTTGATTATTGTGTGTGTGGTGGAGGTGGGGGTGGGTGAAGAGGGTCTGATTACAGTGTCTGTAGGGGAGGAGAGAGTGTTGATTATTGTGTGTATGGGGCAGGGTGGAGGTGGGGGTGGGTGAAGAGGGGCTGATTACAGTGTCTGTAGGGGAGGAGAGAGTGTTGATTATTGTGTGTGTGGGGCAGGGTGGGTGGGTGAAGAGGGGCTGATTACAGTGTCTGTAGGGGAGGAGAGAGTGTTGATTATTGTGTGTGTGGTGGAGGTGGGGGTGGGTGAAGAGGGGCTGATTACAGTGTCTGTAGGGGAGGAGAGAGTGTTGATTATTGTGTGTGTGGGGCAGGGTTGGTGGGTGAAGAGGGGCTGATTACAGTGTCTGTAGGGGAGGAGAGAGTGTTGATTATTGTGTGTATGGGGCAGGGTGGGTGGGTGAAGAGGGGCTGATTACAGTGTCTGTAGGGGAGGAGAGAGTGTTGATTATTGTGTGTGTGGGGCAGGGTGGGTGGGTGAAGAGGGGCTGATTACAGTGTCTGTAGGGGAGGAGAGAGTGTTGATTATTGTGTGTGTGGGGCAGGGTGGGTGGGTGAAGAGGGGCTGATTACAGTGTCTGTAGGGGAGGAGAGAGTGTTGATTATTGTGTGTGGGGCAGGGTGAGGGTGGGTGAAGAGGGGCTGATTACAGTGTCTGTAGGGGAGGAGAGAGTGTTGATTATTGTGTGTGTGGTGGGGGTGGGGGTGGGTGAAGAGGGGCTGATTACAGTGTCTGTAGGGGAGGAGAGAGTGTTGATTATTGTGTGTATGGTGGAGGTGGGGTTGGGTGAAGAGGGGCTGATTACAGTGTCTGTAGGGGAGGAGAGAGTGTTGATTGTGTGTATGGGGCAGGGTGGGTGGGTGAAGAGGGGCTGATTACAGTGTCTGTAGGGGAGGAGAGAGTGTTGATTATTGTGTGTATGGGGCAGGGTGGGTGGGTGAAGAGGGGCTGATTACAGTGTCTGTAGGGGAGGAGAGAGTGTTGATTATTGTGTGTGTGCTGGAGGTGGGGGTGGGTGAAGAGGGGCTGATTACAGTGTCTGTAGGGGAGGAGAGAGTGTTGATTATTGTGTGTGTGGGGCAGGGTGGGTGGGTGAAGAGGGGCTGATTACAGTGTCTGTAGGGGAGGAGAGAGTGTTGATTATTGTGTGTATGGGGCAGGGTGGAGGTGGGTGAAGAGGGTCTGATTACAGTGTCTGCAGGGGAGGAGAGAGTGTTGATTATTGTGTGTATGGTGGAGGTGGGGGTGGGTGAAGAGGGGCTGATTACAGTGTCTGTAGGGGAGGAGAGAGTGTTGATTATTGTGTGTATGGGGCAGGGTGGGTGGGTGAAGGGGGGCTGATTACAGTGTCTGTAGGGGAGGAGAGAGTGTTGATTATTGTGTGTGTGGGGCAGGGTGGGTGGGTGAAGAGGGGCTGATTACAGGGACTGTAGGGGAGGAGAGAGTGTTGATTATTGTGTGTATGGGGCAGGGTGGGTGGGTGAAGAGGGGCTGATTACAGTGTCTGTAGGGGAGGAGAGAGTGTTGATTGTGTGTGTGGGGCAGGGTGGGTGGGTGAAGAGGGGCTGATTACAGTGTCTGTAGGGGAGGAGAGAGTGTTGATTGTGTGTGTGGGGCAGGGTCGGTGGGTGAAGAGGGGCTGATTACAGGGACTGTAGGGGAGGAGAGAGTGTTGATTATTGTGTGTGTGGTGGAGGTGGGGGTGGGTGAAGAGGGGCTGATTACAGTGTCTGTAGAGGAGGAGAGAGTGTTGATTACGGTGTATATGGGGCAGGGTGGGTGGGTGAAGAGGGGCTGATTACAGTGTCTGTAGGGGAGGAGAGAGTGTTGATTATTGTGTGTGTGGGGCAGGGTGGGTGGGTGAAGAGGGGCTGATTACAGTGTCTGTAGGGGAGGAGAGAGTTTTGATTATTGTGTGTGTGGGGCACGGTGGGTGGGTGAAGAGGGGCTGATTACAGTGTCTGTAGGGGAGGAGAGAGTGTTGATTATTGTGTGTGTGGGGCAGGGTGGGGGTGGGTGAAGAGGGGCTGATTACAGTGTCTGTAGGGGAGGAGAGTGTTGATTATTGTGTGTATGGGGCAGGGTGGGTGAAGAGGGGCTGATTACAGTGTCTGTAGGGGAGGAGAGAGTGTTGATTATTGTGTGTTTGGGGCAGGGTGGGTGGGTGAAGAGGGGCTGATTACAGTGTCTGTAGGGGAGGAGAGAGTGTTGATTATTGTGTGTATGGGGCAGGGTGGGGGTTGGGGTGGGTGACGAGGGGCTGATTACAGTGTCTGTAGGGGAGGAGAGAGTGTTGATTATTGTGTGTATGGGGCAGGGTGGGGGTGGGTGAAGAGGGGCTGATTACAGTGTCTGTAGGGGAGGAGAGAGTGTTGATTAATGTGTGTGTGGTGGGGGTGGGGGGATGGTGAAGAGGGGCTGATTACAGTGTCTGTAGGGGAGGAGAGAGTGTTGATTATTGTGTGTATGGGGCAGGGTGGGTGGGTGAAGAGGGGCTGATTACAGTGTCTGTAGGGGAGGAGAGAGTGTTGATTATTGTGTGTATTGGGCAGGGTGGGTGGGTGAAGAGGGGCTGATTACAGTGTCTGTAGGGGAGGAGAGAGTGTTGATTATTGTGTGTATTGGGCAGGGTGGGTGGGTGAAGAGGGGCTGATTACAGTGTCTGTAGGGGAGGAGAGAGTGTTGATTATTGTGTGCATGGGGCAGGGTGGGTGGGTGAAGAGGGGCTGATTACAGTGTCTGTAGGGGAGGAGAGAGTGTTGATTATTGTGTGTATGGGGCAGGGTGGGTGGGTGAAGAGGGGCTGATTACAGTGTCTGTAGGGGAGGAGAGAGTGTTCATTATTGTGTGTATGGGGCAGGGTGGGTGGGTGAAGAGGGGCTGATTACAGTGTCTGTAGGGGAGGAGAGAGTGTTGATTATTGTGTGTATGGGGCAGGGTGGGGGTTGGGGTGGGTGACGAGGGGCTGATTACAGTGTCTGTAGGGGAGGAGAGAGTGTTGATTATTGTGTGTATGGGGCAGGGTGGGGGTGGGTGAAGAGGGGCTGATTACAGTGTCTAGGGGAGGAGAGAGTGTTGATTATTGTGTGTGTGGTGGGGGTGGGGGGGTGGTGAAGAGGGGCTGATTACAGTGTCTGTAGGGGAGGAGAGAGTGTTGATTATTGTGTGTATGGGGCAGGGTGGGTGGGTGAAGAGGGGCTGATTACAGTGTCTGTAGGGGAGGAGAGAGTGTTGATTATTGTGTGTATTGGGCAGGGTGGGTGGGTGAAGAGGGGCTGATTACAGTGTCTGTAGGGGAGGAGAGAGTGTTGATTATTGTGTGTATTGGGCAGGGTGGGTGGGTGAAGAGGGGCTGATTACAGTGTCTGTAGGGGAGGAGAGAGTGTTGATTATTGTGTGCATGGGGCAGGGTGGGTGGGTGAAGAGGGGCTGATTACAGTGTCTGTAGGGGAGGAGAGAGTGTTGATTATTGTGTGTGTGGGGCAGGGTGGGTGGGTGAAGAGGGGCTGATTACAGTGTCTGTAGGGGAGGAGAGAGTGTTGATTATTGTGTGTATGGGGCAGGGTGGGTGGATGAAGAGGGGCTGATTACAGTGTCTGTAGGGGAGGAGAGAGTGTTCATTATTGTGTGTATGGGGCAGGGTGGGGGGGTGAAGAGCGGCTGATTACAGTGTCTGTAGGGGAGGAGAGAGTGTTGATTATTGTGTGTATGGGGCAGGGTGGAGGTGGGGGTGGGTGAAGAGGGGCTGATTACAGTGTCTGTAGGGGAGGAGAGAGTGTTGATTATTGTGTGTGTGGGGCAGGGTGGGTGGGTGAAGAGGGGCTGATTACAGTGTCTGTAGGGGAGGAGAGAGTGTTGATTATTGTGTGTGCGGTGGAGGTGGGGGTGGGTGAAGAGGGGCTGATTACAGTGTCTGTAGGGGAGGAGAGAGTGTTGATTATTGTGTGTATGGGGCAGGGTGGGTCGGTGAAGAGGGGCTGATTACAGTGTCTGTAGGGGAGGAGAGAGTGTTGATTAGTGTGTGTATGGGGCAGGGTGGGTGGGTGAAGAGGGGCTGATTACAGTGTCTGTAGGGGAGGAGAGAGTGTTGATTATTGTGTGTATGGGGCAGGGTGGGTGGGTGAAGAGGGGCTGATTACAGTGTCTGTAGGGGAGGAGAGAGTGTTGATTATTGTGTGTATGGGGCAGGGTGGGTGGGTGAAGAGCGGCTGATTACAGTGTCTGTAGGGGAGGAGAGAGTGTTGATTATTGTGTGTGTGGTGGGGGTGGGGGGTGGGTGAAGAGGGGCTGATTACAGTGTCTGTAGGGGAGGAGAGAGTGTTGATTATTGTGTGTATGGGGCAGGGTGGGTGGGTGAAGAGGGGCTGATTACAGTGTCTGTAGGGGAGGAGAGAGTGTTGATTATTGTGTGTATTGGGCAGGGTGGGTGGGTGAAGAGGGGCTGATTACAGTGTCTGTAGGGGAGGAGAGAGTGTTGATTATTGTGTGTATTGGGCAGGGTGGGTGGGTGAAGAGGGGCTGATTACAGTGTCTGTAGGGGAGGAGAGAGTGTTGATTATTGTGTGCATGGGGCAGGGTGGGTGGGTGAAGAGGGGCTGATTACAGTGTCTGTAGGGGAGGAGAGAGTGTTGATTATTGTGTGTATGGGGCAGGGTGGGTGGGTGAAGAGGGGCTGATTACAGTGTCTGTAGGGGAGGAGAGAGTGTTCATTATTGTGTGTATGGGGCAGGGTGGGTGGGTGAAGAGGGGCTGATTACAGTGTCGGTAGGGGAGGAGAGAGTGTTGATTATTGTGTGTGTGGTGGGGGTGGGGGGGTGGTGAAGAGGGGCTGATTACAGTGTCTGTAGGGGAGGAGAGAGTGTTGATTATTGTGTGTATGGGGCAGGGTGGGTGGGTGAAGAGGGGCTGATTACAGTGTCTGTAGGGGAGGAGAGAGTGTTGATTATTGTGTGTATTGGGCAGGGTGGGTGGGTGAAGAGGGGCTGATTACAGTGTCTGTAGGGGAGGAGAGAGTGTTGATTATTGTGTGTATTGGGCAGGGTGGGTGGGTGAAGAGGGGCTGATTACAGTGTCTGTAGGGGAGGAGAGAGTGTTGATTATTGTGTGCATGGGGCAGGGTGGGTGGGTGAAGAGGGGCTGATTACAGTGTCTGTAGGGGAGGAGAGAGTGTTGATTATTGTGTGTATGGGGCAGGGTGGGTGGGTGAAGAGGGGCTGATTACAGTGTCTGTAGGGGAGGAGAGAGTGTTCATTATTGTGTGTATGGGGCAGGGTGGGTGGGTGAAGAGCGGCTGATTACAGTGTCTGTAGGGGAGGAGAGAGTGTTGATTATTGTGTGTATGGGGCAGGGTGGAGGTGGGGGTGGGTGAAGCGGGGCTGATTACAGTGTCTGTAGGGGAGGAGAGAGTGTTGATTATTGTGTGTGTGGGGCAGGGTGGGTGGGTGAAGAGGGGCTGATTACAGTGTCTGTAGGGGAGGAGAGAGTGTTGATTATTGTGTGTGCGGTGGAGGTGGGGGTGGGTGAAGAGGGGCTGATTACAGTGTCTGTAGGGGAGGAGAGAGTGTTGATTATTGTGTGTATGGGGCAGGGTGGGTGGGTGAAGAGGGGCTGATTACAGTGTCTGTAGGGGAGGAGAGAGTGTTGATTATTGTGTGTATGGGGCAGGGTGGGTGGGTGAAGAGGGGCTGATTACAGTGTCTGTAGGGGAGGAGAGAGTGTTGATTATTGTGTGTATGGGGCATGGTCGGTGGGTGAATAGGGGCTGATTACAGTGTCTGTAGGGGAGGAGAGAGTGTTGATTATTGTGTGTATGGGGCAGGGTGGGGGTGAGTGAAGAGCGGCTGATTACAGTGTCTGTAGGGGAGGAGAGAGTGTTGATTATTGTGTGTGTGGTGGAGGTGGGGGTGGGTGAAGAGGGGCTGATTACAGTGTCTGTAGGGGACGAGAGAGTGTTGATTATTGTGTGTATGGGGCAGGGTGGGTGGGTGAAGAGGGGCTGATTACAGTGTCTGTAGGGGAGGAGAGAGTGTTGATTATTGTGTGTGTGGGGCAGGGTGGGTGGGTGAAGAGGGGCTGATTGCAGTGTCTGTAGGGGAGGAGAGAGTGTTGATTATTGTGTGTATGGTGGGGGTGGGGGTGGGTGAAGAGGGGCTGATTACAGTGTCTATAGGGGAGGAGAGAGTGTTGATTATTGTGTGTATGGGGCAGGGTGGGTGGGTGAAGAGGGGCTGATTACAGTGTCTGTAGGGGAGGAGAGAGTGTTGATTATTGTGTGTGTGGTGGAGGTGGGGGTGGGTGAAGAGGGGCTGATTACAGTGTCTGTAGGGGAGGAGAGAGTGTTGATTATTGTGTGTATGGTGGAGTTGGGGTTGGGTGAAGAGGGGCTGATTACAGTGTCTGTAGGGGAGGAGAGATTGTTGATTACGGTGTATATGGGGCAGGGTGGGGGTGGGTGAAGAGGGGTTGATTACAGTGTCTGTAGGGGAGGAGAGAGTGTTGATTATTGTGTGTATGGGGCAGGGTGGGTGGGTGAAGAGTGGCTGATTACAGTGTCTGTAGGGGAGGAGAGAGTGTTGATTATTGTGTGTGTGGTGGAGGTGGGGGTGGGTGAAGAGGGGCTGATTACAGTGTCTGTAGGGGAGGAGAGAGTGTTGATTATTGTGTGTGTGGTGGAGGTGGGGGTGGGTGAAGAGGGGCTGATTACAGTGTCTGTAGGGGAGGAGAAAGTGTTGATTATTGTGTGTATGGGGCGGGGTGGGGGTGGGTGAAGAGGGGCTGATTACAGTGTCTGTAGGGGAGGAGAGAGTGTTGATTATTGTGTGTGTGGTGGAGGTGGGGGTGGGTGAAGAGGGGCTGATTACAGTGTCTGTAGGGGAGGAGAGAGTGTTGATTATTGTGTGTGTGGTGGAGGTGGGGGTGGGTGAAGAGGGGCTGATTACAGTGTCTGTAGGGGAGGAGAGAGTGTTGATTATTGTGTGTGTGGTGGAGGTGGGGTGGGTGAAGAGGGGCTGATTACAGTGTCTGTAGGGGAGGAGAGAGTGTTGATTATTGTGTGTATGGGGCGGGTGGGGGTGGGTGAAGAGGGGCTGATTACAGTGTCTGTAGGGGAGGAGAGAGTGTTGATTATTGTGTGTGTGGTGGAGGGTGGGGTGGGTGAAGAGGGGCTGATTACAGTGTCTCTAGGGGAGGAGAGAGTGTTGATTATTGTGTGTGTGGGTCAGGGTGGGTGGGTGAAGAGGGGCTGATTACAGTGTCTGTAGGGGAGGAGAGAGTGTTGATTATTGTGTGTGTGGTGGGGGTGGGGGTGGGTGAAGAGGGGCTGATTATAGTGTCTGTAGGGGAGGAGAGAGTGTTGATTATTGTGTGTATGGTGGAGGTGGGGTTTGGTGAAGAGGGGCTGATTACAGTGTCTGTAGGGGAGGAGAGAGTGTTGATTATTGTGTGTGTGGTGGAGGTGGGCGTGGGTGAAGAGGGGCTGATTACAGTGTCTGTAGGGGAGGAGAGAGTGTTGATTATTGTGTGTATGGGGCAGGGTGGGTGGGTGAAGAGGGGCTGATTACAGTGTCTGTAGGGGTGGAGAGAGTGTTGATTATTGTGTGTATGGGGCAGGGTGGGTGGGTGAAGAGGGGCTGATTACAGTGTCTGTAGGGGAGGAGAGAGTGTTGATTATTGTGTGTATGGGGCAGGGTGGGTGGGTGAAGAGCGGCTGATTACAGTGTCTGTAGGGGAGGAGAGAGTGTTGATTATTGTGTGTGTGGTGGAGGTGGGGGTGGGTGAAGAGGGGCTGATTACAGTGTCTGTAGGGGAGGAGAGAGTGTTGATTATTGTGTGTGTGGTGGAGGTGGGGGTGGGTGAAGAGGGGCTGATTACAGTGTCTGTAGGGGACGAGAGAGTGTTGATTATTGTGTGTATGGGGCAGGGTGGGTGGGTGAAGAGGGGCTGATTACAGTGTCTGTAGGGGAGGAGAGAGTGTTGATTATTGTGTGTGTGGGGCAGGGTGGGTGGGTGAAGAGGGGCTGATTGCAGTGTCTGTAGGGGAGGAGAGAGTGTTGATTATTGTGTGTATGGTGGGGGTGGGGGTGGGTGAAGAGGGGCTGATTACAGTGTCTATAGGGGAGGAGAGAGTGTTGATTATTGTGTGTATGGGGCAGGGTGGGTGGGTGAAGAGGGGCTGATTACAGTGTCTGTAGGGGAGGAGAGAGTGTTGATTATTGTGTGTGTGGTGGAGGTGGGGGTGGGTGAAGAGGGGCTGATTACAGTGTCTGTAGGGGAGGAGAGAGTGTTGATTATTGTGTGTCTGGTGGAGGTGGGGTTGGGTGAAGAGGGGCTGATTACAGTGTCTGTAGGGGAGGAGAGATTGTTGATTACGGTGTATATGGGGCAGGGTGGGGGTGGGTGAAGAGGGGTTGATTACAGTGTCTGTAGGGGAGGAGAGAGTGTTGATTATTGTGTGTATGGGGCAGGGTGGGTGGGTGAAGAGTGGCTGATTACAGTGTCTGTAGGGGAGGAGAGAGTGTTGATTATTGTGTGTGTGGTGGAGGTGGGGGTGGGTGAAGAGGGGCTGATTACAGTGTCTGTAGGGGAGGAGAGAGTGTTGATTATTGTGTGTGTGGTGGAGGTGGGGGTGGGTGAAGAGGGGCTGATTACAGTGTCTGTAGGGGAGGAGAGAGTGTTGATTATTGTGTGTATGGGGCGGGGTGGGGGTGGGTGAAGAGGGGCTGATTACAGTGTCTGTAGGGGAGGAGAGAGTGTTGATTATTGTGTGTGTGGTGGAGGTGGGGGTGGGTGAAGAGGGGCTGATTACAGTGTCTGTAGGGGAGGAGAGAGTGTTGATTATTGTGTGTGTGGTGGAGGTGGGGGTGGGTGAAGAGGGGCTGATTACAGTGTCTGTAGGGGAGGAGAGAGTGTTGATTATTGTGTGTGTGGTGGAGGTGGGGGTGGGTGAAGAGGGGCTGATTACAGTGTCTGTAGGGGAGGAGAGAGTGTTGATTATTGTGTGTATGGGGCGGGGTGGGGGTGGGTGAAGAGGGGCTGATTACAGTGTCTCTAGGGGAGGAGAGAGTGTTGATTATTGTGTGTGTGGGTCAGGGTGGGGTGGGTGAAGAGGGGCTGATTACAGTGTCTGTAGGGGAGGAGAGAGTGTTGATTATTGTGTGTGTGGTGGGGGTGGGGGTGGGTGAAGAGGGGCTGATTACAGTGTCTGTAGGGGAGGAGAGAGTGTTGATTATTGTGTGTATGGTGGAGGTGGGGTTGGGTGAAGAGGGGCTGATTACAGTGTCTGTAGGGGAGGAGAGAGTGTTGATTATTGTGTGTATGGTGGCAGGGTGGGTGGGTGAAGAGGGGCTGATTACAGTGTCTGTAGGGGAGGAGAGAGTGTTGATTATTGTGTGTGTGGTGCAGGGTGGGGGTGGGTGAAGAGGGGCTGATTACAGTGTCTGTTGGGGAGGAGAGAGTGTTGATTATTGTGTGTATGGGGCAGGGTGGGGGTCGGTGAAGAGGGGCTGATTACAGTGTCTGTAGGGGAGGAGAGAGTGTTGATTATTGTGTGTGTGGTGGGGGTGGGGGTGGGTGAAGAGGGGCTGATTACAGTGTCTGTAGGGGAGGAGAGAGTGTTGATTATTGTGTGTGTGGTGGAGGTGGGGGTGGGTGAAGAGGGGCTGATTACAGTGTCTGTAGGGGAGGAGAGAGTGTTGATTATTGTGTGTGTGGTGGAGGTGGGGGTGGGTGAAGAGGGGCTGATTACAGTGTCTGTAGGGGAGGAGAAAGTGTTGATTATTGTGTGTATGGGGCGGGGTGGGGGTGGGTGAAGAGGGGCTGATTACAGTGTCTGTAGGGGAGGAGAGAGTGTTGATTATTGTGTGTGTGGTGGAGGTGGGGGTGGGTGAAGAGGGGCTGATTACAGTGTCTGTAGGGGAGGAGAGAGTGTTGATTATTGTGTGTGTGGTGGAGGTGGGGGTGGGTGAAGAGGGGCTGATTACAGTGTCTGTAGGGGAGGAGAGAGTGTTGATTATTGTGTGTGTGGTGGAGGTGGGGGTGGGTGAAGAGGGGCTGATTACAGTGTCTGTAGGGGAGGAGAGAGTGTTGATTATTGTGTGTATGGGGCGGGGTGGGGGTGGGTGAAGAGGGGCTGATTACAGTGTCTGTAGGGGAGGAGAGAGTGTTGATTATTGTGTGTGTGGTGGGGGTGGGGGTGGGTGAAGAGGGGCTGATTACAGTGTCTCTAGGGGAGGAGAGAGTGTTGATTATTGTGTGTGTGGGGCAGGGTGGGTGGGTGAAGAGGGGCTGATTACAGTGTCTGTAGGGGAGGAGAGAGTGTTGATTATTGTGTGTGTGGTGGGGGTGCGGGTGGGTGAAGAGGGGCTGATTACTAGTGTCTGTAGGGGAGGAGAGAGTGTTGATTATTGTGTGTATGGGGAGGTGGGGTTGGTGAAGAGGGGCTGATTACAGTGTCTGTAGGGGAGGAGAGAGTGTTGATTATTGTGTGTGTGGTGGAGGTGGGGTGGGTGAAGAGGGGCTGATTACAGTGTCTGTAGGGGAGGAGAGAGTGTTGATTATTGTGTGTATGGGGCAGGGTGGGTGGGTGAAGAGGGGCTGATTACAGTGTCTGTAGGGGAGGAGAGAGTGTTGATTATTGTGTGTATGGGGCAGGGTGGGTGGGTGAAGAGGGGCTGATTACAGTGTCTGTAGGGGAGGAGAGAGTGTTGATTATTGTGTGTATGGGGCAGGGTGGGTGGGTGAAGAGCGGCTGATTACAGTGTCTGTAGGGGAGGAGAGAGTGTTGATTATTGTGTGTGTGGTGGAGGTGGGGGTGGGTGAAGAGGGGCTGATTACAGTGTCTGTAGGGGAGGAGAGAGTGTTGATTATTGTGTGTGTGGTGGAGGTGGGGGTGGGTGAAGAGGGGCTGATTACAGTGTCTGTAGGGGACGAGAGAGTGTTGATTATTGTGTGTATGGGGCAGGGTGGGTGGGTGAAGAGGGGCTGATTACAGTGTCTGTAGGGGAGGAGAGAGTGTTGATTATTGTGTGTGTGGGGCAGGGTGGGTGGGTGAAGAGGGGCTGATTGCAGTGTCTGTAGGGGAGGAGAGAGTGTTGATTATTGTGTGTATGGTGGGGGTGGGGGTGGGTGAAGAGGGGCTGATTACAGTGTCTATAGGGGAGGAGAGAGTGTTGATTATTGTGTGTATGGGGCAGGGTGGGTGGGTGAAGAGGGGCTGATTACAGTGTCTGTAGGGGAGGAGAGAGTGTTGATTATTGTGTGTGTGGTGGAGGTGGGGGTGGGTGAAGAGGGGCTGATTACAGTGTCTGTAGGGGAGGAGAGAGTGTTGATTATTGTGTGTCTGGTGGAGGTGGGGTTGGGTGAAGAGGGGCTGATTACAGTGTCTGTAGGGGAGGAGAGATTGTTGATTACGGTGTATATGGGGCAGGGTGGGGGTGGGTGAAGAGGGGTTGATTACAGTGTCTGTAGGGGAGGAGAGAGTGTTGATTATTGTGTGTATGGGGCAGGGTGGGTGGGTGAAGAGTGGCTGATTACAGTGTCTGTAGGGGAGGAGAGAGTGTTGATTATTGTGTGTGTGGTGGAGGTGGGGGTGGGTGAAGAGGGGCTGATTACAGTGTCTGTAGGGGAGGAGAGAGTGTTGATTATTGTGTGTGTGGTGGAGGTGGGGGTGGGTGAAGAGGGGCTGATTACAGTGTCTGTAGGGGAGGAGAGAGTGTTGATTATTGTGTGTATGGGGCGGGGTGGGGGTGGGTGAAGAGGGGCTGATTACAGTGTCTGTAGGGGAGGAGAGAGTGTTGATTATTGTGTGTGTGGTGGAGGTGGGGGTGGGTGAAGAGGGGCTGATTACAGTGTCTGTAGGGGAGGAGAGAGTGTTGATTATTGTGTGTGTGGTGGAGGTGGGGGTGGGTGAAGAGGGGCTGATTACAGTGTCTGTAGGGGAGGAGAGAGTGTTGATTATTGTGTGTGTGGTGGAGGTGGGGGTGGGTGAAGAGGGGCTGATTACAGTGTCTGTAGGGGAGGAGAGAGTGTTGATTATTGTGTGTATGGGGCGGGGTGGGGGTGGGTGAAGAGGGGCTGATTACAGTGTCTCTAGGGGAGGAGAGAGTGTTGATTATTGTGTGTGTGGGTCAGGGTGGGTGGGTGAAGAGGGGCTGATTACAGTGTCTGTAGGGGAGGAGAGAGTGTTGATTATTGTGTGTGTGGTGGGGGTGGGGGTGGGTGAAGAGGGGCTGATTACAGTGTCTGTAGGGGAGGAGAGAGTGTTGATTATTGTGTGTATGGTGGAGGTGGGGTTTGGTGAAGAGGGGCTGATTACAGTGTCTGTAGGGGAGGAGAGAGTGTTGATTATTGTGTGTATGGGGCAGGGTGGGGGTTGGTGAAGAGGGGCTGATTACAGTGTCTGTAGGGGAGGAGAGAGTGTTGATTATTGTGTGTGTGGTGGGGGTGGGGGTGGGTGAAGAGGGGCTGATTACAGTGTCTGTAGGGGAGGAGAGAGTGTTGATTATTGTGTGTATGGGGCAGGGTGGGGGTTGGTGAAGAGGGGCTGATTACAGTGTCTGTAGGGGAGGAGAGAGTGTTGATTATTGTGTGTGTGGTGGGGGTGGGGGTGGGTGAAGAGGGGCTGATTACAGTGTCTGTAGGGGAGGAGAGAGTGTTGATTATTGTGTGTATTGGGCAGGGTGGGTGGGTGAAGAGGGGCTGATTACAGTGTCTGTAGGGGAGGAGAGAGTGTTGATTATTGTGTGTATTGGGCAGGGTGGGTGGGTGAAGAGGGGCTGATTACAGTGTCTGTAGGGGAGGAGAGAGTGTTGATTATTGTGTGCATGGGGCAGGGTGGGTGGGTGAAGAGGGGCTGATTACAGTGTCTGTAGGGGAGGAGAGAGTGTTGATTATTGTGTGTATGGGGCAGGGTGGGGGTGGGGGTGGGTGAAGAGGGGCTGATTACAGTGTCTGTAGGGGAGGAGAGAGTGTTGATTATTGTGTGTGTGGTGGGGGTGGGGGTGGGTGAAGAGGGGCTGATTACAGTGTCTGTAGGGGAGGAGAGAGTGTTGATTATTGTGTGTGTGGGGCAGGGTGGGTTGGTGAAGAGGGGCTGATTACAGTGTCTGTAGGGGAGGAGAGAGTGTTGATTATTGTGTGTATGGGGCAGGGTGGGTGGGTGAAGAGGGGCTGATTACAGTGTCTGTAGGGGAGGAGAGAGTGTTGATTATTGTGTGTATGGGGCAGGGTGGGTGGGTGAAGAGGGGCTGATTGCAGTGTCTGTAGGGGAGGAGAGAGTGTTCATTATTGTGTGTATGGGGCAGGGTGGGCGGGTGAAGAGGGGCTGATTACAGTGTCGGTAGGGGAGGAGAGAGTGTTGATTATTGTGTGTATTGGGCAGGGTGGGTGGGTGAAGAGGGGCTGATTACAGTGTCTGTAGGGGAGGAGAGAGTGTTGATTATTGTGTGTGTGGTGGGGGTGGGGGGGTGGTGAAGAGGGGCTGATTACAGTGTCTGTAGGGGAGGAGAAAGTGTTGATTATTGTGTGTATGGGGCAGGGTGGGTGGGTGAAGAGGGGCTGATTACAGTGTCTGTAGGGGAGGAGAGAGTGTTGATTATTGTGTGTATTGGGCAGGGTGGGTGGGTGAAGAGGGGCTGATTACAGTGTCTGTAGGGGAGGAGAGAGTGTTGATTATTGTGTGTATTGGGCAGGGTGGGTGGGTGAAGAGGGGCTGATTACAGTGTCTGTAGGGGAGGAGAGAGTGTTGATTATTGTGTGCATGGGGCAGGGTGGGTGGGTGAAGAGGGGCTGATTACAGTGTCTGTAGGGGAGGAGAGAGTGTTGATTATTGTGTGTATGGGGCAGGGTGGGTGGGTGAAGAGCGGCTGATTACAGTGTCTGTAGGGGAGGAGAGAGTGTTGATTATTGTGTGTATGGGGCAGGGTGGAGGTAGGGGTGGGTGAAGCGGGGCTGATTACAGTGTCTGTAGGGGAGGAGAGAGTGTTGATTATTGTGTGTGCGGTGGAGGTGGGGGTGGGTGAAGAGGGGCTGATTACAGTGTCTGTAGGGGAGGAGAGAGTGTTGATTATTGTGTGTATGGGGCAGGGTGGGTCGGTGAAGAGGGGCTGATTACAGTGTCTGTAGGGGAGGAGAGAGTGTTGATTATTGTGTGTGCGGTGGAGGTGGGGGTGGGTGAAGAGGGGCTGATTACAGTGTCTGTAGGGGAGGAGAGAGTGTTGATTATTGTGTGTATGGGGCAGGGTGGGTGGGTGAAGAGGGGCTGATTACAGTGTCTGTAGGGGAGGAGAGAGTGTTGATTATTGTGTGTATGGGGCAGGGTGGGTGGGTGAAGAGGGGCTGATTACAGTGTCTGTAGGGGAGGAGAGAGTGTTGATTATTGTGTGTATGGGGCAGGGTGGGTGGGTGAAGAGCGGCTGATTACAGTGTCTGTAGGGGAGGAGAGAGTGTTGATTATTGTGTGTGTGGTGGAGGTGTGGGTGGGTGAAGAGGGGCTGATTACAGTGTCTGTAGGGGAGGAGAGAGTGTTGATTATTGTGTGTATGGGGCAGGGTGGGGTGGGTGAAGAGGGGCTGATTACAGTGTCTGTAGGGGAGGAGAGAGTGTTGATTATTGTGTGTGTGGGGCAGGGTGGGTGGGTGAAGAGGGGCTGATTACAGTGTCTGTAGGGGAGGAGAGAGTGTTGATTATTGTGTGTGTGGTGGAGGTGGGGGTGGGTGAAGAGGGGCTGATTACAGTGTCTGTAGGGAGGAGAGAGTGTTGATTATTGTGTGTATGGGGAGGTGGGGGTGGGTGAAGAGGGGCTGATTACAGTGTCTGTAGGGGAGGAGAGAGTGTTGATTATTGTGTGTATGGGGCAGGGTGGGGTGGGTGAAGAGGGGCTGATTACAGTGTCTGTAGGGGAGGAGAGAGTGTTGATTATTGTGTGTATGGGGCAGGGTGGGGTGGGTGAAGAGGGGCTGATTACAGTGTCTGTAGGGGAGGAGAGAGTGTTGATTATTGTGTGTATGGGGCAGGTGGGGGTGGGTGAAGAGGGGCTGATTACAGTGTCTGTAGGGGAGGAGAGAGTGTTGATTATTGTGTGTGTGGGGAGGTGGGGGTGGGTGAAGAGGGGCTGATTACAGTGTCTGTAGGGGAGGAGAGAGTGTTGATTATTGTGTGTATGGGGCAGGGTGGGGTGGGTGAAGAGGGGCTGATTACAGTGTCTGTAGGGGAGGAGAGAGTGTTGATTATTGTGTGTGTGGTGGAGGTGGGGGTGGGTGAAGAGGGGCTGATTACAGTGTCTGTAGGGAGGAGAGAGTGTTGATTATTGTGTGTGTGGTGGAGGTGGGGGTGGGTGAAGAGGGGCTGATTACAGTGTCTGTAGGGGAGGAGAGAGTGTTGATTAATGTGTGTATGGGGCGGGGTGGGTGGGTGAAGAGGGGCTGATTACAGTGTCTGTAGGGGAGGAGAGAGTGTTGATTATTGTGTGTTTGTTGCAGGGTGGGGGTGGGTGAAGAGGGGCTGATTACAGTGTCTGTAGGGGAGGAGAGAGTGTTGATTATTGTGTGTGTGGTGGAGGTGGGGGTGGGTGAAGAGGGGCTGATTACAGTGTCTGTAGGGGAGGAGAGAGTGTTGATTATTGTGTGTGTGGGGCAGGGTGGGGGTGGGTGTAGAGGGGCTGATTACAGTGTCTGTAGGGGAGGAGAGAGTGTTGATTATTGTGTGTATGGGGCAGGGTGGGGTGGGTGAAGAGGGGCTGATTACAGTGTCTGTAGGGGAGGAGAGAGTGTTGATTATTGTGTGTGTGGTGGGGTGGGGGTGGGTGAAGAGGGGCTGATTACAGTGTCTGTAGGGGAGGAGAGAGTGTTGATTATTGTGTGTATGGGCGTGGGTGGGGGTGGGTGAAGAGGGGCTGATTACAGTGTCTGTAGGGGAGGAGAGAGTGTTGATTATTGTGTGTATGGGGCAGGGTGGGTGGGTGAAGAGGGGCTGATTACAGTGTCTGTAGGGGAGGAGAGAGTGTTGATTATTGTGTGTGTGGGGCAGGGTGGGTGGGTGAAGAGGGGCTGATTACAGTGTCTGTAGGGGAGGAGAGAGTGTTGATTATTGTGTGTGTGGGGCAGGGTAGGGGTGGGTGAAGAGGGGCTGATTACAGTGTCTGTTGGGGAGGAGAGAGTGTTGATTATTGTGTGTATGGGGCAGGGTGGGGGTGGGTGAAGAGGGGCTGATTACAGTGTCTGTAGGGGAGGAGAGAGTGTTGATTATTGTGTGTTGGTGGGGTGGGGGTGGGTGAAGAGGGGCTGATTACAGTGTCTGTAGGGGAGGAGAGAGTGTTGATTATTGTGTGTATGGGGCAGGGTGGGGTGGGTGACGAGGGGCTGATTACAGTGTCTGTAGGGGAGGAGAGAGTGTTGATTATTGTGTGTATGGGGCAGGGTGGGGGTGGGTGAAGAGGGGCTGATTACAGTGTCTGTAGGGGAGGAGAGAGTGTTGATTATTGTGTGTGTGGTGGGGGTGGGGGTGGTGAAGAGGGGCTGATTACAGTGTCTGTAGGGGGGGAGAGAGTGTTGATTATTCTGTGTATTGGGCAGGGCGGGGTGGGTGAAGAGGGGCTGATTACAGTGTCTGTAGGGGAGGAGAGAGTGTTGATTATTGTGTGTATTGGGCAGGGTGGGTGGGTGAAGAGGGGCTGATTACAGTGTCTGTAGGGGAGGAGAGAGTGTTGATTATTGTGTGTATGTGGGCAGGGTGGGTGGGTGAAGAGGGGCTGATTACAGTGTCTGTAGGGGAGGAGAGAGTGTTGATTATTGTGTGTGTGGGGCAGGGTGGGGTGGGTGAAGAGGGGCTGATTACAGTGTCTGTAGGGGAGGAGAGAGTGTTGATTATTGTGTGTATGGGGCAGGGTGGGTGGGTGAAGAGGGGCTGATTACAGTGTCTGTAGGGGAGGAGAGAGTGTTGATTATTGTGTGTATGGGGCAGGGTGGGTGGGTGAAGAGGGGCTGATTACAGTGTCTGTAGGGAGGAGAGAGTGTTGATTATTGTGTGTATGGGGCAGGGTGGGGTTGGGGTGGGTGACGAGGGGCTGATTACAGTGTCTGTAGGGGAGGAGAGAGTGTTGATTATTGTGTGTATGGGGCAGGGTGGGGTGGGTGAAGAGGGCTGATTACAGTGTCTGTAGGGGAGGAGAGAGTGTTGATTATTGTGTGTGTGGGGAGGGTGGGGTGGTGTGAAGAGGGGCTGATTACAGTGTCTGTAGGGGAGGAGAGAGTGTTGATTATTGTGTGTATGGGGCAGGGTGGGTGGGTGAAGAGGGGCTGATTACAGTGTCTGTAGGGGAGGAGAGAGTGTTGATTATTGTGTGTATTGGGCAGGGTGGGTGGGTGAAGAGGGGCTGATTACAGTGTCTGTAGGGGAGGAGAGAGTGTTGATTATTGTGTGTATTGGGCAGGGTGGGTGGGTGAAGAGGGGCTGATTACAGTGTCTGTAGGGGAGGAGAGAGTGTTGATTATTGTGTGCATGGGGCAGGGTGGGTGGGTGAAGAGGGGCTGATTACAGTGTCTGTAGGGGAGGAGAGAGTGTTGATTATTGTGTGTATGGGGCAGGGTGGGTGGGTGAAGAGGGGCTGATTACAGTGTCTGTAGGGGAGGAGAGAGTGTTGATTATTGTGTGTATGGGGCAGGGTGGGTGGGTGAAGAGGGGCTGATTACAGTGTCTGTAGGGGAGGAGAGAGTGTTGATTATTGTGTGTGTGGGGCAGGGTGGGGTGGGTGAAGAGGGGCTGATTACAGTGTCTGTAGGGGAGGAGAGAGTGTTGATTATTGTGTGTATGGGGCAGGGTGGGGTGGGTGAAGAGGGGCTGATTACAGTGTCTGTAGGGGAGGAGAGAGTGTTGATTATTGTGTGTATGGGGCAGGGTGGGTGGTGAAGAGGGGCTGATTACAGTGTCTGTAGGGGAGGAGAGAGTGTTGATTATTGTGTGTATGGGCAGGGTGGGTGGGTGAAGAGGGGCTGATTACAGTGTCTGTAGGGGAGGAGAGAGTGTTGATTATTGTGTGTATGGGGCAGGGTGGGTGGGTGAAGAGGGGCTGATTACAGTGTCTGTAGGGGAGGAGAGAGTGTTGATTATTGTGTGTATTGGGCAGGGTGGGTGGGTGAAGAGGGGCTGATTACAGTGTCTGTAGGGGAGGAGGAGTGTTGATTATTGTGTGCTGGGGCAGGGTGGGTGGGTGAAGAGGGGCTGATTACAGTGTCTGTAGGGGAGGAGAGAGTGTTGATTATTGTGTGTGTGGGGCAGGGTGGGTGGGTGAAGAGGGGCTGATTACAGTGTCTGTAGGGGAGGAGAGAGTGTTGATTATTGTGTGTATGGGGCAGGGTGGGTGGGTGAAGAGGGGCTGATTACAGTGTCTGTAGGGGAGGAGAGAGTGTTGATTATTGTGTGTGTGGTGGAGGTGGGGGTGGGTGAAGAGGGGCTGATTACAGTGTCTGTAGGGGAGGAGAGAGTGTTGATTATTGTGTGTGTGGGGCAGGGTGAGGGTGGGTGTGGGTTAAGAGGGGCTGATTACAGTGTCTGTAGGGGAGGAGAGAGTGTTGATTATTGTGTGTGTGTGGCAGGGTGGGTGGGTGAAGAGGGGCTGATTACAGTGTCTGTAGGGGAGGAGAGAGTGTTGATTATTGTGTGTGAGGTGGAGGGTGGGGGTGGGTGAAGAGGGGCTGATTACAGTGTCTGTAGGGGAGGAGAGAGTGTTGATTATTGTGTGTATGGGGCAGGGTGGGTGGGTGAAGAGGGGCTGATTACAGTGTCTGTAGGGGAGGA
Organism: Carcharodon carcharias; assembly: GCF_017639515.1. NCBI lineage: Eukaryota > Metazoa > Chordata > Chondrichthyes > Lamniformes > Lamnidae > Carcharodon > Carcharodon carcharias. The sequence goes on from NW_024470725.1 coordinate 58,629, forward strand.
GAGAGTGTTGATTATTGTGTGTATGGGGCAGGGTGGGTGGGTGAAGAGGGGCTGATTACAGTGTCTGTAGGGGAGGAGAGAGTGTTGATTATTGTGTGTATGGGGCAGGGTGGGTGGGTGAAGAGGGGCTGATTACAGTGTCTGTAGGGGAGGAGAGAGTGTTGATTATTGTGTGTATGGGGCAGGGTGGGTGGGTGAAGAGGGGCTGATTACAGTGTCTGTAGGGGAGGAGAGAGTGTTGATTATTGTGTGTGTGGTGGAGGGTGGGGTGGGTGAAGAGGGGCTGATTACAGTGTCTGTAGGGGAGGAGAGAGTGTTGATTATTGTGTGTATGGGGCAGGGTGGGTGGGTGAAGAGGGGCTGATTACAGTGTCTGTAGGGGAGGAGAGAGTGTTGATTATTGTGTGTATTGGGGCAGGGTGGGTGGGTGAAGAGGGGCTGATTACAGTGTCTGTAGGGGAGGAGAGAGTGTTGATTATTGTGTGTATGGGGCAGGGTGGGTGGGTGAAGAGGGGCTGATTACAGTGTCTGTAGGGGAGGAGAGAGTGTTGATTATTGTGTGCATGGGGCAGGGTGGGTGGGTGAAGAGGGGCTGATTACAGTGTCTGTAGGGGAGGAGAGAGTGTTGATTATTGTGTGTATGGGGCAGGGTGGGTGGGTGAAGAGGGGCTGATTACAGTGTCTGTAGGGGAGGAGAGAGTGTGTTGATTATTGTGTGTATGGGGCAGGGTGGGTGGGTGAAGAGTGGCTGATTACAGTGTCTGTAGGGGAGGAGAGAGTGTTGATTATTGTGTGTGTGGTGGGGGTGGGGGGGTGGGTGAAGAGGGGCTGATTACAGTGTCTGTAGGGGAGGAGAGAGTGTTGATTATTGTGTGTATGGGGCAGGGTGGGTGGGTGAAGAGGGGCTGATTACAGTGTCTGTAGGGGAGGAGAGAGTGTTGATTATTGTGTGTATTGGGCAGGGTGGGTGGGTGAAGAGGGGCTGATTACAGTGTCTGTAGGGGAGGAGAGAGTGTTGATTATTGTGTGTATGGGGCAGGGTGGGTGGGTGAAGAGGGGCTGATTACAGTGTCTGTAGGGGAGGAGAGAGTGTTGATTATTGTGTGCTGTGGGGCAGGGTGGGTGGGTGAAGAGGGGCTGATTACAGTGTCTGTAGGGAGGAGAGAGTGTTGATTATTGTGTGTATGGGGCAGGGTGGGTGGGTGAAGAGGGGCTGATTACAGTGTCTGTAGGGGAGCAGAGAGTGTCGATTATTGTGTGTATGGGGCACGGTTGGAGGGTGAAGAGGGGCTGATTACAGTGTCTGTAGGGGAGGAGAGAGTGTTGATTATTGTGTGTATGGGGCAGGGTGGGGGGGGGTGGGTGAAGAGGGGCTGATTACAGTGTCTGTAGGGGAGGAGAGAGTGTTGATTATTGTGTGTGTGGGGCAGGGTGGGGGTGGGTGAAGAGGGGCTGATTACAGTGTCTGTAGGGGAGGAGAGAGTGTTGATTATTGTGTGTGTGGTGGGGGTGGGGGTGGGTGAAGAGGGGCTGATTACAGTGTCTGTAGGGGAGGAGAGAGTGTTGATTATTGTGTGTATGGGGCAGGGTGGGTGGGTGAAGAGGGGCTGATTACAGTGTCTGTAGGGGAGGAGAGAGTGTTGATTATTGTGTGTATGGGGCAGGGTGGGTGGGTGAAGACGGGCTGATTACAGTGTCTGTAGGGGAGGAGAGAGTGTTGATTATTGTGTGTATGGGGCAGGGTGGGTGGGTGAAGAGGGGCTGATTACAGTGTCTGTAGGGGAGGAGAGAGTGTTGATTATTGTGTGTATGGGGCAGGGTGGGTGGGTGAAGAGGGGCTGATTACAGTGTCTGTAGGGGAGGAGAGAGTGTTGATTATTGTGTGTGTGGGGCAGGGTGGGGGTGTGAAGAGGGGCTGATTACAGTGTCTGTAGGGGAGGAGAGAGTGTTGATTATTGTGTGTGTGGGGGGGGGGGGGGGGGTGAAGAGGGGCTGATTACAGTGTCTGTAGGGGAGGAGAGAGTGTTGATTATTGTGTGTGTGGGGCAGGGTGGGTGGGTGAAGTTGGGCTGATTACAGTGTCTGTAGGGGAGGAGAGAATGTTGATTATTGTGTGTATGGGGCAGGGTGGTTGGGTGAAGAGGGGCTGATTACAGTGTCTGTAGGGGAGGAGAGAGTGTTGATTATTGTGTGTATGGGGCAGGGTGGGTGGGTGAAGAGGGGCTGATTACAGTGTCTGTAGGGGAGGAGAGAGTGTTGATTATTGTGTGTATGGGGCAGGGTGGGTGGGTGAAGAGGGGCTGATTACAGTGTCTGTAGGGGAGGAGAGAGTGTTGATTATTGTGTGTATGGGGCAGGGTGGGTGGGTGAAGAGGGGCTGATTACAGTGTCTGTAGGGGAGGAGAGAGTGTTGATTATTGTGTGTATGGGGCAGGGTGGGTGGGTGAAGAGGGGCTGATTACAGTGTCTGTAGGGGAGGAGAGAGTGTTGATTATTGTGTGTATGGGGCAGGGTGGGTGGGTGAAGAGGGGCTGATTACAGTGTCTGTAGGGGAGGAGAGAGTGTTGATTATTGTGTGTATGGGGCAGGGTGGGGGTGGGTGAAGAGGGGCTGATTACAGTGTCTGTAGGGGAGGAGAGAGTGTTGATTATTGTGTGTGTGGGGGGGGGGGGTGGGTGAAGAGGGGCTGATTACAGTGTCTGTAGGGGAGGAGAGAGTGTTGATTATTGTGTGTATGGGGCAGGGTGGGTGGGTGAAGAGGGGCTGATTACAGTGTCTGTAGGGGAGGAGAGAGTTTTGATTATTGTGTGTATGGGCAGGGTGGGTGGGTGAAGAGGGGCTGATTACAGTGTCTGTAGGGGAGGAGAGAGTGTTGATTATTGTGTGTATGGGACAGGGTGGGTGGGTGAAGAGGGGCTGATTACAGTGTCTGTAGGGGAGGAGAGAGTGTTGATTATTGTGTGTATGGGGCAGGGTGGGTGGGTGAAGAGGGGCTGATTACAGTGTCTGTAGGGGAGGAGAGAGTGTTGATTATTGTGTGTGTGGGGCAGGGTGGGTGGGTGAAGAGGGGCTGATTACAGTGTCTGTAGGGGAGGAGAGAGTGTTGATTATTGTGTGTATGGGGCAGGGTGGGTGGGTGAAGAGGGGCTGATTACAGTGTCTGTAGGGGAGGAGAGAGTGTTGATTATTGTGTGTGTCTGGCAGGGTGGGTGGGTGAAGAGGGGCTGATTACACTGTCTGTAGGGGAGGAGAGAGTGTTGATTATTGCGTGTATGGGACAGGTTGGGGGTGGGTGGGTGAAGAGGGGCTGATTACAGTGTCTGTAGGGGAGGAGAGAGTGTTGATTATTGTGTGTGTGGGGCAGGGTGGGTGGGTGAAGAGGGGCTGATTACAGTGTCTGTAGGGGAGGAGAGAGTGTTGATTATTGTGTGTGTGGTGGAGGTGGGGGTGGGTGAAGAGGGGCTGATTACAGTGTCTGTAGGGGAGGAGAGAGTGTTGATTATTGTGTGTATGGGGCAGGGTGGGTGGGTGAAGACGGGCTGATTACAGTGTCTGTAGGGGAGGAGAGAGTGTTGATTATTGTGTGTATGGGGCAGGGTGGGTGGGTGAAGAGGGGCTGATTACAGTGTCTGTAGGGGAGGAGAGAGTGTTGATTATTGTGTGTATGGGGCAGGGTGGGTGGGTGAAGAGGGGCTGATTACAGTGTCTGTAGGGGAGGAGAGAGTGTTGATTATTGTGTGTATGGGGCAGGGTGGGTGGGTGAAGAGGGGCTGATTACAGTGTCTGTAGGGGAGGAGAGAGTGTTGATTATTGTGTGTGTGGGGGGGGTGGGGGTGGGTGAAGAGGGGCTGATTACAGTGTCTGTAGGGGAGGAGAGAGTGTTGATTATTGTGTGTATGGGGCAGGGTGGGTGGGTGAAGAGGGGCTGATTACAGTGTCTGTAGGGGAGGAGAGAGTGTTGATTATTGTGTGTATGGGGCAGGGTGGGTGGGTGGTGAAGAGGGGCTGATTACAGTGTCTGTAGGGGAGGAGAGAGTGTTGATTATTGTGTGTATGGGGCAGGGTGGGTGGGTGAAGAGGGGCTGATTACAGTGTCTGTAGGGGAGGAGAGAGTGTTGATTATTGTGTGTATGGGGCAGGGTGGGTGGGTGAAGAGGGGCTGATTACAGTGTCTGTAGGGGAGGAGAGAGTGTTGATTATTGTGTGTATGGGGCAGGGTGGGTGGGTGAAGAGGGGCTGATTACAGTGTCTGTAGGGGAGGAGAGAGTGTTGATTATTGTGTGTATGGGGCAGGGTGGGTGGGTGAAGAGGGGCTGATTACAGTGTCTGTAGGGGAGGAGAGAGTGTTGATTATTGTGTGTATGGGGGGGTGGGGGGGGGGTGAAGAGGGGCTGATTACAGTGTCTGTAGGGGAGGAGAGAGTGTTGATTATTGTGTGTATGGGGCAGGGTGGGTGGGTGAAGAGGGGCTGATTACAGTGTCTGTAGGGGAGGAGAGAGTGTTGATTATTGTGTGTGTGGGGCAGGGTGGGTGGGTGAAGAGGGGCTGATTACAGTGTCTGTAGGGGAGGAGAGAGTGTTGATTATTGTGTGTATGGGGCAGGGTGGGTGGGTGAAGAGGGGCTGATTACAGTGTCTGTAGGGGAGGAGAGAGTGTTGATTATTGTGTGTATGGGGCAGGGTGGGTGGGTGAAGAGGGGCTGATTACAGTGTCTGTAGGGGAGGAGAGAGTGTTGATTATTGTGTGTATGGGGCAGGGTGGGTGGGTGAAGAGGGGCTGATTACAGTGTCTGTAGGGGAGGAGAGAGTGTTGATTATTGTGTGTATGGGGCAGGGTGGGTGGGTGAAGAGGGGCTGATTACAGTGTCTGTAGGGGAGGAGAGAGTGTTGATTATTGTGTGTATGGGGCAGGGTGGGTGGGTGAAGAGGGGCTGATTACAGTGTCTGTAGGGGAGGAGAGAGTGTTGATTATTGTGTGTGTGGGGCAGGGTGGGTGGGTGAAGAGGGGCTGATTACAGTGTCTGTAGGGGAGGAGAGAGTGTTGATTATTGTGTGTGTGGGGGGGTGGGTGGGTGAAGAGGGGCTGATTACAGTGTCTGTAGGGGAGGAGAGAGTGTTGATTATTGTGTGTATGGGGCAGGGTGGGTGGGTGAAGAGGGGCTGATTACAGTGTCTGTAGGGGAGGAGAGAGTGTTGATTATTGTGTGTATGGGGCAGGGTGGGTGGGTGAAGAGGGGCTGATTACAGTGTCTGTAGGGGAGGAGAGAGTGTTGATTATTGTGTGTATGGGGCAGGGTGGGTGGGTGAAGAGGGGCTGATTACAGTGTCTGTAGGGGAGGAGAGAGTGTTGATTATTGTGTGTATGGGGCAGGGTGGGTGGGTGAAGAGGGGCTGATTACAGTGTCTGTAGGGGAGGAGAGAGTGTTGATTATTGTGTGTGTGGGGCAGGTGGGGGTGGGTGAAGAGGGGCTGATTACAGTGTCTGTAGGGGAGGAGAGAGTGTTGATTATTGTGTGTATGGGGCAGGGTGGGTGGGTGAAGAGGGGCTGATTACAGTGTCTGTAGGGGAGGAGAGAGTGTTGATTATTGTGTGTGTGGGGCAGGGTGGGTGGGTGAAGAGGGGCTGATTACAGTGTCTGTAGGGGAGGAGAGAGTGTTGATTATTGTGTGTATGGGGGGGGGGGGGGTGGGTGAAGAGGGGCTGATTACAGTGTCTGTAGGGGAGGAGAGAGTGTTGATTATTGTGTGTATGGGGCAGGGTGGGTGGGTGAAGAGGGGCTGATTACAGTGTCTGTAGGGGAGGAGAGAGTGTTGATTATTGTGTGTGTGGTGGGGGTGGGGGTGGGTGAAGAGGGGCTGATTACAGTGTCTGTAGGGGAGGAGAGAGTGTTGATTATTGTGTGTATGGGGCAGGTGGGGTGGGTGAAGAGGGGCTGATTACAGTGTCTGTAGGGGAGGAGAGAGTGTTGATTATTGTGTGTATGGGGCAGGGTGGGGGTGGGTGAAGAGGGGCTGATTACAGTGTCTGTAGGGGAGGAGAGAGTGTTGATTATTGTGTGTATGGGGCAGGGTGGGGTGGGTGAAGAGGGGCTGATTACAGTGTCTGTAGGGGAGGAGAGAGTGTTGATTATTGTGTGTATGGGGCAGGTGGGGGTGGGTGAAGAGGGGCTGATTACAGTGTCTGTAGGGGAGGAGAGAGTGTTGATTATTGTGTGTATGGGGCAGGTGGGGGTGGGTGAAGAGGGGCTGATTACAGTGTCTGTAGGGGAGGAGAGTGTGTTGATTATTGTGTGTATGGGGCAGTGTGGTGGTGGGTGAAGAGGGGCTGATTACAGTGTCTGTAGGGGAGGAGAGAGTGTTGATTATTGTGTGTGTGGGGCAGGGTTGGGGGTCGGTGAAGAGGGGCTGATTACAGTGTCTGTAGGGGAGGAGAGAGTGTTGATTATTGTGTGTATGGTGGAGGTGGGCGTGGGTGAAGAGGGGCTGATTACAGTGTCTGTAGGGGAGGAGAGAGTGTTGATTATTGTGTGTGTGGGGCAGGTGGGGGTGGGTGAAGAGGGGCTGATTACAGTGTCTGTAGGGGAGGAGAGAGTGTTGATTATTGTGTGTGTGGCGGAGGTGGGGGTGGGTGAAGAGGGGCTGATTACAGTGTCTGTAGGGGAGGAGAGAGTGTTGATTATTGTGTGTGTGGTGGGGGTGGGTGAAGAGGGGCTGATTACAGTGTCTGTAGGGGAGGAGAGAGTGTTGATTATTGTGTGTATGGGGCAGGGTTTTGGGTGGGTGAAGAGGGGCTGATTACAGTGTCTGTAGGGGAGGAGAGAGTGTTGATTATTGTGTGTATGGGGGGGTGGGGGTGGGTGAAGAGGGGCTGATTACAGTGTCTGTAGGGGAGGAGAGAGTGTTGATTATTGTGTGTATGGGGCAGGTGGGTGGGTGAAGAGGGGCTGATTACAGTGTCTGTAGGGGAGGAGAGAGTGTTGATTATTGTGTGTATGGGGCAGGGGGGGTGGGTGAAGAGGGGCTGATTACAGTGTCTGTAGGGGAGGAGAGAGTGTTGATTATTGTGTGTATGGGGCAGGGTGGGTGGGTGAAGAGGGGCTGATTACAGTGTCTGTAGGGGAGGAGAGAGTGTTGATTATTGTGTGTATGGGGCAGGGTGGGTGGGTGAAGAGGGGCTGATTACAGTGTCTGTAGGGGAGGAGAGAGTGTTGATTATTGTGTGTATGGGGCAGGGTGGGTGGGTGAAGAGGGGCTGATTACAGTGTCTGTAGGGGAGGAGAGAGTGTTGATTATTGTGTGTGTGGGGCAGGTGGGGGTGGGTGAAGAGGGGCTGATTACAGTGTCTGTAGGGGAGGAGAGAGTGTTGATTATTGTGTGTGTGGTGGCAGGTGGGGGTGGGTGAAGAGGGGCTGATTACAGTGTCTGTAGGGGAGGAGAGAGTGTTGATTATTGTGTGTATGGGGCAGGGTGGGTGGGTGAAGAGGGGCTGATTACAGTGTCTGTAGGGGAGGAGAGAGTGTTGATTATTGTGTGTGTGGGGCAGGGTGGGTGGGTGGGTGAAGAGGGGCTGATTACAGTGTCTGTAGGGGAGGAGAGAGTGTTGATTATTGTGTGTATGGTGGGGGTGGGGGTGGGTGAAGAGGGGCTGATTACAGTGTCTGTAGGGGAGGAGAGAGTGTTGATTATTGTGTGTATGGGGCAGGGTGGGTGGGTGAAGAGGGGCTGATTACAGTGTCTGTAGGGGAGGAGAGAGTGTTGATTATTGTGTGTGTGGTGGGGTGGGGGTGGGTGAAGAGGGGCTGATTACAGTTTCTGTAGGGGAGGAGAGAGTGTTGATTATTGTGTGTATGGGGCAGGGTGGGTGAATAGGGGCTGATTACAGTGTCTGTAGGGGAGGAGAGAGTGTTGATTATTGTGTGTATGGGGCAGGGTGGGGGTGGGTGAAGAGGGGCTGATTACAGTGTCTGTAGGGGAGGAGAGAGTGTTGATTATTGTGTGTATGGGGCAGGGTGGGTGGGTGAAGAGGGGCTGATTACAGTGTCTGTAGGGGAGGAGAGAGTGTTGATTATTGTGTGTATGGTGGAGGTGGGGGTGAGTGAAGAGGGGCTGATTACAGTGTCTGTAGGGGAGGAGAGAGTGTTGATTATTGTGTGTGTGGGGGGGTGGGGGTGGGTGAAGAGGGGCTGATTACAGTGTGTGTAGGGGAGGAGAGAGTGTTGATTATTGTGTGTATGGGGCAGGGTGGGGGTGGCTGAAGAGGGGCTGATTACAGTGTCTGTTGGGGAGGAGAGAGTGTTGATTATTGTGTGTATGGGGCAGGTGGGGGTGGGTGAAGAGGGGCTGATTACAGTGTCTGTAGGGGAGGAGAGAGTGTTGATTATTGTGTGTGTGGGGGAGGTGGGGGTGGGTGAAGAGGGGCTGATTACAGTGTCTGTAGGGGAGGAGAGAGTGTTGATTATTGTGTGTGTGGTGGTAGGTGGGGGTGGGTGAAGAGGGGCTGATTACAGTGTCTGTAGGGGAGGAGAGAGTGTTGATTATTGTGTGTATGGGGCAGGGTGGGGGTGGGTGAAGAGGGGCTGATTACAGTGTCTGTAGGGGAGGAGAGAGTGTTGATTATTGTGTGTATGGGGCAGGGTGGGTGGGTGAAGAGGGGCTGATTACAGTGTCTGTAGGGGAGGAGAGAGTGTTGATTATTGTGTGTGTGGGGGGGGTGGGGGTGGGTGAAGAGGGGCTGATTACAGTGTCTGTAGGGGAGGAGAGAGTGTTGATTATTGTGTGTGTGGGGGGTGGGGTGGGTGAAGAGGGGCTGATTACAGTGTCTGTAGGGGAGGAGAGAGTGTTGATTATTGTGTGTATGGGGCAGGGTGGGGGTGGGTGAAGAGGGGCTGATTACAGTGTCTGTAGGGGAGGAGAGAGTGTTGATTATTGTGTGTGTGGTGGAGGTGGGGGTGGGTGAAGAGGGGCTGATTACAGTGTCTGTAGGGGAGGAGAGAGTGTTGATTATTGTGTGTGTGGTGGAGGGTGGGGTGGGTGAAGAGGGGCTGATTACAGTGTCTGTAGGGGGAGGAGAGAGTGTTGATTATTGTGTGTATTGGGGCAGGTGGGGTGGGTGGAAGAGGGGCTGATTACAGTGTCTGTAGGGGAGGAGAGAGGTTGTTGATTATTGTGTGTATGGGGCAGGGGTGGGGTGGGTGAAGAGGGGCTGATTACAGTGTCTGTAGGGGAGGAGAGAGTGTTGATTATTTGTGGGTGTGTGGGAGGTGGGGTGGGTGAAGAGGGGCTGATTACAGTGTCTGTAGGGGAGGAGAGAGTGTTGATTATTGTGTGTATGGGGCAGGGTGGGTGGGTGAAGACGGGCTGATTACAGTGTCTGTAGGGGAGGAGAGAGTGTTGATTATTGTGTGTGTGGTGGGGGTGGGTGAAGAGGGGCTGATTACAGTGTCTGTAGGGGAGGAGAGAGTGTTGATTATTGTGTGTGTGGGGCAGGGTGGGGTGGGTGAAGAGGGGCTGATTACAGTGTCTGTAGGGGAGGAGAGAGTGTTGATTATTGTGTGTGTGGTGGGGGTGGGTGAAGAGGGGCTGATTACAGTGTCTGTAGGGGAGGAGAGAGTGTTGATTATTGTGTGTATGGGGCAGGGTTGGGGGTGGGTGAAGAGGGGCTGATTACAGTGTCTGTAGGGGAGGAGAGAGTGTTGATTATTGTGTGTATGGGGGGGTGGGGGTGGGTGAAGAGGGGCTGATTACAGTGTCTGTAGGGGAGGAGAGAGTGTTGATTATTGTGTGTGTTGGGCAGGGTGGGTGGGTGAAGAGGGATGATTACAGTGTCTGTAGGGGAGGAGAGAGTTGATTATTGTGTTTATGGTGGGGGTGGGTGAAGAGGGGCTGATTACAGTGTCTGTAGGGGAGGAGAGAGTGTTGATTATTGTGTGTATGGGGCAGGGTGGGGGTGGGTGAAGAGGGGCTGATTACAGTGTCTGTAGGGGAGGAGAGAGTGTTGATTATTGTGTGTATGGGGCAGGGGGGTGGGTGAAGAGGGGCTGATTACAGTGTCTGTAGGGGAGGAGAGAGTGTTGATTATTGTGTGTATGGGGCAGGGTGGGTGGGTGAAGAGGGGCTGATTACAGTGTCTGTAGGGGAGGAGAGAGTGTTGATTATTGTGTGTATGGGGCAGGGTGGGTGGGTGAAGAGGGGCTGATTACAGTGTCTGTAGGGGAGGAGAGAGTGTTGATTATTGTGTGTATGGGGCAGGGGTGGGTGGGTGAAGAGGGGCTGATTACAGTGTCTGTAGGGGAGGAGAGAGTGTTGATTATTGTGTGTATGGGGCAGGGTGGGGGTGGGTGAAGAGGGGCTGATTACAGTGTCTGTAGGGGAGGAGAGAGTGTTGATTATTGTGTGTGTGGTGGAGGGGTGGGGGTGGGTTGAAAGAGGGGCTGATTACAGTGTCTGTAGGGGAGGAGAGAGTGTTGATTATTGTGTGTATGGGGCAGGGTGGGGGGGGTGAAGAGGGGCTGATTACAGTGTCTGTTGGGGAGGAGAGAGTGTTGATTATTGGTGTGTGGTAGGGTGGGTGGGTGAAGAGGGGCTGATTACAGTGTCTGTAGGGGAGGAGAGAGTGTTGATTATTGTGTGTGTATTGGGCAGGTGGGGTGGGTGAAGAGGGGCTGATTACAGTGTCTGTAGGGGAGGAGAGAGTGTTGATTATTGTGTGTATGGGGCAGGGTGGGTGGTGTGAAGAGGGGCTGATTACAGTGTCTGTAGGGGAGGAGAGAGTGTTGTTATTGTGTGTTGGGGCAGGGTGGGGTTGGTGAAGAGGGGGCTGATTACAGTGTCTGTAGGGGAGGAGAGAGTGTTGATTATTGTGTGTTGTGGTGGAGGTGGGGGTGGGTGAAGAGGGGCTGATTACAGTGTCTGTAGGGGAGGAGAGAGTGTTGATTATTGTGTGTATGGGGCAGGGTGGGGGTGGGTGAAGAGGGGCTGATTACAGTGTCTGTAGGGGAGGAGAGAGTGTTGATTATTGTGTGTATGGGGCAGGGTGGGTGGGTGAAGAGGGGCTGATTACAGTGTCTGTAGGGGAGGAGAGAGTGTTGATTATTGTGTGTGTGGGGCAGGTGGGGGTGGGTGAAGAGGGGCTGATTACAGTGTCTGTAGGGGAGGAGAGAGTGTTGATTATTGTGTGTATGGGGAGGTGGGGGTGGGTGAAGAGGGGCTGATTACAGTGTCTGTAGGGGAGGAGAGAGTGTTGATTATTGTGTGTATGGGGCAGGGTGGGTGGGTGTGAAGAGGGGCTGATTACAGTGTCTGTAGGGGAGGAGAGAGTGTTGATTATTGTGTGTGTGGGGAGGTGGGGGTGGGTGAAGAGGGGCTGATTACAGTGTTCTGTAGGGGAGGAGAGAGTGTTGATTATTGTGTGTATGGGGCAGGGTGGGTGGGTGAAGAGGGGCTGATTACAGTGTCTGTAGGGGAGGAGAGAGTGTTGATTATTGTGTGTATGGGAGCCAGGGTGGGGGTGGGTGAAGAGGGGCTGATTACAGTGTCTGTAGGGGAGGAGAGAGTGTTGATTATTGTGTGTATGGGGCAGGGTGGGGTGGGTGAAGAGGGGGCTGATTACAGTGTCTGTAGGGGAGGAGAGAGTGTTGATTATTGTGTGTGTGGGGCAGGGTGGGTGGGTGAAGAGGGGCTGATTACAGTGTCTGTAGGGGAGGAGAGAGTGTTGATTATTGTGTGTTTGGGGCAGGTGTGGGTGGGTGAAGAGGGGCTGATTACAGTGTCTGTAGGGGAGGAGAGAGTGTTGATTATTGTGTGTATGGAGCAGGGTGGGTGGGTGAAGAGGGGCTCATTACAGGTCTGTAGAGGGAGGAGAGAGTGTTGATATTGTGGTGTATGGGGCAGGGTGGGGGTGGGTGAAGAGGGGCTGATTACAGTGTCTGTAGGGGAGGAGAGAGTGTTGATTATTGTGTGTGTGGGGGGGTGGGTGGGTGAAGAGGGGCTGATTACAGTGTCTGTAGGGGAGGAGAGAGTGTTGATTATTGTGTGTATGGGGCAGGGTGGGTGGGTGAAGAGGGGCTGATTACAGTGTCTGTAGGGGAGGAGAGAGTGTTGATTATTGTGTGTGTGGGGGGGTGGGGGTGGGTGAAGAGGGGCTGATTACAGTGTCTGTAGGGGAGGAGAGAGTGTTGATTATTGTGTGTATGGGGCAGGGTGGGTGGGTGAAGAGGGGCTGATTACAGTGTCTGTAGGGGAGGAGAGAGTGTTGATTATTGTGTGTATGGGGCAGGGTGGGTGGGTGAAGAGGGGCTGATTACAGTGTCTGTAGGGGAGGAGAGAGTGTTGATTATTGTGTGTATGGGGCAGGGTGGGTGGGGGTGAAGAGGGGCTGATTACAGTGTCTGTAGGGGAGGAGAGAGTGTTGATTATTGTGTGTATGGGGCAGGGTGGGTGGGTGGGTGAGAGGGGCTGATTACAGTGTCTGTAGGGGAGGAGAGAGTGTTGATTATTGTGTGTATGGGGGGTGGGGGTGGGAGAAGAGGGGCTGATTACAGTGTCTGTAGGGGAGGAGAGAGTGTTGATTATTGTGTGTATGGGGCAGGGTGGGTGGGTGAAGAGGGGCTGATTACAGTGTCTGTAGGGGAGGAGAGAGTGTTGATTATTGTGTGTATGGGGCAGGGTGGGGTGGGTGAAGAGGGGCTGATTACAGTGTCTGTAGGGGAGGAGAGAGTGTTGATTATTGTGTGTATGGGGCAGGGTGGGTGGGTGAAGAGGGGCTGATTACAGTGTCTGTAGGGGAGGAGAGAGTGTTGATTATTGTGTGTATGGGGCAGGGTGGGTGGGTGAAGAGGGGCTGATTACAGTGTCTGTAGGGGAGGAGAGAGTGTTGATTATTGTGTGTATGGGGCAGGGTGGGTGGGTGAAGAGGGGCTGATTACAGTGTCTGTAGGGGAGGAGAGAGTGTTGATTATTGTGTGTATGGGGGGGTGGGGGGGGGTGAAGAGGGGCTGATTACAGTGTCTGTAGGGGAGGAGAGAGTGTTGATTATTGTGTGTATGGGGCAGGGTGGGTGGGTGAAGAGGGGCTGATTACAGTGTCTGTAGGGGAGGAGAGAGTGTTGATTATTGTGTGTATGGGGCAGGGTGGGTGGGTGAAGAGGGGCTGATTACAGTGTCTGTAGGGGAGGAGAGAGTGTTGATTATTGTGTGTATGGGGCAGGGTGGGTGGGTGAAGAGGGGCTGATTACAGTGTCTGTAGGGGAGGAGAGAGTGTTGATTATTGTGTGTATGGGGCAGGGTGGGTGGGTGAAGAGGGGCTGATTACAGTGTCTGTAGGGGAGGAGAGAGTGTTGATTATTGTGTGTATGGGGCAGGGTGGGTGGGTGAAGAGGGGCTGATTACAGTGTCTGTAGGGGAGGAGAGAGTGTTGATTATTGTGTGTATGGGGCAGGGTGGGGGGTGGGTGAAGAGGGGCTGATTACAGTGTCTGTAGGGGAGGAGAGAGTGTTGATTATTGTGTGTGTGGGGCAGGGTGGGTGGGTGAAGAGGGGCTGATTACAGTGTCTGTAGGGGAGGAGAGAGTGTTGATTATTGTGTGTGTGGGGCAGTGTGGGTGGGTGAAGAGGGGCTGATTACAGTGTCTGTAGGGGAGGAGAGAGTGTTGATTATTGTGTGTGTGGTGGGGTGGGGTGGGTGAAGAGGGGCTGATTACAGTGTCTGTAGGGGAGGAGAGAGTGTTGATTATTGTGTGTATGGGGCAGGGTGGGTGGGTGAAGAGGGGCTGATTACAGTGTCTGTAGGGGAGGAGAGAGTGTTGATTATTGTGTGTATGGGGCAGGGTGGGTGGGTGAAGAGGGGCTGATTACAGTGTCTGTAGGGGAGGAGAGAGTGTTGATTATTGTGTGTATGGGGCAGGGTGGGTGGGTGAAGAGGGGCTGATTACAGTGTCTGTAGGGGAGGAGAGAGTGTTGATTATTGTGTGTATGGGGCAGGGTGGGTGGGTGAAGAGGGGCTGATTACAGTGTCTGTAGGGGAGGAGAGAGTGTTGATTATTGTGTGTATGGGGCAGGGTGGGTGGGTGAAGAGGGGCTGATTACAGTGTCTGTAGGGGAGGAGAGAGTGTTGATTATTGTGTGTGGGGCAGGGTGGGTGGGTGAAGAGGGGCTGATTACAGTGTCTGTAGGGGAGGAGAGAGTGTTGATTATTGTGTGTATGGGGGGTGGGTGGGTGAAGAGGGGCTGATTACAGTGTCTGTAGGGGAGGAGAGAGTGTTGATTATTGTGTGTGTGGGGCAGGGTGGGGGTGGGTGAAGAGGGGCTGATTACAGTGTCTGTAGGGGAGGAGAGAGTGTTGATTATTGTGTGTATGGGGCAGGGTGGGTGGGTGAAGAGGGGCTGATTACAGTGTCTGTAGGGGAGGAGAGAGTGTTGATTATTGTGTGTATGGGGCAGGGTGGGGTGGGTGAAGAGGGGCTGATTACAGTGTCTGTAGGGGAGGAGAGAGTGTTGATTATTGTGTGTATGGGGGGGGTGGGGGTGGGTGAAGAAGGGCTGATTACAGTGTCTGTAGGAGGAGAGAGTGTTGATTATTGTGTGTATGGGGCAGGGTGGGTGGGCTGAAGAGGGGCTGATTACAGTGTCTGTAGGGGAGGAGAGGAGTGTTGATTATTGTGTGTGGTGGAGGGTGGGGTGGTGAAGAGGGGCTGATTACAGTGTCCTGTAGGGGAGGAGAGAGTGTTGAATTATTGTGTGTTTGGGTGGAAGGTGGGGGTGGGTGAAGATGGGCTGATTACCGTGTCTGCAGGGGAGTAGAGAGTGTTGATTATTGTGTGTATGGTGGCAGGGTGGGTGGGGTGAAGAGGGCTGATTACAGTGTCTGTAGGGGAGGAGAGGAGTGTTGATTATTGGTGTCTGTGGGCAGGGTGGGTGGGTGAAGAGGGGCTGAGTACTGGTGTCTGTAGGGAGGAGAGAGTGTTGATTATTGTGTGTATGGGGAGGGTGGGTGGGTGAAGAGGGGCTGATTACAGTGTCTGGTAGGGAGGAGAGAGTGTTGATTATTGTGTGTATGCGTGGGGGTGGGGGGTGGGTGACGAGGGGCTGATTACAGTGTCTGTAGGGGAGGAGAGAGTGTTGATTATGTGTGTGTGGGGCAGGGGGGGTGGGTGAAGAGGGGCTGATTACAGTGTCTGTAGGGGAGGAGAGAGTGTTGATTATTGTGTGTATGGGGCAGGGTGGGTGGGTGAAGAGGGGCTGATTACAGTGTCTGTAGGGGAGGAGAGAGTGTTGATTATTGTGTGATGTGGGGGTGGGGTGGGTGGGTGAAGAGGGCTTGATTACAGTGTCTGTAGGGGAGGAGAGAGTGTTGATTATTGTGTGTATGTGGCTGGGGTGGGGATGGTGAAGAGGGGCTGATTACAGTGTCTGTAGGGGAGGAGAGAGTGTTGATTATTGTGTGTGTGGTGGGGGTGGGGGGTGGGTGAAGAGGGGATGATTACAGTGTCTGTAGGGGAGGAGAGAGTGTTGATTATTGTGTGTAGGGTGGGGGTGGGGTGGGTGAAGAGGGGCTGATTACAGAGTCCGAGGGGAGGAGAGCGTGTTGATTATTGTGATGTATGTGGGGCAGGGTGGGTGGGTGAAGAGGGGCTGATTACAGAGTGCTGTAGGGGAGGAGGAGAGTGTTGAATATTGTGTGTTTGGGGGTGGGTGGGTGAAGAGGGGCTGATTACAGTGTCTGTAGGGGAGGAGAGAGTGATGATATTGTGTGTCTGGGGCAGGGGGGTGGGGTGGGTGAAGAGGGGCTGATCTACAGTGTCTGTCGGGGAGGAGAGAGTGTGGATTATTGTGTGTAGTGGTGGCAGGGTGGGGTGGTTGAGACGGGCATGATTACAGTGCTCTGTAGGTGGAGGGAGAGAGTGTAGATTATGTGTGTATGGTTGGCAGGGTGGGGGTGGGTGAAAGGGGCAGATTACAGTATCTGTAGGGGAGGAGAGAGTGTTGATTATTGTGTGTATGGGGCAGGGTGGGGTGGGTGAAGAGGGCCTGATTACAGTGTCTGTAGGGAGGAGAGAGTGTTGATTATTGTGTGTATGGGGGGTGGGGGGTGGGTGAAGAGGGGCTGATTA
Source organism: Carcharodon carcharias (assembly GCF_017639515.1). Taxonomy (NCBI): domain Eukaryota; kingdom Metazoa; phylum Chordata; class Chondrichthyes; order Lamniformes; family Lamnidae; genus Carcharodon; species Carcharodon carcharias. The sequence goes on from NW_024470725.1 coordinate 74,732, forward strand.
CAGTGTCTGTAGGGGAGGAGAGAGTGTTGATTATTGTGTGTGTGGGGAGGTGGGGGTGGGTGAAGAGGGGCTGATTACAGTGTCTGTAGGGGAGGAGAGAGTGTTGATTATTGTGTGTATGGGGCAGGTGGGTGGGTGAAGAGGGGCTGATTACAGTGTCTGTAGGGGAGGAGAGAGTGTTGATTATTGTGTGTATGGGGCAGGGTGGGTGGGTGAAGAGGGGCTGATTACAGTGTCTGTAGGGGAGGAGAGAGTGTTGATTATTGTGTGTATGGGGCAGGGTGGGGGTGGGTGAAGAGGGGCTGATTACAGTGTCTGTAGGGGAGGAGAGAGTGTTGATTATTGTGTGTATGGGGCAGGGGGGGTGGGTGAAGAGGGGCTGATTACAGTGTCTGTAGGGGAGGAGAGAGTGTTGATTATTGTGTGTATGGGGCAGGGTGGGTTGGTGAAGAGGGGCTGATTACAGTGTCTGTAGGGGAGGAGAGAGTGTTGATTATTGTGTGTATGGGCAGGGTGGGTGGGTGAAGAGGGGCTGATTACACTGTCTGTAGGGGAGGAGAGAGTGTTGATTATTGTGTGTATGGGGCAGGGTGGGGGTGGGTGAAGAGGGGCTGATTACAGTGTCTGTAGGGGAGGAGAGAGTGTTGATTATTGTGTGTATGGGGCAGGGTGGGGGTGGGTGAAGAGGGGCTGATTACAGTGTCTGTAGGGGAGGAGAGAGTGTTGATTATTGTGTGTATGGGGCAGGGTGGGGTGGGTGAAGAGGGGCTGATTACAGTGTCTGTAGGGGAGGAGAGAGTGTTGATTATTGTGTGTATGGGGCAGGGTGGGTGGGTGAAGAGGGGCTGATTACAGTGTCTGTAGGGGAGGAGAGAGTGTTGATTATTGTGTGTTGGGGCAGGGTGGGTGGGTGAAGAGGGGCTGATTACAGTGTCTGTAGGGGAGGAGAGAGTGTTGATTATTGTGTGTGTGGTGGCAGGGTGGGGTGGGTGAAGAGGGGCTGATTACAGTGTCTGTAGGGGAGGAGAGAGTGTTGATTATTGTGTGTGTGGTGGCAGGTGGGGGTGGGTGAAGAGGGGCTGATTACAGTGTCTGTAGGGGAGGAGAGAGTGTTGATTATTTGTGTATGTGGAGGTGGGGGGTGGGTGAAGAGGGGCTGATTACAGTGTCTGTAGGGGAGGAGAGAGTGTTGATTATTGTGTGTAGTGGGGCAGGGTGGGGTGGGTGAAGAGGGGCTGATTACCAGTGTCTGTAGGGGAGGAGAGAGTGTTGATTATTGTGTGTATGGGGCAGGGTGGGTGGGTGAAGAGGGGCTGATTACAGTGTCTGTAGGGGAGGAGAGAGTGTTGATTATTGTGTGTATGGGCAGGGTGGGTGGGTGAAGAGGGGCTGATTACAGTGTCTGTAGGGGAGGAGAGAGTGTTGATTATTGTGTGTATGGGGCAGGGTGGGGTGGGTGAAGAGGGGCTGATTACAGTGTCTGTAGGGGAGGAGAGAGTGTTGATTATTGTGTGTATGGGGCAGGGTGGGGGTGGGTGAAGAGGGGCTGATTACAGTGTCTGTAGGGGAGGAGAGAGTGTTGATTATTGTGTGTATGGGGCAGGGTGGGTGGGTGTGAAGAGGGGCTGATTTACAGTGTCTGTAGGGGAGGAGAGAGTGTTGATTATTGTGTGTATGGGGCAGGGTGGGTGGGTGAAGAGGGGCTGATTACAGTGTCTGTAGGGGAGGAGAGAGTGTTGATTATTGTGTGTATGGGGCAGGGTGGGTGGGTGAAGAGGGGCTGATTACAGTGTCTGTAGGGGAGGAGAGAGTGTTGATTATTGTGTGTATGGGGCAGGGTGGGTGGGTGAAGAGGGGCTGATTACAGTGTCTGTAGGGAGGAGAGAGTGTTGATTATATGTGTGATTGGGCAGGGTGGAGGTGGGTGAAGAGGGGCTGATTACAGTGTCCTGTAGGGGAGGAGAGAGTGTTGATTATTGTGTGTGATGGGGCAGGGGGGTGGGTGAAGAGGGGCTGATTACAGTGTCTGTAGGGGAGGAGAGAGTGTTGATTATTGTGTGTGTGGTGGAGGTGGGGGGTGGGTTGAAGAGGGGCTGATTACAGTGTCTGTAGGGGAGGAGAGAGTGTTGATTATTGTGTGTATGGGGCAGGGTGGGGTGGGTGAAGAGGGGCTGATTACAGTGTCTGTAGGGGAGGAGAGAGTGTTGATTATTGTGTGTATGGGGCAGGGTGGGGGTGGGTGAAGAGGGGCTGATTCAAGTGTCTGTAGGGGAGGAGAGAGTGTTGATTATTGTGTGTATGGGGCAGGGTGGGGTGGGTGAAGAGGGGCTGATTACAGTGTCTGTAGGGGAGGAGAGAGTGTTGATTATTGTGTGTATGGGGCAGGGTGGGGTGGGTGAAGAGGGGCTGATTACAGTGTCTGTAGGGGAGGAGAGAGTGTTGATTATTGTGTGTGTGGTGGGGGTGGGGGTGGGTGAAGAGGGGCTGATTACAGTGTCTGTAGGGGAGGAGAGACTCTTGATTATTGTGTGTGTGGGGCAGGGTGGGTGGGGTGAAGAGTGATTACAGTGTGTGTAGGGGAGGAGAGAGTGTTGATTATTGTGTGTGTGGGGCAGGGTGGGTGGGTGAAGAGGGGCTGATTACAGTGTCTGTAGGGGAGGAGAGAGTGTTGATTATTGTGTGTGTGGTGGGGGTGGGTTGGGTGAAGAGGGGCTGATTACAGTGTCTGTAGGGGAGGAGAGAGTGTTGATTATTGTGTGTATGGGGCAGGGTGGGGGTGGGTGAAGATGGGCTGATTACAGTGTCTGTAGGGGAGGAGAGAGTGTTGATTATTGTGTGTATGGGGCAGTGTGGGGGTGGGGGTGGGTGAAGAGGGGCTGATTACAGTGTCGGTAGGGGAGGAGAGAGTGTTGATTATTGTGTGTATGGTGGAGGTGGGGGTGGGTGAAGAGGGGCTGATTACAGTGTCTGTAGGGGAGGAGAGAGTGTTGATTATTGTGTGTATGGGGCAGGGTGGGGGTGGGGGTTGGTGAAGAGGTGCTGATTACAGTGTCTGTAGGGGAGGAGAGAGTGTTGATTATTGTGTGTATGGTGGGGGTGGGGGTGGGTGAAGAGGGGCTGATTACAGTGTCCGTAGGGGAGGAGAGAGAGTTGATTATTGTGTGTATGGGGCAGGGTGGGTGGGTGAAGAGGGGCTGATTACAGTGTGTGTAGGGGAGGAGAGAGTGATGATTATTGTGTGTATGGGGCAGGGTGGGTGGGTGAAGAGGGGCTGATTACAGTGTGTGTAGGGGAGGAGAGAGTGTTGATTATTGTGTGTATGGGGCAGGGTGGGTGAAGAGGGGCTGATTACAGTGTCTGTAGGGGAGGAGAGAGTGTTGATTATTGTGTGTCTGGGGCAGGGTGGGGGTGGCGGTGGGTGAAGAGGGGCTGATTACAGTGTCTGTAGGGGAGGAGAGACTGTTGATTATTGTGTGTGTGGTGGAGGTAGGGGTGGGTGAAGAGGGGCTGATTACAGTGTCTGTAGGGGAGGAGAGAGTGTTGATTATTGTGTGTATGGGGCAGGGTGGGGGTGGGTGAAGAGGGGCTGATTACAGTGTCTGCAGGGGAGGAGAGAGTGTTGATTATTGTGTGTATGGGGCAGGGTGGGGGTGGGTGAAGAGGGGCTGATTACAGTGTCTGTAGGGGAGGAGAGAGTGTTGATTATTGTGTGTATGGGGCAGGGTGGGTAGGTGAAGAGGGGCTGATTACAGTGTCTGTAGGGGAGGTGAGAGTGTTGATTATTGTGTGTATGGGGCAGGGTGGGTAGGTGAAGAGGGGCTGATTACAGTGTCTGTAGTGGAGGAGAGAGTGTTGATTATTGTGTGTGTGGTGGGGGTGGGGGTGGGTGAAGAGGGGCTGATTACAGTGTCTGTAGGGGAGGAGAGAGTGTTGATTATTGTGTGTATGGTGGAGGTGGGGGTGGGTGAAGACGGGCTGATTACAGTGTCTGTACGGGAGGAGAGAGTGTTGATTATTCTGTGTATGGGGCAGGGTGGGTGGGTGAAGAGGGGCTGATTACAGTGTCTGTAGGGGAGGAGAGAGTGTTGATTATTGTGTGTATGGGGCAGGGTGGGTGGGTGAAGAGGGGCTGATTACAGTGTCTGTAGGGGAGGAGAGAGTGTTGATTATTGTGTGTATGGGGCAGGGTGGGTGGGTGAAGAGGGCTGATTACAGTGTCTGTAGGGGAGGAGAGAGTGTTGATTATTTTGTGTGTGGTGGGGGTGGGGGTGGGTGAAGAGGGGCTGATTACAGTGTCTGTAGGGGAGGAGAGAGTGTTGATTATTGTGTGTATGGTGTAGGTGGGGGTGGGTGAAGAGGGGCTGATTACAGTGTCTGTAGGGGAGGAGAGAGTGTTGATTATTATGTGTATGGGGCAGGGTGGGGGTGGGTGAAGAGGGGCTGATTACAGTGTCTGTAGGGGAGGAGAGAGTGTTGATTATTGTGTGTATGGGGCAGGGTGGGGGTGGGGGTGGGTGAAGCGGGGCTGATTACAGTGTCTGTAGGGGAGGAGAGAGTGTTGATTATTGTGTGTATGGGGCAGGGTGGGTGGGTGAAGAGGGGCTGATTACAGTGTCTGTAGGGGAGGAGAGAGTGTTGATTATTGTGTGTATGGGGCAGGGTGGGTTGGTGAAGAGGGGCTGATTACAGTGTCTGTTGGGGAGGAGAGAGTGTTGATTATTGTGTGTATGGGGCAGGGTGGGTGGGTGAAGAGGGGCTGATTACAGTGTCTGTAGGGGAGGAGAGAGTGTTGATTATTGTGTGTATGGGGCAGGGTGGAGGTGGGTGAAGAGGGGCTGATTACAGTGTCTGTAGGGGAGGAGAGAGTGTTGATTATTGTGTGTATGGGGCAGGGTGGGGTTGGGTGAAGAGGGGCTGATTACAGTGTCTGTAGGGGAGGAGAGAGTGTTGATTATTGTGTGTATGGGGCAGGGTGGGTGGGTGAAGAGGGCTGATTACAGTGTCTGTAGGGGAGGAGAGAGTGTTGATTATTGTGTGTATGGGGCAGGGTGGGTGGGTGAAGAGGGGCTGATTACAGTGTCTGTAGGGGAGGAGAGAGTGTTGATTATTGTGTCTGTGGGGCAGGGTGGGTGGGTGAAGAGGGGCTGATTACAGTGTCTAGGGGAGGAGAGAGTGTTGATTATTGTGTTTATGGTGGGGGTGGGGTTGGGTGAAGAGGGGCTGATTACAGTGTCTGTAGGGGAGGAGAGAGTGTTGATTATTGTGTGTGTGGTGGAGGTGGGGGTGGGTGAAGAGGGGCTGATTACAGTGTCTGTAGGGGAGGAGAGAGTGTTGATTATTGTGTGTGTGGTGGAGGTGGGGGTGGGTGTAGAGTGGCTGATTACAGTGTCTGTAGGGTAGGAGAGAGTGTTGATTATTGTGTGTATGGGGCAGGGTGGGGGTGGGGGTGGATGAAGACGGGCTGATTACAGTGTCTGTAGGGGAGGGGTGAGTGTTGATTATTGTGTCTGTGGGGCAGGGTGGGTGGGTGAAGAGGGGCTGATTACACTGTCTAGGGGAGGAGAGAGTGTTGATTATTGTGTGTGTGGTGGGGGTGGGGGTGGGTGAAGAGGGGCTGATTACAGTGTCTGTAGGGGAGGAGAGAGTGTTGATTATTGTGTGTATGGGGCAGTTGGGGGTCGGTGAAGAGGGGCTGATTACAGTGTCTGTAGGGGAGGAGAGAGTGTTGATTATTGTGTGTATGGGGCAGGGTGGGTGGGTGAAGAGGGGCTGATTACAGTGTCTGTAGGGGAGGAGAGAGTGTTGATTATTGTGTGTGTGGTGGGGGTGGGGGTGGGTGAAGAGGGGCTGATTACAGTGTCTGTAGGGGAGGAGAGACTGTTGATTATTGTGTGTATGGGGCAGGGTGGGTGGGTGAAGAGTGATTACAGTGTGTGTAGGGGAGGAGAGAGTGTTGATTATTGTGTGTGTGGGGCAGGGTGGGTGGGGTGAAGAGGGGCTGATTACAGTGTCTGTAGGGGAGGAGAGAGTGTTGATTATTGTGTGTGTGGTGGGGGTGGGGTTGGGTGAAGAGGGGCTGATTACAGTGTCTGTAGGGGATGAGAGAGTGTTGATTATTGTGTGTATGGGGCAGGGTGGGGGTGGGTGAAGATGGGCTGATTACAGTGTCTGTAGGGGAGGAGAGAGTGTTGATTATTGTGTGTATGGGGCAGGGTGGGTGGGTGAAGAGGGGCTGATTACATTGTCTGTAGGGGAGGAGCGAGTGTTGATTATTGTGTGTATGGGGCAGGGTGGGTTGGTGAAGAGGGGCTGATTACAGTGTCTGTAGGGGAGGAGAGAGTGTTGATTATTGTGTGTATGGGGCAGGGTGGGTGGGTGAAGAGGGGCTGATTACAGTGTCTGTAGGGGAGGAGAGAGTGTTGATTATTGTGTGTATGGGGCAGGGTGGAGGTGGGTGAAGAGGGGCTGATTACAGTGTCTGTAGGGGAGGAGAGAGTGTTGATTATTGTGTGTATGGGGCAGGGTGGGGGTGGGTGAAGAGGGGCTGATTACAGTGTCTGTAGGGGAGGAGAGAGTGTTGATTATTGTGTGTATGGGGCAGGGTGGGTGGGTGAAGAGGGGCTGATTACAGTGTCTGTAGGGGAGGAGAGAGTGTTGATTATTGTGTGTATGGGGCAGGGTGGGTGGGTGAAGAGGGGCTGATTACAGTGTCTGTAGGGGAGGAGAGAGTGTTGATTATTGTGTCTGTGGGGCAGGGTGGGTGGGTGAAGAGGGGCTGATTACAGTGTCTAGGGGAGGAGAGAGTGTTGATTTTTGTGTTTATGGTGGGGGTGGGGTTGGGTGAAGAGGGGCTGATTACAGTGTCTGTAGGGGAGGAGAGAGTGTTGATTATTGTGTGTGTGGTGGAGGTGGGGGTGGGTGAAGAGGGGCTGATTACAGTGTCTGTAGGGGTGGAGAGAGTGTTGATTATTGTGTGTGTGGTGGAGGTGGGGGTGGGTGTAGAGTGGCTGATTACAGTGTCTGTAGGGTAGGAGAGAGTGTTGATTATTGTGTGTATGGGGCAGGGTGGGGGTGGGGGTGGATGAAGACGGGCTGATTACAGTGTCTGTAGGGGAGGGGTGAGTGTTGATTATTGTGTCTGTGGGGCAGGGTGGGTGGGTGAAGAGGGGCTGATTACACTGTCTAGGGGAGGAGAGAGTGTTGATTATTGTGTGTGTGGTGGGGGTGGGGGTGGGTGAAGAGGGGCTGATTACAGTGTCTGTAGGGGAGGAGAGAGTGTTGATTATTGTGTGTATGGGGCAGTTGGGGGTCGGTGAAGAGGGGCTGATTACAGTGTCTGTAGGGGAGGAGAGAGTGTTGATTATTGTGTGTATGGGGCAGGGTGGGTGGGTGAAGAGGGGCTGATTACAGTGTCTGTAGGGGAGGAGAGAGTGTTGATTATTGTGTGTGTGGTGGGGGTGGGGGTGGGTGAAGAGGGGCTGATTACAGTGTCTGTAGGGGAGGAGAGACTGTTGATTATTGTGTGTATGGGGCAGGGTGGGTGGGTGAAGAGTGATTACAGTGTGTGTAGGGGAGGAGAGAGTGTTGATTATTGTGTGTGTGGGGCAGGGTGGGTGGGTGAAGAGGGGCTGATTACAGTGTCTGTAGGGGAGGAGAGAGTGTTGATTATTGTGTGTGTGGTGGGGGTGGGGTTGGGTGAAGAGGGGCTGATTACAGTGTCTGTAGGGGATGAGAGAGTGTTGATTATTGTGTGTATGGGGCAGGGTGGGGGTGGGTGAAGATGGGCTGATTACAGTGTCTGTAGGGGAGGAGAGAGTGTTGATTATTGTGTGTATGGGGCAGGGTGGGTGGGTGAAGAGGGGCTGATTACATTGTCTGTAGGGGAGGAGCGAGTGTTGATTATTGTATGTATGGGGCAGGGTGGGTGGGTGAAGAGGGGCTGATTACAGTGTCCGTAGGGGAGGAGAGAGTGTTGATTATTGTGTGTATGGGGCAGGGTGGGGGTGGGTGAAGATGGGCTGATTACAGTGTCTGTAGGGGAGGAGAGAGTGTTGATTATTGTGTGTGTGGTGGGGGTGGGGGTGGGTGAAGAGGGGCTGATTACAGTGTCTGTAGGGGAGGAGAGAGTGTTGATTATTGTGTGTGTGGGGCAGGGTGGGTGGGTGAAGAGGGGCTGATTACAGTGTCTGTAGGGGAGGAGAGAGTGTTGATTATTGTGTGTATGGGGCAGGTTGGGGGTGGGCGTCGTTGACGAGGGGCTGATTACAGTGTCTGTTGGGGAGGAGAGAGTGTTGATTATTGTGTGTGTGGTGGAGGTGGGGGTGGGTGAAGCGGGGCTGATTACAGTGTCTGTCGGGGAGGAGAGAGTGTTGATTATTGTGTGTGTGGTGGAGGTGGGGGTGGGTGAAGAGGGGCTGATTACAGTGTCTGTAGGGGAGGAGAGAGTGTTGATTATTGTGTGTGTGGTGGAGTTGGGGGTGGGTGAAGAGGGGCTGATTACAGTGTCTGTCTGGGAGGAGAGAGTGTTGATTATTGTGTGTGTGGTGGAGGTGGGGGTGGGTGAAGAGGGGCTGATTACAGTGTCTGTAGGGGAGGAGAGAGTGTTGATTATTGTGTGTGTTTGGTGGGGGTGGGGGTGGGTGAAGAGGGGCTGATTACAGTGTCTGTAGGGGAGGAGAGAGTGTTGATTATTGTGTGTATGGTGGGGGTGTGGGGTGGGTGAAGAGGGGCTGATTACAGTGTATGTGTGCGATTACAGTGGGAAGAGAGGAGCTGATTACAGTGTGTGTAGACGGTAGCGGAGCTTCACTGAGTCTTCTGCCACCCAGCAACATGGAGAGCTTGGCTGTAACCTGAGTGGCCAGTAGCCGTCGCACAGCATGATGTCCGCCTGTTCAGAGGAACTCCACCTTCCTCATTAAACTGGGCCCCAGATTGGGAGGATCATGATGCAGGTAGGTTGCTAACATTGTGATTTAACTCCGTTTTGTTTTAAAGCTACAATGTGTGTAGCCGAATTCAAAGTGAAACTGCAACCCCTGGGACCATTTATCATATTTTGGGCCATTTGAAATCCTCAGTAGCTAATTAAACGTTCATTTCATGTTAAAATCAATAACGCCAAGATGGCCTATAGGGAAAGTGGGTGTGATGATGCCATAAATCAGTAATGCTGAAAGCAAACGTCGAATGTCAATTGTATCTGTTGCTGGCGTGGCTCAGTTGTCGTCATGGATGGGTGAGTACATAAAATAATATTTTTACAAAGTACTCTAAAATACAGATTTTCATAATTATATGATGTGTGTTATACACATTGAGTGTCACTCAGCTTCTTTAGATCTGTTTTGTTTCTGTTGATATCTGGGGTCACGATCATATAACCTATTTAAAATGGGTTCACATTGGAAAATATAAAATATTGGAAGTATAGCACCAGAGTGAAAGAGCCGGAAGGATATGTTGGAAATATATGAAGATCCAGTTGCACTGTGGCCACAGTACTACGCGGGGTTCCAGTCACCACATGTTAGGAATGAGAAGATCACACTGGAAAGGGTAACAATGAATTTACAAGATTTTTTCAAGGAATGCAGCGTTTTAACCATGAGAAATGATTGAAATATTGGGTATGAACTTGAGATGTCATAAACTGCAGAGTTACCGACCAAGAGCTGCAAGGTGGGTTTAGACTTAGCTCTTGGTTCGGTTTCTAGATTCTCAACTCCTATTCTGCTCCCCGAATTTCAGCCTTCTTACGTCGCGTTTCCAAATCTCTTGCGTATTCTGAGCTTTCAAAAAGGACAATTCCCAAATGATTTTCCAATACATTTAGTCTTAAACATTAACACAAGAAATATGAAATTAAGTCAAAGCATTTGACTTTTGAATTAATAAGACGCTTTGTGACATATTTGAAATTTAGCTAAATATTTAAACATTGGAAATGAATCAATCTTTATTCCTCCTCAGCCGCCTTTCTGTCCAGATAGGAAGAATCGATGCCCACCTCTTCATAATCCTTCTCGAGTGAGGCCAGGTCTTCCCGTGCATCCTGGAACTCCCCTTCCTCCAGCCCCTCCCCCACGTACCAGTGGACAAAGGCCCGCTTGGCGTACATCTTATCGAATTTGATGTTGAGGCGGGTCCAAGCGAAAGCAATGGCGGTGGTGTTGCTCAGCATACAGAGGGCCCTCTGCACCTTGGCCAGGTCACCCCCTGGGACCACCGTCGGGGGCTGGTAGTTGATGCCAACCTGTTGGGGAGAAGGGTTTCCGTTAATTAAACAATAACTTCACTATCAGGGCGCCCATTCTTTCACAGCAGGTGACACTTTTGAGCGAACGAAAAAAAAACTGGGCTCCAGTCATTCACTGAGATCTTCACCCAGGTTGAAAACCTCAGTTTCTGACAGAAGGCGACTTTGGATAGAGACTGAATTCAGGAACCAGTTCAGTCGCTGTTTTCCTGGACACCAGCGTCTGGAATCCTTTTCCTTATTTGGAGACAGGAAGTCACCTGGGACATTCAAGGCTGCAACTGACAAGTTGACGTGAGGGGATTTCACCTGAAGCATCAGGGGAGCTCCTCATTGGACCAGTAATGGGGAGGGTCTGTTCCACTCCTGTGCCTGATTGGAGGAACACAGTTTGACCCGGATTGAACAGAATGTTCTTCACATGGGAGCCCAGATTGTCACAATCCAGGTTTCCCCAGGGCCCTTGGATTGAGCACAAACCCCACACTTACCTTGAAACCAGTCGGGCACCAGTCAACAAACTGGATCGAGCGCTTGCTCTTGATGGTGGCGATGGCAGCGTTCACATCCTTGGGCACCACATCTCCTCGGTACAACATGCAGCAAGCCATGTACTTGCCCTGGCGAGGGTCACACTTCACCATCTGGTTGGCCGGTTCAAAGCAGGCGTTGGTGATCTCCGGCACCGAGAGTTGTTCGTGGTAAGCCTTCTCGGCTGAAATAAGGGGCGCGAAGGTTGCCAGAGGGAAGTGGATGCGGGGATATGGGACCAGGTTGGTTTGGAACTCAGTCAGGTCCACATTGAGGGCACCGTCGAACCGGAGCGAGGCCGTGATGGACGACACTACCTGTCCAATAAGACGGTTGAGGTTGGTGTAGGTTGGTCTCTCAATGTCCAGGTTACGCCGACAGACGTCGTAAATGGCCTCATTGTCCACCATGAAGGCGCAGTCAGAGTGCTCGAGGGTGCAGTGGGTGACCAGCACAGAATTGTATGGCTCGACCACCGCAGTGGAGATCTGGGGAGCAGGGTAAACGGAAAACTCCAGCTTGGATTTCTTGCCATAGTCGACGGAGAGTCTTTCCATCAGGAGGGAAGTAAAGCCGGAGCCGGTCCCACCCCCAAAACTGTGGAAGACGAGGAACCCCTGCAGTCCTGTGCACAGATCAGCCTGTGGGGAAAAGCACACCCAACGCATCAAACAGGCAACAGGGTGTGGAATCTCTCCGCGAGTCTTTGGATAGAAAGACTGGGCAGGAGGAAACTGGCTGAAGTGTCGGTGCTGGGATGCTGCAGTGAGCCCCGAGATTGGTCACTTTGGTGCTGAGGCGAGGAGGGACATTTGGAGAGGAGACCTGCACAAAGGCCGGGGTCCCGAGGAACAGCAAATTCACAGAGTGTTCCCGCGCCTCTGAACCGTGTCCCCTGGTGAGAATGGGAATCAGTGCCAGATAATGGGGCAGAGGAGCAGGATAGAAGGTCAGATCCGAGACTTCACATGACATAAGAGGGGAGGTGGTGGCGTCGCGGTCATGTCACTGGACTGGTCACCCAGAAGGCCAGGCTAACGTTCTGGGGACACGGCTTCAAATCCCACCAGGGAAATTTCAATTCAGTCAATACCTCTGGAATTGGGAATGTAGCCTCGCTAGTGGTGACCAGGACAACGATCACGGGTTGTTATTGAAATCCCATCTGGGTCACCAATGCCATTTAGGGGAGGAAATTGCCGTCTTTACCCAGTCTGACCTACGCGTGACTCCAGACCCACAGCAATGGGGTTGACGCTTAACTGTTCTCAAGGGGCAATGAGGGATGGCTAATAAATGCTGGTCTTGGTCGCGACTCCCACATCCCACTGAAATAATAACCAAAAGGACGGGGTGGGGGGTGGGGGTGGAGAATGTAAAAGCCGACAATGGGAGCCGCTGGGTGGGGACATTGGGGAGCAGCGAGTGAAACATCAGCGACTCTTTGATGCGCGATTCCTGAGGGTGTGACTCCTCCTGATGCTCAGGATGACGGAATCACTGTCACTTCCTCTACCAGGAATTGTGAGCGGGAACATGGGACAGGAATGCAGCACAGCGAACCCAGAGGACCTACCACCTTGCGGACGCGGTCCAAGACCAGATCCACGATCTCCTTGCCCACAGAGCAGTGACCCCGGGCGTAGTTATTAGCCGCATCCTCCTTGCCAGTGATGAGCTGCTCGGGGTGAAAGAGCTGTCGGTAGGTGCCTGTGCGGACCTCATCTGGAGACAGGGAACAGAGATTTAACAACAGGAACAGAGAACTCAGGCCACATTTCACTGAGTCTAGTGAGAACACGGACTGAGCAACCCCATCAACAATCTCTCCTCTTACCAATCACAGTGGGCTCCAGGTCTATAAACACGGCTCGGGGAACGTGTTTCCCTGCCCCCGTCTCACTGAAGAAGGTGTTGAAGGAGTCGTCACCACCTCCGATGGTCTTGTCACTGGGCATCTGCCCATCCGGCTGGATCCCATGCTCCAGGCAATACAGCTCCCAGCAAGCGTTCCCGATCTGTACACCGGCCTGGCCAACATGAACTGAAATACACTCACGCTGAAGAGGGTACAAGAGGTGGTTATTGACACAGGATGGAGAGGGATACTTTATACATTCAGTCTGGTGATGGATGGAGAAGGGTCTGGGGAAGCAGCAAACATTCCGCTCCTGTATCCTGTGGATCCCATCCAATCCCCATTGATTCTCCTTTCCCCAGGATATTATCCCAGGTCTGGGAAATTCCCGGTCTCTCTGACCCTCAGCGCTGTGTGGACCTCCCTTTCCTTTTATCCCCCCTGTGGGTGTCACCCACCCCAGCTCCAACCCCCTTCAATCAGACCCCATCAATCAGCGTCCACCAATCAGAGCCCACTAACCAGAGCCCACCAATCGGAGCCCTGGTCATCGCTCTGTCTCTGTGGAACCCCGCCTCTCTCCACATTCTCCCGCGTGTTCTTACCATAATGTCCTTCTATTCTCGCAGCTCCTGCCCATGTGCTGCGCCTCTGGCCGCCCGCGCTATTTATACCGCACCATATTTTGTCAGTTCGAGGTCTGATTGGTCTGCGAGAACAATGGACTCTGGTTGCTTGGAGAAACATCAACAAAGAGGACAAGAGTGTGCAGAGCCCTGATTGGTTGCTTTGTGAAAAAGGCGGGGCTGAGTCTCCGCCACAATGGGGATTATGGGAGGAGCACAAGGCAATAAGGGAGGGGAGATTTGTCTGTCAGTCTCCAGTCTCAAGCGAGCATCAGTCAGACTCTCAGCTCCAAGCGACATTGTCAGGGCCCCATCTGAGGAACCCAGGAGTCAGGCCCCATTAATCAGACCTCCATCAATTAGACCTCTATCGATTCGAGCCAGATATTTTGGAACCATGGTTCAGACCCCATCCAACAGACCAACATCATCCAATCCATCAGGCCAACACCTATCAGATCTCAGGCCTTTGCAATCACACAGTCACTTTTCTTGTAGACCCATCTTGCCATCAGAACCCAATCTTTAGACCAAATTTGCCGGTCTCCTATCTCTCAGGCGCCCACACACTGTTCCATCATTAAACAAAGCTATCATCTGTCAGATCCCCATCTGTCTGCGCCCTCTCAAGGACCCTCACATCTGTCCTAAGCAGCGCATGGCACAATATTCTAGCTCCGCATAATCATTTTTATAGTGGTTTTGCATAACATCCCTGCGTTTTTCCTCAATGTCTCTATCTATGAATGCCCCAATGCCATTTTTTAAAAAAATATTCTTTCACAGTATGTGGGTTTCGCTGCCCACACCAACATGTTTATTGCTCCCCTCCCCCACAATTGCCCTTGGGAAGCTGCTGGTGAGCTGCCTTCTTGAACCGCTGCAGTCCATGTGGTGTCAGTACACCCACAGTGCTGTTAGGGAGGGAGTTCCAGGATTTTGACCCAGCGACAGTGAAGGAATGGTGATATATTTCCAAGTCAGGATGGTGAGCGACTTGGAGGGGAACGTCCAGGTGGTGGTGTTCCCATGTGTCTGCTGCGCTTGTCCATGTAGGCAGTGGAGGTCTGAGGTTTGGAAGGTGCTGTCCAAGGAGGCTTGGTGAATTCCTGCAGTGCATCTTGTAGATGGTACACACACTGCTGTTACTGTGCGTAGGGAGTGAATGTTTGTGGATGTGGTGCCAATCAAACCGGCTGCTTTGTCCTGGATGGTGTCAAGCTTCTTGTTGGAGCTGCACTCATCCAGGCAAGGGAAGAGTATTCCATCACACTCCTGACTTGTGCCTTGTGGATGGTGGATAAGCTTTGGGGAGTAAAGAGGTGAGTTAATCTCCTCCAAGGTCCCTGCCTCTGACCTGCGCTTGTAGCCACAGTATTTATATAGCTGGTCCAGTTCAGTTTCTTCTCAATGGTAACCCTTAGGATGTTGATAGTGGGGGATTCAATAACAACTGCAGCTTGTGACTGAGTGGGTACCCGGGATATTAGAAAGTCAGGGAGTTTAAAGTGTTAATCTGGTTCCTGAAAACACCTAGTCTTTTCTGTAGTTTGTAGTAATTGGAAAGTACTAAGTAAGTACAGTAAGTCTTTTCCAGCCTGAGGCAGGATAATGACTCTCCACTCAGAGTAGCTGAGTAGTTATTAACTAACTGGTTTAATCTGGTTCCTGTAGCTATAGTTCAGTTAGCATATTTACAAAGCTCTTCAGCGCAGTTTGCAAAAGGAGCAATCTGTGACTGAGTGGCCCACTGAGTTTGGTGAGTGGGGGAGTTAGGTGTGGAGAAGGAGGTGCTCCTTTGCTTTTGCTTTTCTAAATAGGAATTGGCTCTAACTCTACTCCAGGGAAAGAAGCTAGCTGCTGGTGAGTATCTTGTAAGTGGTTAAGGTCTCTTATATTCCTAAGGTTTAAAATAGTACAGGAACTGTTGGTCAGGTCAAAATACATAAAAGGCAATAAATAAGTGAATAAAATAATTATGTAGTTAATTAAAACACATTCTGAATGGCAGGGCAGGTGAAGTGTCATGGCTGCATCACTTGGGGAGCTCCTGGATAACACTGATCCAGGGCAAACACGTCTGCAGTAAGTGTTTGTGGCTCGAGGAGCTTTGGCTCAGAGTCATTGAGCTGGAGGCCAAGCTGCAGACACTGTGACACATCAGGGAAGGGGAAGTTAACTGCAAGCTTTGTACCAGGAGGCAGTCACATCTGTTAGGATGAGGTCTTTTGAGTTGGTCAGAGGTTAGGGACTGGGGAGTGTGACTTTAAGTGAGGCAGGTAAGGGGACCCAAGGGCAGGAGTGCAGGAGCAGTAGCCTTCACAATTGTCCAACAGGTTTGAGGCTCTCTCAGCTTGTCTGGATGGGAGTGGTGGTTGCAGAGTGGATGAGCTGACTGACCATGGTGCCATGGATGGCATTCAAGTAGGGGGAGCAAAAAGGAATGTAGTCATCAGCACGCAGAGCTAGGCACCAAATTAAGAAGCAGAACCCCAAAGGTAATAATCTCATGAGCCACGTGCAATTGGCATAGGGAAAATAAGATTAGTGGGATTTGTGCCACTGGGATGGTCCACGCCTGAACTGTGCTGGGACTGGGGTTCTAGCGAGTCACATGCCTAGGGAAGTAAAGGGGACTTTAAACTAAATAGTGGGGCAAAGGGGGTCACATTTTGGAAGATATGGTAAATCAAAGAGTAGAAACAAGGCAAGAGAGAAAGGCACTAATATGGGAAATGATAAACAGACTGTGACAGGAAGGGAGAGTGATTAAAATTCTCAGGGTAAATCAGTAGGTAAGGCTGGCAGTTAGAAAAAATAATAAAAAGGACAAATCTTAAAGGCTCTCTATCTGAATGCTCAGATGGACTGATAGTGTATATAGAAATAAATAAGTGGAATCTGACAGCCATTACAGAGACATGGCTGTAGGATGACATAGATTGAAATCTGAATATTGATGGGTACATGACATTTAGGAAGGACAGGAAGCGAGGAAAAGGTGGGGGTCGGGGGAGGGGTGGGTGGCTCTGGAAATTACTGATGTTATTAGCACAACAGCACAATTTCAACTTTCCCAGCATTAATTGGGATGGACATAGTGTTAAGGGATTGGATGGAGTGGATTTCTTGAAATGTGTACAGGAGAACCTTTTAGGTCAATATGTAGAGGGTCCAACAAGGGACGGCGCATTGCTGGACCCAATTCTGGGGAATGAAGTCAGACAGGTGGTGGTGGGGGAGCATTTTAGCAATAGCGATCACAACATAGTACAATCTAAGTTTGTTATGGACAAATAAATCAACAAGTTGCAAAAAAATGTTTTAGCTTGGGGGAGAGTGGATTTTAGTAAAATAAGGCAGGATCTGGCCAAGGTAGACTGGGAACAGTTATTTGTGGGGAAATCAACAGAGGAACTGTGGGGGTGTTCAAAAAGGAAATGGGGAGGGTACAGGCTCAACATGTTCTCTCTAGGGTGATTGGAAGGAGTAACAAGCCCAGAGAACCATGGATGACCAGAGATAGTCAGGTTACGATGAGAATGAAAAGAGAGGCTTTTAGCAGGTACAAGGGAAACAAATCAGTGGAGGCATTAGTGGAGTACAGAAAGTACAGGGTGGACCTTAAGAAAGCAATTAGGAGAGCAAAGAAGGGATATGAGAAAGCTCTGGCTGGTCAAAGTAGGAAAAATCCCAAGATATTCTAAAAGTATATCAATGTGAAGAGGATAACCAGGGAAAGAGCAGGGCCCATAAGGGACCAAGGGGAAAATCTATGGGTGGAGCCAGAGGATATCGCTAGAGTGTTGAATGACTACTTCACATCCGTCTTCACCCAAGAGAATGGGGATGAAGGTATCGAACTCGGGGAGAGAGACAGCAAGGTTCTTAAACAAATTGCTATAGGAGTTGACAAGGTATTGAAGGTGTTGGCTTAAAAGTGGACAAACCTCCAAATGATTTGTGTCCCAGGCTGCTGAGGGAAGCAAGGGAAGATATCGCAGGGGCTCTGACCCAAATTTTTAATTCCTCTATGGCCATGGCGGAGTTGCCAGAGGACTGGAGAACAGCTAATCTGGTTCTGTTATTTAAGAAGGGTTGTAGAGATAAGCCAGGGAACTACAGGCCAGTGAGTCTCAGGTAAGTGGTAGGGAAACTATTAGAGAAATTTCTGAAGGAGAGAATCTACCTCCACTTGGAGATGCAAGGTTTGATCAACGATAGTCAGCATGGCTTTGTCAGAGGGAGGTCATGCCTAACACATTTGATTGAATTTGTGAGGAGGCCAGATATGTAGATGAGGTAGTGCAGTTGATGTAGTTTATATGGATTTCAGCAAAGCCTTTGACAAGGTCCCACATGGGAGACTTATAAAGAAGGTAAATGCACATGGGATAGAGGGAAATTTGATAAGGTGGATTCAAAATTGGTTTAGTTGTAGGAGACAGAGGTTGATGACAGAAGGATGCTTTAGTGACTGGAAGCCAGTGTCCAGTGGCATATCACAGGGATCTGTGCTGGGTCCCCTATTATTCGTCATTTATATAAACAACATAGATGACTATGTAGGGGGTAGGATTAGTAAGTTTGTGGATGACACAAAGATTGGCCGAGTGGTTAACAGTGAGCTTGAGTGTTTTGGGCTACAGGAAGATATAGACGGGATGGTCAAATGGGCAGATAAGTGGCAGATGGAATTTAACCCTGAAAAGTGTGAGGTGATACACTTTGGAAGGAGTAATTTGACAAGGAAGTATTCAATGAACAGCATGGCACTAGGAAGTCCTGAGGAACAAAGGGACCTTGGCGTGTGTGTCCATAGATCTCTGAAGGCAGAGGGGCATGTTAGTGGGGTGGTGAAAAAGACATATGGGACACTTGCCTTTATCAATCGAGGCATAGATTACAAAAGTAGGGAGATCATGTTGGAGTTGTATAGAACCTTGGTGAGGCCACAGCTGGAGTACTGTGTGCACTTCTGGTCGCCACATTATAGGAAGGATGTGATTGCACGTGAGGGGGTGCAGAGGAGATTCACCAGGATGTTGCCTGGGATGAAACATTTGAGTTATGAAGAGAGGTTGGATAGACTTGGGTTGTTTTCGTTGGAGCAGAGAAGACTGAGGGACGACCTGATCGAGGTGTACAAGATTATGAGAGGCATGGACAGGGTGGATAGGGAGCAGCTGTTCCCCTTAGTTGAAGGGTCAGTCACGAGGGGGCATAAGTTCAAGGTGAGTGACAGGAAGTTTAGGGGGGATGTGAGGAAAAACCTGTTTACCCAGAGGGTGGTGAGGGTCTGGAATGTACTGCCTGGGAGGGTGGTGGAGGCGGGTTGCCTCACATCCTTTAAAAAGTACCTGGATGAGCACTTGGCATTTCATAACATTCAAGGCTATGGGCCAAGAGCTGGTAAATGGGATTAGGTAGGTAGGTCAGGTGTTTCTCACGTGTCAGTGCAGACTCGATGGGCCAAAGGGCCTCTTCTGCATCGTGTGATTCTGTGATTCTGAAGAAGGTGTTGAAGAAGTCGTCACCACCTCCGATGGTCTTGTCACTGGGCATCTGCCCATCCGGCTGGATCCCATGCTCCAGGCAATACAGCTCCCAGCAAGCGTTCCCGATCTGTAACAAAACAGAATTACCTGGAAAAGCTTAGCAGGTCTGGCAGCATCGGTGGAGAAGAAAAGAGTTGACGTTTCGAGTCCTCATGACCCTTTCACAGAACTTGAGTGAGTCCAAGAAAGAGTTGAAATATAAGCTGGATTAAGGTGTGTGGGGGGGGCGGAGAGAGAGAGAGAGAGAAGTGGAGGGGGTTGGTGTGGTTGTAGGGACAAACAAGCAGTGATAGAAGCAGATCATCAAAAGATGTCACAAACAAGAGAACAAAAGAACACATAGGTGTTAAAGTTGGTGATATTATCTAAACGAATGTGCTAATTAAGAATGGATGGCAGGGCACTCAAGGTATAGCTCTAGTGGGGGTGGGGGGAGCATAAAAGATTTAAAAATATTTAAAAATAATGGAAATAGGTGGGAAAAGAAAAATCTATATAATTTATTGGAAAAAAAACAAAAGGAAGGGGGAAACAGAAAGGGGGAGGGGATGGGGGAGGGAGCTCAAGATCTAAAGTTGTTGAATTCAGTATTCAGTCCGGAAGGCTGTAAAGTGCCTAGTCGGAAGATGAGGTGCTGTTCCTCCAGTTTGCGTTGGGCTTCACTGGAACAATGCAGCAAGCCAAGGACAGACATGTGGGCAAGAGAGCAGGGTGGAGTGTTAAAATGGCAAGCGATAGGGAGGTTTGGGTCATTCTTGCGGACAGACCGCAGGTATTCTGCAAAGCGGTCGCCCAGTTTACGTTTGGTCTCTCCAATGTAGAGGAGACCGCATTGGGAGCAACGAATGCAGTAGACTAAGTTGGGGGAAATGCAAGTGAAATGCTGCTTCACTTGAAAGGAGTGTTTGGGCCCTTGGACAGTGAGGAGAGAGGAAGTAAAGGGGCAGGTGTTGCATCTCTTGCGTGGGCATGGGGAGGTGCCATAGGAGGGGGTTGAGGAGTAGAGGGTGATGGAGGAGTGGACCAGGGTGTCCTGGAGGGAATGATCACGACGGAATGCCGACAGGGGGGGCGTGAAGGGAAGATGTGTTTGGTGGTGGCATCATGCTGGAGTTGGCGGAAATGGCGGAGGATGATCCTTTGAATGCGGAGGCTGGTGGGGTGATAAGTGAGGACAAGGGCGACCCTATCATGTTTCTGGGAGGGAGGAGAAGGCGTGAGGGCTTCATGCTCTTGTCGGGACTTGGAAAAATTTATTAATTTTGCTTCCAATCTCCACCCCTCCATCATTTTCACGTGGTCCATCTCTGACACTTCCCTTCCCTTCCTTGACCTCTCTGTCTCAATCTCTGGTGATAGACTGTCCACCAATATCCATTACAAGCATACCGAGTCCCACAGCTACCTCGACTACAGCTCGTCACACCCCGCTTCCTGTAAGGGCTCCATCCCATTCTCTCAGTTCCTTCGCCTCCGTCGCATCTGTTCCGATGATGTCACCTTCAAAAACAGTTCCTCTGACATGTCCTCCTTCTTCCTTAACCGAGGTTTTCCACCCACAGTCGTTGACAGGGCCCTCAACCGTGTCCAGCCCATCTCCCATGCATCCACCCTCACGCCTTCTCCTCCCTCCCAGAAACATGATAGGGTCCCCCTTGTCCTCACTTATCACACCACCAGTCTCCACATTCAAAGGTTCATCCTCCACTATTTCTGCCAACTCCAGCATGATGCCACCACCAAACACATCTTCCCTTCACCCCCCCGGCGGCATTCCGTAGGGATCATTCCCTCTGGGACACCCTGGTCCACTCCTCCATCATCCCCTACTCCTCAACCCCCTCCTATGGCACCTCCCCATGCCTATGCAAAAGATGCAACACCTGCCCCTTCACTTCCTCTCTCCTCACCATCCAAGGGCCCAAACACTCCTTTCAAGTGAAGCAGCATTTCACTTGCACTTCCCCCAACTTAGTCTACTGCATTCGTTGCTCCCAATGTTGTCTCCTCTACGTTGGAGAGACCAAACGTAAACTGGGCGATCGCTTTGCAGACCACCTGCGGTCTGTCCGCAAGAATGACCCAAACCTCCCTGTCGCTTGCCATTTTAACACTCCATCCTGCTCTCTTGCCCACATGTCTGTCCTTGGCCTGCTGCATTGTTCCAGTGAAGCCCAACGCAGACTGGAGGAACAGCACCTCATCTTCCGACTAGGCACTTTACAGCCTTCCAGACTGAATATTGAATTCAACAACTTTAGGTCTTGAGCTCCCTCCTCCATCCCCACCCCCTTTCTGTTTCCCCCTTCTTTTGTTTTTTTTCCAATAAATTATATAGATTTTTCTTTTCCCACCTATTTCCATTATTTTTAAATATTTTTAAATCTTTTATGCTCCCCCCACCCCCACTAGAGCTATACCTTGAGTGCCCTGCCATCCATTCTTAATTAGCACATTCGTTTAGATAATATCACCACCTTCAACACCTCTGTGTTCTTTTGTTCTCTTGTTTGTGACATCTTTTGATGATCTGCTTCTATCACTGCTTGTTTGTCCCTACAACCACACCAACCCCCTCCACTTCTCTCTCTCTCTCTCTCCACCACCGCACCCCGCTCCCCCCCCCCCCCCCCCCCCCCCCCCCACCCCACACACACACCTTAAACCAGCTTATATTTCAACTCTTTCTTGGACTCACTCAAGTTCTGTCGAAGGTTCATGAGGACTCGAAACGTCAACTCTTTTCTTCTCCACCGATGCTGCCAGACCTGCTGAGTTTTTCCGGGTAATTCTGCTTTTGTTTTGGATTTCCAGCATCTGCAGTTTTTTTGTTTTTATTTTTGTTCCTGATCTGTACACCGGCCTGGCCAATGTGGATTGACAGACACTCACGCTAAAGAACGGAGAACACAGGATTGTCCACACACAGCGGGGCAATGCTTCACTGTTAGTGCATATGGTTACATACACTGTCCTGCAAGATGGAAACTATAGCGAAATAATATTGAAGTCACACTACCGATGTAGTTTCATAGACCAGCTCCCCATTTATAAATCTCTCCACTGCCCTAAATTGCAGCACTGAAACTCTGCAACCACCTTCCTATTGACCCGATTTCTATGAATTAGACCTGATCTGTCAAAGACCCATCCATCAGAACAACTTTGAGTGGACTCACTTCAAAGAGACCCTCATCATTTAGAACCACTCAATCAAATCTTCAGCAATCAAACCCCAGCCACCAGTCTCCACAAATCAGTAGCCATGAGTTCCCTCCAATCAGATCCTCATTGGTCAGGCAGTCCTTCAATGAGATTTCTAATTATCAGATGCCCATCAAATAAAGCCCCATCTATCAATGCTTCTTATCAGGTTCATCAATCCGGCCCACTGCAGCCAGAGAGCCAGCTATCAGAGACCTCACCAATCAGGAAACACATGAACAGGCACTTGTAAGACTTCAGTTCATTGAGGAGAGGCAGCATGGAGCTATAAAAGGCAGATGGAATTGGGCTGAGCTTTTTGATGAAGTAGCAGAGAGGGTTGATGAAGGGAATGCAGTGGGTGTTGTGTATAAGAAAAAATACAATGTAAAAGGTTGATTAACAAAACTGAGGTTCGAAGAATAGGAAATAACAAAGTGGCTTAAGTAGGGCACAGACAGAGGACTTGCAGCAGGTTGAGAACCTCAGCAAGATGGCTGCGATCAACGTGGAATCTGATAGGCTGAAAATTGACATCACTTGATAATTATAGAATGTTTACAGCACAGAAAGAGGCCACTTAGACCATTGTGCCTGCACCAACCTAAAATTGATCAAGCCACCTGGCCTGACCCCACTTTCCAGCATTTGTTCTGCAGATTATGGCACTTGAGGTGAATATCCAGGCACCGTTTAAATCAGTTGAGGATTTCTGCCTCTACCACCCTTTCAGGCCGTGAGGTCCAGACCCCTACAACCCTCTGGGTGAAAACATTTCTCGTCATCTCCCCTCTAATCTTTCTACCAGCCACTTTAAATCTATGCCCCCTAGTCTGGCCTACATGTGACTCCAGACCCACAGCAATGTGGTTGACTCTTATTTGTTCTCAAGGTCAATTAGGGATGTGCAAAGGCATACCAACAATGCCCACATCCCAGGAATGAATAACAGACAAGAGCCGGATGCAATACTCCACTTGAGGCCAAACTAGTTTTATACAAGCTTGCCATAACTTCCTTGCCCTTGTGTTCTCTGCCTCTTTTTATAAAGCCTAGGATACTGTATGCTTGAGTAACCTCTCCCTCAACCTGTCCTGGAGCCTTCAATGATTTATGCACATATACAGCCAGGTCCCTCTACTTGTGCACCCCAGATAGAACTCTACCCTTTTTTGGATATTGTCTCTCCACGTTCTTCCTGCCAAAATGAATCACTTCATACTTCTCTGCATTGAATGTCATCCGCCACTTGTCCACCCGTTCCACAAGCCTGCCTATGAAGTTCTACCCTATCCTCCTCGGTTCATGTTTCCAAGTTTCAGACTGTCCCCAAAGTTTGAAATTGTGCCCTGTTCACCAAGGTCTGGGGTCATCAATGTACACCAGGGACTACAAGGGTCCTAACACTAACCCCTGGGGAGCTTCACTATAACCTTCCTCCAGTCCAAAAAACAACCATTAACTTCTACTCTGTTTTCCATCACTTGGACAATTTCATATCCATGTTGCCACTGTCCCTTTTATTCCATTAGAGCTAATTTTGCTCAGCACTTTACCAATGTATTTTGGAAGTTCATGTACACCACATGAACAGCATTAGCCTCGTCATATAACCATCAATCAAACTTCCAATCAGATCACCAGAATCCCATCATTTAGACCCATTTATTAAACCCCAATCTATTTGACCCACAGCTATTAGACCGCATCAAACAGACCTGCAGTCAAATCTCGCCTATTAAGATTTACATCAGATTGGTCTGATTGATCAGGGTTTAATCAGACAACCATCTATTAGATTTCCATTGAACTGACCCCATCAATTGGATGCCGTCCATCACATTCCCATGTGTAAGATTCTCATCCACCAAACCATCAATTAGACACCTATCAAACACAACCACCATCAAGTACACTACACCTGAATTAGGGGCTGTGCCTGATTTATCCCAATTTTGTTGATTTGGTTTTCATTTTAAAAGATTATCAAGTACACTACGAACAGACACCAGTCAATTAGTCCTCATCACACCCCAATAAATCAGATCCCCATGTATTAAACACCCATTTATCACAGTCCTGTTGAAAATACCCGTCAATCACACATATATCAGACCCCTAAATTGCTAGGTTTCTATCATGCAGGCTTCATTCATCAGACAGGCAGGAGAAGAGATGGTTTGTTGGCAAAGGGCAGAATAAGCCAAGAGCTGAACTAAAAGGCACCAGTCCAACTGTCTCCAAGGGTATAACTACTTGGATAATTTTATCATTTCTGATCCAATTGTATTTCCTTCAAGTTCAAAATGAATGCAGCCTGTGAGGGAGCTTACTTTCTTTACCTAGCATTTCCCAATCCCACTCAATTTGCAGCTTTTAATAAACACAATCCAAAAATCAAGAAAATATAAATTTATTATTTGAAACACATCTGGAATATACATATGAATTACAAACATGAATAACTTCTGGAATATAAACAGGAAAAGTTAACAAATAATTTTATAAAAATTAATAAATCTTATTCTTCCTCCTCTGCCCTTCTGTCCAGTGAGGAAGAATCGATCGCTACCTCTTCGTAATCCTTCTCGAGTGAGGCCATGTCTTCCCGTGCATCCTGGAACTCCCCTTCCTCCAGCCCCTCCCCCACGTACCAGTGGACAAAGGCCCGCTTGGCGTACATCTTATCGAATTTGAGGTTCAGGCGGGTCCAAGCCAAGGAAATGGCGGTGGTGTTGCTCAGCATACAGAGGGCCCGCTGCACCTTGGCCAGGTCACCCCCTGGTACCACCGTCGGGGGCTGGTAGTTGATGCCAACCTGTCAAAACAAGAAAGAAAATGTTATCCAGTTAGATTGGTTCAATTAATTTGAGAAATGGGCGTTGCTGCCAAAGATGGCATTTGTTGCTCATTCCCACTTTCTATCCAGTGGTGAACCTTCTTGAGTTGCCTCAGTCCTTGTGATGATGGAGCCACTCCCACATTGCTGCAAGGTAAGGGGGAGTTGCAGGGTTCTGAATGAATGATTATGAAAGAACAGTGACACACATTCAAGTCAGGCAATTAGGTGACTTGGGAGGTGGCCTGAGCGTCAGCGAAAGAAGCTGGACACTGCAGTCACCAATGTACATCCCCGGTCAGTCTCCAGGCATCAGTTCCATTAACCCCACTGCTTTAAATTTTCAAGCTGATGCAGCGATTTAGTACAAAAACAAAAATAGCTGGGAAAAACTCAGCAGGTCTGACAGCATCTGCGGAGAGGAACACAGTTAACATTTTGCGTCCGTATGACTCTTCATCAGAACTAAGGAAAAACAGAAATGTGGTGAAATATAAGCTGGTTGACGGGGGTGGGACAGGTAGAGCTGGATAGAGGGCCAGTGATAGGTGGAGGCAAAGAAGAGATTGCCAAAGATGTCATAGACGAAAGGATAAAGGGGTGTTGACGATGGTGATATTAGCTAATAAATGTGCTAATGGGGACATTAAGGGTAGAAAGCAGGACGAGCAAGGTACAGATAGCCCTAGTGGGGGTGGGGAGGGGGGAAGGGATCGAAATGGGCTAAAAGGTGGAGATAAAACAATGAATGGAAATACATTTAAAGATAATAGAAATAGATGGGAAAAGAAAAATATACATATATAAAAAATATATACATAAAAAATGTATAAATTATTGGAAAAAGGGGGATTGGAAAGGTGGTGGGGATGGAGGAGAGAGTTCATGATCTGAAGTTGTTGAACTCAGTGTTAAGTCTGGAAGGCTGCAAAGTCCCTAGTCGGAAGATGAGGTGCTGTTCCTCCAGTTTGCGTTGAGCTTCACTGGAACAATGCAGCAGGCCAAGGACAGACATGTGGGCATGAGATTTAGAAGATGTGTTGAACTGTTGCTCACATTCTACTCTCTAGCTGTGCTCATTTCAAAGGATAGGAATCTGACCTGATGGTTCAGGTCACCCGGGGGTTCAGTGCCTCAGTGACAGTTCCAGCTGTTAAAAAGCCGATGTTGAAAAGCACAGCTCATCAGGCAGCACATTGATTTCAGCTGGGTTGGCAGTAAGGACACAAGTTGAGCTATTCCAGGGTAGCGAGGGGAAAAGCACCTTGGTGTCGATCACCACTCCATGAAGGCTGCTTGCATGAGCAGTTGGGCAGAGAGAGGGACATGGAGGACCAGCTGGGTGGGATCTGAGGAAAGTTCTGATCCATCGTTTGCCAGGTGCTGATCAAATCAAAGCTACCAATACTGAGACATGCTTATATAATGGAGAGCAAATGGTGAACCTGATCAGGAAACTGGATGAACAGAAGGGGCTCTAGAGGAGGGATAACGGGCAGGTACTCTAATTGGCAGGGTGTGAACAATGGCGTCCCACAAGAATCGAAATGGGGGCCTCAACTACTTATTGTGTTTGTTAACAAGTTAGATGATGGGACAGAAAGACACATGCCCACACTTTCTGATGATACAAATGTTGATGGTGTGTTAATAATATTGTTAGCTTCCACGGGTGAAGGACATTGTCAAATTAAGTACTTGGAGCCTTTTATTTGTTCATTTTATCTTTGTTAATTTGTCCCCTTTAATTGATGTGCCCCATCAGCTCAACTGCCTGCCCCTCTACTGTGGCTACATTTACAGCCAGTTGGCCCTGGAGAGGGAGCACACAGTGTCCACTGGTACACGGCTGGCCCCGGAAATGATAACTCGGTTTAGTTAATTAAGTTTACTTCTGAAATTGATTTTTTGTTACAGTGCCCCACTCGGGGTTGTCACTCCCTCTCATTAGACTATTTTTTATGATTGGTTTTATTTAAAAGAGACTATAAGTTGGGGATTTGAGGCGGCTGCTCCTCATGTTTTGGTTGCACTTCAGCCCCACGCTCCTAATCTTTGGCCACCGAGTGCAGAGCAGGCTGGGCAGATTGGTGGACCTCCTCGTGGGTCTGCTCCCAGGTCCAGGCAGTGGGCTATGGAGTGGATAATTAATATGCGGTGTATGCAGGCACACTTCTGCAGCCAGGAACACTATTTTAATTCAATTTGATAAGTTTCCTTTAAAGTTTTGTCTTTTTTGTAAGAGTGCCCCTTTAATTAGTTAATTTTGTTATCTGGTTTACAAAAGAACACCTAAATAGGGGATAGCTGGGACACTGGGTATGGGAGGAAAGCTGTAAGACTGAACAAAGTCAATCAACTCTCTGGATTAAGAAAAACTATCTTAGTTTCTGATTCACCAACTGGCTTGGATCCTCTTAAAGATAAGTGGTATGGTAAGTCATGTAGATGGAAGCATAATCCTTGTAATTTTAAGTGAATAGAGAAAACTGGTAAATGCATTCCACTCGGGACCAACAAATGGTGGAAAGTGTGAAACATTAAAATGTCATGAACAGATATAGAAATAGTCAAGGCTAGTGGAATACTGATCTTTATGTCTTGAGCATTCGGATTCAAGGAAGGTAGATGTCATGCTTTACCTATACATTCAGAAGGTGAACGGCTAATTTAATTGAAGTTTTCAAGAGGACAAAGAGAGTAAATGGAAACAAACTATTTCTGCTGGATGGGGATTCTAGGACTAGCAGGCAAAAAAATTCGAGCTGCACCTCTCAGGAGGGTTAAGAAAGACTTCTACACACAACGGGTGGTAGAGGTTTGGAACTCTCTCCACAAACCGCAATTGACACTAAGTCAATTGTTAATTTTAACTTCGATAGACTATTGTTCACCAAAGTTATTAAGGAATATGGGGCAAAGGCAGGTATGTGGAGTTAGATCATCACAGATCATCTACCTTCTTACTTAATGGTTGCCCAGGATTGAGGGGCTGAATTGCACACTGAATGCAAAGATAAATCATGGGAAATCAGGGCCGCAATGTGCTCGTAGATTAACTCCATCCTCTGTACACAGCCTCAGCTACTCCAGTGAGGTCTAGCAGACATGACAAAGTTTGATCTGGCACAGAGTTCATTGATTTCAGCTGCATTGACAGGAAAGACACAGCAATCGGAGCTATCCCAGGGTGGGGAGGGGAAAACCGCCCTGGTGATGATCATTATTCAATAAAGACTGCTTGGATGGGTGGAGTTGAAATGGAGAGAGAGAAAATTCACGGACTAGCTTGCTGGTATCAGAGGCAGGTTCTGATCAGCTGTTGGCCAACTGGTCAAGCTGTCAGTGGTTAATGTGCAGGGAACTGCTGTTCTATATTACTAACCTACATGTCAAAAATATGCCAAAAAGCTTTCAACCTTCAGACACAGTTGTTGTCATTTTCCAAAGTTCTGCAGATTAGGAAATTCCATCTTGGATTGACACCACAGCTACCCATTCATATTTGAGGATAAAAGGGAGAAGCAAGGACAGGACAGAGTTGTTGGCTGTGGGGAAATTACTGGAACACGTTACTGGGGCAGAGTGACTTAGCACCTGGACAATTATAAGTTGATCAAAGAGAGTGAACATAGCTTTGTGCTGGATCATCCGCTGACTGACCCAGAAGTAAGTCAGTTCTGATGAAGGGTCATTCGGACCGGAAACGTTAACTGTGTTCCTCTCCGCAGAGGCTGTCAGAACTGCGGAGTTTTTCCAGCTATGTTTGTTTTTGCTGCAGCAGAAAGTCAACATGCTTTGCTGTGTCGATAGATGCTGTCTGTGTGGAACTCCAACTGAAATTCTGGCAAAACGTGGAACTGAAGATACACATGTGAAATATGCTGCCAGTTAGATGGGTGATAGAGAGATAAAGGGAATATCCTCTGATTGGTGAGATATGATTTGTGATGTTCCCCAGGAATCTGCACTGAATCATTGTTTTAACGATAGGTAACAACATGGAGAGATGATATATCCAACCTTATAGCTGAGGCTAAATTACTAAGCCATGGGAACAGGGAGTTACAATGGGACATAAACAGATTAAAATGAGTGGGAAAATGTATGAAGTTCTGGGTTTTAAGAATATTAATGGAATGTTGACCTTCATCTCAAAAAGGGACTGAAATGAAATGCAGGGAAGTTAAGGTTCAGCTGTACAGAGCCTTGGTCAGACTCTATCTGAAATAACTGTGTTCAGTTTTGGGGACAACATCTCAGGATATACTGGCTCTGAAGTGGGTACAGTGCAGATTCCCAGAATGATACAGAGCTTAAAGTGATACATTAGGAGGAAAATTTGCATGCACTTGGCTTGTATTCTCAATAGGAGAGGAGGCTGAGTCATCATCCAATTGAGGCATTCAAAATGGTAGGTTCAGAGAAACCTTCTCCTTTCAAACGGAGGATTCAGAAAAAGAGCATAATCCTACAATTAGAGATAAGCCATGCCAGGCAAAAATCAGGAAGTACTGATCCATACAATCGGCAGCGGAATTCTTTACCTCAACACCAGAAAAGCAGTGGGATGCTGGGTCAATTGAAATTTAAGACTGAAATTATCAAAGCTTCAGTAAAAGGAGATAAATAGAGTTTGGGTACAAGAGCTATGACCTCGTAGAAGAGACTCGATGGGCTGAATGGCCAAGCCCTCTGTTCCTGTGTTTTGGGATCAGTAGCGAGACAGACCCCGCTTCACGTTCAAAGCCTGTGGGGCTGGTGCTATGTATAGAGGCAGAACATTTTCAGACCTTGATAGGAACTCTGAGATTGAGACTTGCCAATGGCGATGGGCGTATATTCCTCTAAGTGGGAGCAGAAAATGGTTGCAGATCCTGCCTGGCTGATTGACACACAGGGATGTTGCCCAGTGGGCAGAACTAGCAGCATAAGAAATGACTGGCTCAAAAAGGTGCCACCTCATTTGAACGATGTATTTGAGGGTCTAGCTTTTGTGCCATTTCAACAACAACTGCATTTTTATAGTATCTTTAATGTTTAAAACATTCCACTAGGGGTGCAAGTAAACACAATTCCATACCACACCATATGAAGAAATCATAATAAAAAGGGAAGAGATGCAGCCAGAGACCAGCAGTGAGACGTGAGGGCCGAAGCCTGAAAGCATTAATTAGGTAAGCAGATTGGTGAGTTTTCATTTTTTTTCTCCAAATGGGGAGATACTAGCACCGCATTAAATTTATAACTTAACTGGTTAAACCACTTGATATTATCAAGAACAGATAATCATTGAGTTTAGAAATATCACTCAATCAGGTAAATAAAACACAATAGAGATGGGGAGGCAGGTGATGCATTGCAGCTGTAGCAGATGGGGTCTGGTATGATCCAGAGCAACTGAATCTGCAGTAACCGTGTGCAGCTTGAGGAACCTTAGCTCATCAACTCCAAACCGGATTCGAAGTGTGGGACACTGCAATGCATCAGGATGGGGGTGGTTACCCAGGCACTTTGGTCCAGCCTTTAGGCTAGGTACTATGAATTTGGTGTACAGTCAGGGACAGAAGGGTGTAATTGCGAGTGAGGCAGGTATGGGGATCCTCCGTATTGAACACCAACTGCAAGAAGCACTGAGGATGAAAAGGGCACAGAAAACACTCTGGGTGGGAGACTTCAATGTCTATCACCAAGAGTGACCAGTAGCACCACTACTGACTGGACCCTTCAAGGACATAGCGACTAGACTGGGTCTGCGGCAGGTGGTGAGGGGACCAAGAGGGAAGAAACATACTTGACCTCATCCTTACCAGTCGACCTGTCACAGAAGCGTCTGTCCATTACAATATTGGTCAGAACAACCACGACACAGACATTGTGGAGATGAGTTCTGCCTTCACATTGAGAATACCCTCCATCATGTGTGGCACCACCACCATGCTAACTGGTATAGATTTTGAACAGAAACAACAACTCAAAACTGGGCATTCACGAGGCACTGTGGGCCAGCAGCAGCAGAATTATACTCAACCATAATCCATAACCTCATGACCTGACATATCCCCCATTTTAACATTACCACCAAGCCAGGGGGTCAACCCTGGTTCAATGAAGAGTGCAGGTGGGCACCAGGCAGATCTAAAAATGAGATGTCAACCTGGTGAAGCTACATACAGGACTACTTGCATGCCAAACAGCAGAAGCAGCATGTGACAGAGCCAAGCGATCCCAGAACCAACAGGTTAGGTCTTAGCTCTGCAGTCCTGCCACATCCAGTCGTGAATGGTGGTGGACAATTAAACAACTCACTGGAGGAGGAGGTTCCACAAATATCCCCATCCTCAATAATGGGGGAACCCAGCTCATCAGTACAAAATGTAAGGCTGAAGCATTTGCAACCCTCTTCAGCAAGGAGTGTTGACCTCCTCTGGAGGTCCCCAGGATCACAGATGCCAGTCTTCAGCCAATTCAATTCACTCCCCATGATATCAGGAAATAGCTGTAGGCACTGGATACTGCAAAGGCGATGGGCCCTGACAACATTCTAACAATAGGAAAAAACTCAGCAGGTCTGGCAGCATCGGTGGAGAAGAAAAGAGGTGACATTTCGAGTCCTCATGACCCTTCAACAGAACTGATTGAATATTAGGAAAGGGGTGAAATATAAGCTGGTTTAAGCTGGGGGGGGGGGGGGGGGGTGGGGGTGGGGGGGGGGGCGAGGGGGAGAGAGAGAGAGAGAGAGAGAAGTGGAGGGAGGTAGTGGTTGTAGGGACAAGCAAACAGTGATAGGAGCAGATAATCAAAAGATGTCATAGACAAAACAAAGAAGTGTTGAAGGTGGTGATATTATCTAAACAAATGTGCTAATTAAGAATGGATGGCAGGGCACTCAAGGTATAGATCTAGTGGGGGTGGGGTAGAAAGACTAGCAGGGCGTACAAGATTTAAAAATAATGGAAATAGGTGGGAAAAGAAAAATCTATATTAATTATTGGAAAAAACAAAAGGAAGGGGGAAGAAACGGAAAGTGGGTGGGGATGGAGGAGGGAGTTCAAGATCTAAAGTTGTTGAATTCAATATTCAGTCCGGAAGGCTGTAAAGTGCCTAGTCGGAAGATGAGGTTTTGTTCCTCCAGTTTGCGTTGGGCTTCACTGGAACAATGCAGCAGGCCAAGGACAGACATGTGGGCAAGAGAGCAGGGTGGAGTGTTAAAATGGCAAGCGACAGGGAGGTTTGGGTCATTCTTGCAGACAGACCGCAGGTCTGCAAAGCGGTCGCCCAGTTTACGTTTGGTCTCTCCAATGTAGAGGAGACCGCATTGGGAACAACGAATGCAGTAGACTAAGTTGGGGGAAATGCAAGTGAAATGCTGCTTCACTTGAAAGGAGTGTTTGGGCCCTTGGACGGTGAGGAGAGAGGAAGTAAAGGGGCAGGTGCTGCATCTTTTGCGTGGGCATGGGGAGGTGCCATAGGTGGGGGTTGAGGAGTAGGGGGTGATGGAGGAGTGGACCAGGGTGTTCCGGAGGGAATGATCCCTACGGAATGCCGATAGGGGGGGTGGAGGGAAGATATGTTTGGTGGTGGCATCATGCTGGAGTTGGCGGAAATAGCGGAGGATGATCCTTTGAATGCGGAGGGTGGTGGGGTGATAAGTGAGGACAAGGGAGACCCTATCATATTTCTGGGAGGGAGAAGGCGTGAGGGCGGATGCATGGGAGATGGGCCGGACACGGTTGAGGGCCCTGTCAACGACCATGGGTGGAAAACCTCGGTTAAGGAAGAAGGAGGACATGTCAGAGGAACTGTTTTTGAAGGTAGCATCATCGGAACAGATGCGACGGAGGCGAAGGAACTGAGAGAATGGGATGGAGTCCTTAC
Organism: Carcharodon carcharias; assembly: GCF_017639515.1. NCBI lineage: Eukaryota > Metazoa > Chordata > Chondrichthyes > Lamniformes > Lamnidae > Carcharodon > Carcharodon carcharias. Next base: position 107,484 of record NW_024470725.1, read on the forward strand.
AGGAAGCGGGGTGTGAGGAGCTGTAGTCGAGGTAGCTCCATGAGGTAGAGGTCAGTGCGGCAGACGCTTGCGGAGGCTGAGCGTCAACTCGCAGACACTTCCTCCTACCTCTCCCTGGACCATGAACCCAGCACTGAACATCAAGCCATTGTTTCCAGGACTGTCACTGACCTCATCTCCTCTGGAGATCTTCCTCCCACAGCTTCCAACCTGATAGTTGCCCAACCTCGGACGGCCTGCTTCTACCTCCTATCCAAAATCCACAAACAGAACTGTCCTGGTAGACCGATCGTCTCAGCATGTTCCTGCCCCATGGAACTCATTTCTCGTAATCTTGACTCGCTTCTCTCTCTCCTTGTCCAGTCCCTTCCCACCTACATCAGTGATTCCTCTGACACCTTACGTCACATCAACAATTTCCAATTTCCTGGCCCCAACCGCTTCCTCTTCACCATGGACGTCCAATCCCTCTACACCTCCATCCCCCACCAGGATGGTCTGAGGGCCCTTAGCTTCTTCCTTGAACAGAGGCCCGAACAATCCCCATCCACCACTACTCTCCTCCGTCTGGCTGAACTTGTTTTCACACTGAACAATTTCTCCTTTAAATCCTCTCACTTCCTCCAAATAAAAGGTGTGGCTATGGGTACCCGCATGGGCCCCAGCTATGCCTGTCTCTTTATGGAGTATGTGGAACATTCCTTGTTCCAGTCCTACTCTGGCCGCCTCCCACAACTCTTTATCTGGTACATCGATGATTACTTCGGTGCTGCTTCATGCTCTTGTCGGGACTTGGTAAGATTTATTAATTTTGCTTCCAATCTCCACCCCTCCATCATTTTCACATGGTCCATCTCTGACACTTCCCTTCCCTTCCTTGACCTCTCTGTCTCAATTTCTGGTGATAGACTGTCCACCAATATCCATTACAAGCCTACCGACTCCCACAGCTACCTCAACTACAGCTCCTCATACCCCACTTCCTGTAAGGACTCCATCCCATTCTCTCAGTTCCTTCGCCTCCGTTGCATCTGTTCTGATGATGCTACCTTCAAAAACAGTTCCTCTGACATGTCCTCCTTCTTCCTTAACCGAGGTTTTCCACCCACGGTCGTTGACAGGGCTCTCAGCCGTGTCCAGCCCATCTCCTGCGCATCCGCCCTCACGCCTTCTCCTCCCTCCCAGAAACATGATAGGGTCCCCCTTGTCCTCTCTTATCACCCCACCACCCTCCGCTTTCAAAGGATCATCCTCCGCCATTTCCGCCAACTCCAGCATGATGCGACCACCAAACACATCTTCCCTTCACCCCCCCGGCGGCATTCCATAGGGATCATTGCCTCCGGGACACCCTGGTCCACTCCTCCAGCACCCCCTACTCCTCAACCCCTACCAATGGCACCTCCCCATGCTCACGCAAAAGATGCAACACCTGCCCCTTCACTTCCTCTCTCCTCACTGTCCAAGGGCCCAAACACTCCTTTCAAGTGAAGCAGCATTTCACTTGCATTTCCCCCAACTTATCTACTGCATTCGTTGCTCCCAATGCGGTCTCCTCTACACTGGAGAGACCAAACGTAAGCTTTGCAGAACACCTGCGGTCTGTCCGCAAGAAAGACCCAAACCTCCCTATCGCTTGCCATTTTAACACCCCATCCTGCTCTCTTGCCCACATGTCTGTCCTTGGCTTGCTGCATTGTTCCAGTGAAGCCCAACGCAAACTGGAGGAACAGCACCTCATCTTCCGACTAGGCACTTTACAGCCTTCCGGACTGAATATTGAATTCAACAACTTTAGATCTTGACCTCCCTCCTGCATCCCCACCCCCTTTCTGTTTCTTCCCCCTTCCTTTTGTTATTTCCAATAATTTATATAGATTTTTCTTTTCCCACCTATTTCCATTGTTTTTAAATCTTGCATGCCCTGCTAGCCTTTCCACCCCACCTTCACATCTGTACCTTGAGTGCCCTGCCATCCATTCTTAATTAGCACATTCGTTTAGATAATATCACCACCTTCAACACTTCTTTGTTCCTTTGTCTGTGACATCTTTTGATTATCTGCTCCTATCACTGCTTGTTTGTCCCTACAACCACACCACCCCCTCCACTTCTCTCCCCCCACTGCACCACCCCCCCCCACCCCCCACTTAAACCAGCTAATATTTCACCCCTTTCCTAATATTCAATCAGTTCTGTTGAAGAGTCATGAGGACTCGAAACGTCAACTCTTTTATTCTCTACCGATGCTGCCAGACCTGCTGAGTTTTTCCAGGTAATTCTGTTTTTGTTTTGGATTTCCAGCATCCGCAGTTTTTTGTTTTTAATTCTAACAATAGTACTGAAGACTTGTGCTCCAGAACTTGCCGTGCCCCTAGCCAAGCTGTTCCAGTACAGCTACAACACTGGCATCTACCCAGCAGTGTGATAAGTTGCCCAGATATGTCCTGTGCACAAGAAGTCGGACAAATCCAACCTGGCCAATTACTGTCCCATCAGTCTACTCTCCGTCATTGTAAAGTGCTGAAGGTGTCTTTAACAGTGCTTTAAGTAGCACTTACTCAACAATACGCTGTTCACCGACACATCGTTTGGGTTCTGTTGGGGCCATTCAGCTCCTGACCTCATTAAAGCCTTGGTCCAAACATGGACAAAAGAGCTGAACTCCAGAGGTGAGGTGAGAGTGACAGCCCTTGACATCAAGGCAGCATTTGACTGAGTGGGACATCAAAGAGCCTTAGCAAAGCTATCGACGGGAATCGGGAAAGCTCTCCAATGGTTGGAGTCATACCTAGCACAAAGGAAGATGGTTGTGGTTGTTGGAAATCAATCATCTCAGCTCCAGGAATCGTTGCAGGAGTTCCTCAGGGTAGTGTCAAGGCCCAACCATCTTCAGCTGCTTCATCAAACGATGGAAGAAGGTCAAAGTGGGGATGTTCGCTGATGATAGCACAATGTTCAGCACCATTCCTGACTCCTCAGATACTGAAGCAGTCATTGTCCATATGCAGCAAGGCCTGGACAATATTCAGTCTTGGGCTGATAAGTGGCGAGTAACATTCGTATCATACAAGTGCCAGGCAACAAGAGAGAATCTATTCATTTGCCCATGACATTCAAATGGCCTTACCATCACTGAATCCCATGATCAACATCCTGGATGTTACTATTGACCAGAAAGAAACTGGACCAGCCACATAAACACTGTGGCGACAAGAGCAGGGAGTTCTCAGAAAGGAACTCACCTCCTCACTCCCCAAAGCCTGTCCACCATCTACAAGGCACAAGTCAGGAGTGTGATGGAATACTCTCCATTTGCCTGGATGAGTACAGCTCCAACAACACTCAAGGAGCTTGACACCATCCATGACAAAGCAGCCCACTTCATTGGCAACCCATCCGCCACCTTAAAATTCACTCCCTCCACCAACACAGTGATGCACTGCAGCAACACAGAGGTTCCTCCGACAGCACCTTCCAAACCTGCACTCTCCATCACCTAGAAGGACAAGGGCAGCAGATGCATGGGAACACCACCACCTGGAAGTTCCCCTCCAAGTCACTCACCATCTTGTCTTGGAAATAGATCACTATTCCTTCACTTGTCGCTGGGTCAAAATCCTGGACTCCCTCCCTAATAGCACTGTGGGTGTACCACATGGACTGTAGCGGTTCAAGAAGCGGCTCACTACCACCTTCTCAAAGGCAATTAGGGATGGACAATAACTGCTGGCCAGCCATGAATGAATACATCCCATGAATGAATAAAAAAAAACAATAAAATAGCACTGGAAGAGCCTCAGCCTTTGCAGCTTTGAGGTTCTTGCATGGAAGTGAGTGGGGGCTGCAGGGTGAATGAGCAAACTAACTATGGTATCGTGGTGCAGGGAACCATTCAAGTGAGTGTGTGAGTAGGAATGTAGTGTAGTAAGGGCCAGTACAGTCAAAAGATAGACACAGTCCTCTGCAGCTGAAAGTGAGAGTCCAGACAGCTGTGCTGCCTCCCCAGTTCCAGGGTTCAGGATATCTGAAGAGGGACCTACAATGGGAGGGGGAGGATCGAGTTGTGGTGGTCCAAGTGGGTACCCAAGACATAGATAGGACTAGGAAAGAGGTTCTCCTTAGGGATTATAATCAGCTGGGGTCCATATTATAAAACAGAACCTCAAAAGGTCATATTTTCTGGATTACTGCCTGAGGCACAAGCAAGTTGGCTTGGGTAAGAAAGGTCAGAGATCTGAATGCGTGGTTCAAAGGTTAGTGTGGGCGAAATGAGTTTCCATTCGTGGGGCACTGGCACCAGTAGTGTGGAAAATGGGAGCTGTACTACCACTATAATGGTCTTCACCTGAACCATGTTGAGACCAGTGTTCTTGCGAACTGTATGCCTAGGGTAGTAGAGGCAGCTTGAAACTCAGCAGGGGGTTGGGGGGGGATCATGTGAGGGGAGATGTTAATTAAAGAGCAAGGTAGCAGCAAGGGTAATGATAACCCAAAAAAATGGGGCAGGAAGGGCCAAAGCAGACAAACTTAAGAATGCACCAGCAGATAAGGCCAGAGTTCGCAAGAATGGTAAAAAGATGGAATTAAAGGCTCTGTACATAAATGTGTGCAGTATTTGTAATTAAATAAATTCATGGATAGCACAAAGAGAAATAAACATGTATGACCTGATAGCCATTTGACAGATATGGTAACATTGAGACCTAACTATTTAAGGACATTGATACTTCAGGAGGATGGGAAGCTAGAAAAAGGTGGTGAAGTTGCTCTCTTAATTAAGGAAGACATACGTACAGTAGTGAGTGATGACCTTAGTTCTAAAGATCAAGATGTAGAATCAGTTTGGGTAAAGATAATAGCAGGGGTAAGAGTTCACTTGCGGGAATAATTTATTGGCCACCTAACAGTAGCTACATTGTAGGACAGAGCAAACAGCAAGAAATAACACAGGAGTGTAAGAAAGGTACTGCGATAATCATGGGCAACCTTAATCTTCACAAGACTGGACGAATCAGATTGGCAAAGGTAGCCTGGAAGATGAGTTCATAGGAGTGTATTCAAGACAATTTCTCAGAGCAGTATGTTCTGGTGCCAAGCGGGGAGCAGGCTATTTTAGACCTGGTAATGTACAATGAGACATTATATCTCTACACAACAGTGAACATAGAATGAGAACTTCACATTCAATTTGAGGATGAGAAGTTTGGGTCCAAGACTAGTGTCTTAAACTTAAATGAAGGCATTTGCAAAGGTAGGAAGACAGAGGTGGCTAAAGTGAACTGGCAAAATAGGTTAAAAGGTAGGACAGCAGTGATGTTGTGACAGACGTTTAAGAAGATTTTTCAGAACACTCAGCAAAAATACATTCCATTAAGAAATAAAGACTCTAGAAGGATGCACTGTTCATGGCTAAGGATATTATCAAATTGTAAGAAAAAACATACAGTACTACAGAGATTGGGGCAGGTCAGAAGTTTGGACAGGCTTTAGAAGCCAGCAAAGAGTACTTGAAAGTCAAGAAATAAAAAACAGGGAGGAACTTAAAACAATCACAGTCACTAGGGAAAAAGGTACAGGGAAAACTATTAGAACTAAAGGCTGACAAGTTCCCTGGATCTGGTGGCTTGTCTCCTAGGGTCTTAAAAGAAGTGGCTGCAAAGATAGCAAATACATTGGTTATGATCTCCCTAGATTCTGGAAAGGCCTCGGCAGAATGGAAAATTATAAATGTAACAGCTCGATTCAAGAAAGGAGGGAGACTGAGAGCAGGAAACTATAGGGCAGTTAGCCTAACATCTGTCACTGGGAAAATGCTACAATTTATTATTAAGGAGGTAATAGCAGGACATTTAGAATATCATATTACAATCAGGCATAGTCAACAAGGTTTGGTAAAAGGGAAATCGTGTTTGACTAATTATTAGAGTTCTTTGAGGAAGTAAAAAACAAGGTAGATAAAGGGGAACCTGTGGATGTGGCATACTTGGATTTCTAAAAGGCATTTGATAAGGTGCCACATCAAAGGTTACTACACAAAATAAGAGCTCACGGTGTAGAGGGTAACATATTAGCATGGATGGAGGATTGGCTAACTAACAGGAAACAGCGGGTATGGATAAATGGGTCATTTTCAGTTTGACAAGCTGTTACTAATTGAGTGCCACAAGGATCAATGCTGGGTATCCTGGTACATGAATCACAAAAGGTCAACATGCAAGTGATTGGGAAATGATGGCATTTATTGCAAAGGGAATGGACTATAAAAGTAGGAGAGTTTTGCTACAGTTGGGCATTGGTGAGTACTGGAGTACTGTGTACAGTTTTGGTCTCCTTATTAAGAAAGGATAGAAATTGCATTAGAAGCAGTTCAAAGAAGGTTCACTCGAATGATTCTTGGGATGAAGGGGGTTAGCTTCTGAGGAAAGGCTGAGCAGGTTGGGCCTATACCCACTGGAGTTTAGAAGAATGAGAGGTGATCTTATTGAAACATTAGATCCTAAAGTGACTTCTCATGGTTGATGCTGAAAGGATGTTTCCCTTCATGAGGGAGTTTAGAACAGTTTAAAAATTAGGTGTCTCGAATTCAAGACTGGGATGAGGAAAAATTTCTTCTCTCGGAGGATCACTAGTCAGTAGAATTCTCTTTCCAAGAGAGCAGCAGAGGCTGGGTAATTGAATACCTGAATCTGAGTTAGATTTGTGATCAACCAGGGAACTGAGGATTGTGGGTGTCAGACAGGAAAGTGGAGTTGAGGCCACAATCAGATTAGGCATGATCTTATCGAATGGCGGAGCAGGCTCGAGGGGCTGAATGGCCTACTCCTGCTCCTAAATATTGTGTTCTTGCATTAGGATAGGTGACCAAAAAAATTGGTCAATGAGATATATTTAGAGGAGTGTCTGATCGAGTGAGGGAGAGAGAGAGAGATGGAGCTGTTCAGGGAAGGAATTCCAAAGCTTAGGATGAAGGAACCTGGAGACACAGCTGCCAATGGTTGAACGATTAAAATGGGGGGGTGGGGGGAGGGAGGGATTCACAAGTCTAGGGTCGCAATTTTGCACCTTTCTAGAGTGTAGAATGGCAGAACTTAATCAGAAGCATGTGGCGTGTGGCATGAGCATTCAGGCAGTAACTATAGGGACAGATTAACTCAAAGGGAAGTAGAGTTTAGCCACCTCCCAAACATTGTTTAGAAACCTTGATCATGAAGGAGGTTCTCCCAGGACGAGGCTATCCCATTGCACTTCAGGTGTGCTGACGCCTGCGATGTCCCCAAATGCGGGATACTCGACTGCAAAATTTGTGATAGTGCGGGACTGCGTTCACGCTCTCCCCTGATTTACAGTTCCAAAAAATAGACTTCATGGTATTGGGGCCACTGCGATATCAAGTATATATACAAATCTCAGAAAACATATGCTAATAAAGATTTGTGATTTTGAAGGTCAGCAAAATTTCAAAATTTGCCCATGGTGCTACATTGGAGGTGTAACAGTGAGGATGATACTCATCACCTACAACACGACATAGATTGACTAGCAGAATGAGCAGACAGAATTGAATACAAAGTTGTCTGAGGTGATGCATTTTGGCAGAAGGGATAGGGAAAGGTAATATAGACCTAATTGCACAGTTTTGAAGAGCATACAGGGACAGAGTGACCTGGGGGCTGTAGGTGGCAGCTCATATTGAGGGACTGGTTAGCAAAGCAAAAACAGAAACAGAAATACCTGGAAAAACTCAGCAAGTCTGGCAGCATCGGCGGAGGAGAGCACAGTTGACGTTTCGAGTCCTCATGAGCCTTCAACAGAAAAGCATATGGGATCTTAGGCTTCACATATTTACTACAAAGGAAGGGAAGTCATGCTGAACCTTTACAAAGCACTGGTTAGGCCAGAACTAGAGTATTGTATCCAGTTCTGTTCACTAAGGTGTCGAGGATCCTTACGAGGATGCAGAGGGAGATTTACCAGAACAACTCCAGGATGAGGAGGATTTTAACAATAAGGTTAGGCTGAAAAAGCTGGGGTTGATCACCTTGCAGCAGAGGAGATTGAAGGCATATTTGACAGAGGTGAATAAAATTAGGAGAAGCTCAGATAAAAGGTGGACAAAGAAAAACGTTCCAATTAGTTGGATGTGACAAGGACTAGAGAGACACAGATTTAAGGTTTTGAACTTTTCCTTTATAAACCTCCTTATTCCTCACACTTGCACTGAAATTCATTTTCTATTTACACACCTATTGTGCAAGCTTATTAACATCTCATTTTGTCACAGCCCCTCTCAGTATTAACCACATCTCCAGTTGGGTGACATTTGCAAATTTTGAAATGTTTCTTCTGATTCCTGAATAAAAACTTTTGATACAAATGGTTAACAGCAGTGGTCCCAGCATTGATGCCTGTAGAACACCACTTCCCACACTCCACCAGTCTGCGTAAATCTTTAACACAGTTTTCTGTCTTCTAAACAGCCTGTTATTCATACTGCTCCTTGATTTTCAAATCCACACATTCTAGCCTTAGTAAGGAGTCTAGTGTGTGGTACCTTATCGAAGGCCTTTGAAAATTAGATTATAATACATCTAGCTGGAGGCTGCAAGAGTGAGATAAAACAGGAATCTTGCTTTTGAAAGCCACACTTACCTTGAACCCAGTCGGGCACCAGTCAACAAACTGGATCGAGCGCTTGGTCTTGATGGTGGCGATGGCGGCGTTCACATCCTTGGGCACCACATCTCCTCGGTACAACATGCAGCAAGCCATGTACTTGCCCTGGCGAGGGTCACACTTCACCATCTGGTTGGCTGGTTCAAAGCAGGAGTTGGTGATCTCTGCCACCGAGAGTTGTTCGTGGTAAGCCTTCTCGGCTGAAATAAGGGGTGCGTAGGTTAACAATGGAAAGTGGATGCGGGGATAGGGGACCAGGTTGGTTTGGAACTCAGTCAGGTCCACATTGAGGGCACCGTCGAACCGGAGCGAGGCCGTGATGGACGACACCATCTGTCCAAGAAGTCTGTTGAGGTTGGTGTAGGTGGGTCTCTCAATGTCCAGGTTACGCCGACATACATCATAAATGGCCTCATTGTCAAACGTGAAGGCGCAGTCAGAGTGCTCGAGGGTGCAGTGGGTGACCAGCACAGAATTGTATGGCTCGACCACCGCAGTGGAGATCTGGGGAGCAGGGTAAACGGAAAACTCCAGCTTGGACTTCTTGCCGTAGTCAACAGAGAGTCTCTCCATCAGGAGGGAAGTAAAGCCGGAGCCGGTCCCACCCCCAAAACTGTGGAAGATGAGGAACCCCTGCAGTCCTGTGCACAGATCAGCCTGTGGGGAAAAGGAAGTACAAAGTATTAAACTGAAAGATGAAAAACACAGCAAAAAGCAGATGCCACCCCCAGCTGCATGACAGGGTAGTTAACTTGGCTTATTTCCCTGCAACGTTTGGTGCATATTTCTTTTCAAATGACAATCCTAAGTCTATCAAATGATTGACGAAGGAAGGAGTTGACTTAGATGACCTGATTACAGATAGGCACAAATTGCTCACTGAATTATAACATGCACTTTTGTACCATCCACTTCGCACTCTGCACCCCTCCTTCAGCGGCCACATGTAACAGTTCTCCAACTATTTATAAGAATTACAAGTCCTTAACAGAGATCTGAGAAATAGTTGGCTTAGACAGGATTATGTAGTATATACAACACAGAAACAGGCCATTCTGGGGATGGTGAGCTCAATTCTCACCCAACTGTCTAATGTTCATAACACTGAGTAAAAGAGTCATGTGTTACTTCCCCACTCTGGCTCCTCATGCACATCTCGTGCCTGCTGGGTTCAGAGTGTGGTTGGCAAGACGAGATTACCCACCTGCGGTAGACTGAGAAAGGGGACGGAGGAAGTAAAAATATCAAAATGTCCAAACTTTGCTTTTGAATACACTACTTCAACATGGAAGCCTAAGCCAATGGGGGCAACTCAACATCTTCCTATCTGCAGTGGACTAGAGGAAGCCTGGGGCTTGGGATTGGCCCACACAATTTCACCACTGCCGCTGTTTTGCTTTGTGGGAAGCGGGTGTGTGGCCAGATTAAAATAGGGCAGTTGAGAACTCTGGGCCAACGCAGCGAATCCAGAGTGAATAACGTGCGACAACCTACCACCTTCCGAATGCGATCCAAAACCAGGTCCACAATCTCCTTGCCGATGGAGCAGTGGCCCCGGGCGTAGTTATTAGCCGCATCCTCCTTGCCGGTGATGAGCTGCTCGGGGTGAAACAGCTGTCGGTAGGTGCCCGTGCGGACCTCATCTGGAGACAGGGAATGGGGGAGGTTAAAAATCACAGGAGCACAGAACATGCCAGCTAATTTAATGCAAGTCTAGTTTTTTGCTGAAGAATGTCCCCTCCGTAACCCGTTATGCCACCTGTACAAGATGGTTCCTCGATGAATGAAAAAGTCGAGGCTTTGCGGCAGTCAGATCCTGACACATTCCCAAGCCAAACTAATGCAACGGGCTGATTAATGAGCAGGAATCTAAGAAGGCTGGCTCCTGTTGGTGTCTGAACAGTTACCGACGTGCAATTGAGCTGGCAAGTTCACACTCTGGATCTGCAACTGCCAAATGCCTCAGAATAGCTGATTTTAAAGTTGAAGACCAGTTGGCACAATGGGCTGTTCGGAAGATAGCTCATCTGAACTAAAGGGATTTGCAGACAGCTGTTAAACGGCCATAGTCTGACTCCTAATAGGCAGATCCTACAAACACCCTCAGGGAGATTTTTGTCCCTAACAGTGAAATTGTTCCCCCTTTATCAGACCTGCCCAATTGTCACTCCATTGAAAAAAATCTGGCCAATCAGATCACCCATTATATCCCAGGCCAGGGAACATGCAATGCTAAGTTAAAAATAAAAAAACTGCAGATGCTGGAAATCCAAAACAAAAACAGAATTACCTGGAAAAACTCAGCAGGTCTGGCAGCATCGGCGGAGAAGAAAAGAGTTGACGTTTCGAGTCCTCATGACCCTTCAACAAGAACTGAATGAATATTAGGTGAGGGGTGAAATATAAGCTGGTTTAAGGTGGGGTGGGGGTGTGGTTGTAGGGACAAGCAAGCAGTGATAGGAGCAGATAATCAAAAGATGTCACAGTCAAAGGAACAAAGAGGTGTTGAAGGTGGTGATATTATCTAAACGAATGTGCTAATTAAGAATGGATGGTAGGGCACTCAAGGTACAGCTCTAGTGGGGGTGGGGTGGAAAGACTAGCAGGGCATACAAGATTTAAAAATAATGGATGTAGGTGGGAAAAGAAAAATCTATTTAAATTATTGGAAAAAACAAAAGGAAGGGGGAAGAAACGGAAAGCGGGTGGGGATGCAGGAGGGAGTTCAAGATCTAAAGTTGTTGAATCAATATTCAGTCCGGAAGGCTGTAAAGTCCCTAGTCGGAAGATGAGGTGCTGTTCCTCCAGTTTGCGCTGGGCTTCACTGGAACAATGCGGCAAGCCAAGGACAGACATGTGGGCAAGAGAGCAGGGTGGAGTGTTAAAATGGCAAGCGACAGGGAGGTTTGGGTCTTTCTTGCAGACCGAACACAGGTGGTCTGCAAAGCGGTCGCCCAATTTGCGTTTGGTCTTTCCAATGTAGAGAAGACTGCATTGGGAGCAATGAATGCAGTAGACTAAGTTGGGGGAAATGCAAGTGAAATGCTGCTTCACTAGAAAGGAGTGTTTAGGCCTTTGGACGGTAAGGAGAGAGGAAGTGAAGGGGCAGGTGTTGCATCTTTTGCGTGGGCATGGGGAGGTGCCAATAGGTATGGGTTGGAGAGTTGGGAGTGATGGAGAAGTAGACCAGGGTGTCCCAGAGGGAACGATCCCTACGGAATGCCAGCAGGGGGTGAAGGGAAGATGTGTTTGGTGGTGGCATCATGCTGGAGTTGGCGGAAATGGCGGAGGATGATCCTTTGAATGCGGAGGCTGGTGGGGTGATAAGTGAGGACAAGGGGGACCCTATCATGTTTCTGGGAGGGAGGAGAAGGCGTGAGGGCGGATGCACGGGAGATGGTCCGGACACGGTTGAGAGCCCTGTCAACGACCATGGGTGGAAAACCTCGGTTAAGGAAGAAGGAGGACATGTCAGAGGAACTGTTTTTGAAGGTAACATCATCGGAACAGATGCGACGGAGGCGAAGGAACTGAGAGAATGGGATGGAGTCCTTACAGGAAGCGGGGTGTGAAGAGCTGTAGTCGAGGTAGCTGGGGAGTCGGTAGGCTTGTAATGGATATTGGTGGACAGTCTATCACCAGAAATTGAGAGAGAGGTCAAGGAAGGGAAGTGTCAGAGATGGACCATGTGAAAATGATGGAGGGGTGGAGATTGGAAGCAAAATTAATAAATTTTCCCAAGTCCCGACGAGAGCATGAAGCAGCACCGAAATAATCATCGATGTACCGGAGAAAGAGTTGTGGGAGGGGGCCGGATTAGGACTGGAACAAGGAATGTTCCACATACCCCATAGCTGGGTCCCATGCGGGTACCCATAGCCACACCTTTTATTTGGAGGAAGTGAGAGGAGTTACAGGAGAAATTGTTCAGTGTGAGAACAAGTTCAGCCAGACGGAGGAGAGTAGTGGTGGATGGGGATTGTTCGGGCCTCTGTTCGAGGAAGAAGCTAAGGGCCCTCAGACCGCCCTGGTGGGGGATGGAGATGTAGAAGGATTGGACGTCCATGGTGAAGAGGAAGCTGTTGAGGCCAGGGAATTGGAAATTGTTGATGTGACGTAAGGTGTCAGAGGAATCACGGATGTAGGTGGGAAGGGACTGGACAAGGGGAGATAGAAGGCAGTCAAGATAACGAGAAATGAGTTCAGTGAGGCAGGAACAGGCTGACACGGTCGGTCTACTGGGACAGTTCTGTTTGTGGATTTTAGGTAGGAAGTAGAAGCGGGCCGTCCGAGGTTGGGCGACTATCAGGTTGGAAGCTGTGGGGCTTCCACAGCTTCCAACCTGATAGTCGCCCAACCTCGGCCCCAGCTATGCCTGTCTCTTTATGAGATATGTGGAACATTCCTTGTTCCAGTCCTACTCCAGCCCCCTCCCACTACTCTTTCTCCGGTACATCGATGATTACTTCGGTGCTGCTTCATGCTCTCAACGGGACTTCGAAAAATTTATTAATTTTGCTTCCAATCTCCACCCCTCCATCATTGTCATATGGTCCAAGTCTGACACTTCCCTTCCATTCCTTGACCTCTCTGTCTCAATTTCTGGTGATAGACTGGCCACCAATATCCATAACAAGCCTACCGACTCTCACCGCTACCTCGACTACAGCTCCTCACACCCCACTTCCTGTAAGGACTCCATCCCATTCTCTCAGTTCCTTCGCCTCCGTCGCATCTGTTCTGATGATGCTACCTTCAAAAACAATTCCTCTGACATGTCCTCCTTCTTCCTTAACCGAGGTTTTCCACCCACGGTCGTTTGACAGGGCCCTCAACCGTGTCCGGCCCATCTCCCGTGCATCCGCCCTCACGCCTTCTCCTCCCTCCCAGAAACATGATAGGGTCCCTCTTGTACTCACTTATCACCCCACCAGCCTCCACATTCAAAGGATCATCCTCCACCATTTCCGCCTACTCCAGCATAATGCCACCACCAAACACATCTTCCCTTCACCTCTCCGGCGGCATTCTGTAGGGATCGTTCCCTCCAGGACACCCTGGTCCACTCCTCCATCACCCCCTACTCCTTCACCCGTACCTAGGGCACCTCCCCATGCCCACGCAAAAGATGCAACACCTGCCCCTTCACTTCCTCTCTCCTCACTGTCCAAGGGCCCAAACACTCCTTTCAAGTGAAGCAGCATTTCACTTGCATTTCCCCCAAATTAGTCTACTGCATTCGTTGTTCCCAATGCGGTCTCCTCTACATTGGAGAGACCTAACGTAAACTGGGCGACCGCTTTGCAGAACACCTGCGGTCTGTCCGCAAGAAAGACCCAAACCTCCCTGTCGCTTGCCATTTTAACACTCCACCCTGCTCTCTTGCCCACTTGTCTGTCCTTGGCTTGCTGCATTGTTCCAGTGAAGCCCAACGCAAACTGGAGGTCCAGCACCTCATCTTCCGACTAGGCACTTTACAGCCTTCCGGACTGAATATTGAATTCAACAACTTTAGATCTTGCCCTCCCTCCTCCATTCCCACCCCCTTTCCATTTCTTCCCCCTTCCTTTTGTTTTTTCCAATAATTAATATAGATTTTTCTTTTCCCACCTATTTCCATTATTTTTAAATCTTGTATGCCCTGCTAGTCTTTCCACCCCACCCCCACTAGAGATATACTTTGAGTGCCCTGCCATCCATTCTTAATTAGCACATTCGTTTAGATAATATCACCACCTTCAACATCTCTTTGTTCCTTTGTCTGTGACATCTTTTGATTATCTGCTCCTATCACTGCTTGCTTGTCCCTACAACCACACCACCCCACCCCCCACCTTAAACCAGCTTATATTTCACCCCTCTCCTAATATTCACTCAGTTCTATTGAAGGGTCATGAGGACTCGAAATGTCAACTCTTTTCTTCTCCACCGATGCTGCCAGACCTGCTGAGTTTTTCCAGGTAATTCTGTTTTTAACATGCAATGCTAATTCTGCTTCTGAGAGTGCTTCTGCAGCCTTGTTGGCTGCAGACCTCTGACTTCCTTTGATCTGAGTTAATCGTCAATGGTATCCCCCCCAGGGAAAATACTCCCAATTCTAAAACCATTGAGGGACACTAAAAGGTCCGGCAAGCCCTCAGCCACAGACATTAAATTCCAATAGTCACTAAAGCCCCTCGAGTTACCTTCCTTCCATGAAGTAATCGAACTAAAAGCTCTGTATAACTCATGCAGATGGCTCCTGCTGGACTTTAAAACCAAAACTGCCAAGTTTTCCTTTCCTTTTTATTGGTCTGCAGTGACTGTGTCAATGGAGGATTATTTTGTCGCTTTTTTTCTGATTATTTCAGGAGATGTGGGCATCGCTGGCAATGCCAGGATTTGCTGGAAATCCCCAATTGCCCTTGAAAATAAATGGCTTGCTCAGCCATTAGAGGCGGCACTTAAGGGTCAGGCACATTGCTGTGGACTTGACGTCACTTGTAGGCCAGACCAGGTAAGGATGGCAGATTTCCTTCCCAAAAGGACATCAGTGAACCAGATGAGTCTTTACAGCAATCGATGATGATGTCATGCCCACCATTACTGAGACTGACTTTATATCCCACATTTATTAATTGAATTTAAATTTGAAAAGCTGGCCAATGCCCATATTTTAAAGAAGGAGAAAGAAAGAAGTTTACTACGGCCTATGGGGAGAAACATACATCATAAGGTCGGTATGTAAGTGTGCACCTAACCACCGGTTAGTGAGACCACTGACTGAGCAACCCCATCAACAATCGCTCCTCTTACCAATCACAGTGGGCTCCAGGTCTATAAACACGGCTCGTGGGATGTGTTTCCCTGCCCCCGTCTCACTGAAGAAGGTGTTGAAGGAGTCGTCACCACCTCCAATGGTCTTGTCACTCGGCATCTGCCCATCCGGCTGGATCCCATGCTCCAGGCAGTACAGCTCCCAGCAAGCGTTCCCGATCTGTACACCGGCCTGGCCAATGTGGATTGACAGACACTCACGCTAATGGAAGGAGAACACATGATTATCCACAACAGCAAGGCAATGCTCAACATGATTAGTTTCCACCCCATCATTCTATCAATACCCCCCTCACTCCATCCACCCCCTCCACTCCACTCATCCCCCTCCACACCGCCCAACCCCATCCACCCATCCCCCTCCACACCGCCCAACCCCATCCACCTCCACACCGGCCAACCCCACCCGTCCCCTCCACTCCACCCATCACCCTCCACACCGCCCAAACCCATCCACCCCCCCACTCCACCCATCCCTCTCCACACCGCCCAACCCCATCCACCCATCCCCCCCCGACTCCACCCATCCCCCTCCACACCGGCCAACCCCATCCACCCATCCCCCTCCACACCGCCCAACCCCACCCGTCCCCTCCACTCCACCCATCCCCCTCCACACCGCCCAACCCCATCCACCCCCCCCTCCACCCATCCCCCTCCACACCGCCCAACCCCATCCACCCATCCCCCTCCACACCGCCCAACCCCATCCACCCATCCCCCTCCACACCGCCCAACCCCATCCACCCATCCCCCCCCGACTCCACCCATCCCCCTCCACACCGGCCAACCCCACCCGTCCCCTCCACTCCACCCATCCCCCTCCACACCGCCCAACCCCATCCACCCATCCCCCCCCGACTCCACCCATCCCCCTCCACACTGCCCAACCCCATCCACCCCCCCCTCCACCCATCCCCCTCCACACCGCCCAACCCCATCCACCCCCCCCCTCCACCCATCCCCCTCCACACGGGCCAACCCCACCCGTCCCCTCCACTCCACCCATCCCCCTCCACACTGCCCAACCCCATCCACCCATCCCCCCCCGACTCCACCCATCCCCCTCCACACCGGCCAGCCCCACCCGTCCCCTCCACTCCACCCATCCCCCTCCACACCGCCCAACCCCATCCACCCATCCCCCCCCGACTCCACCCATCCCCCTCCACACCGACCAACCCCACCCTTCCCCTCCACTCCACCCATCCCCCTCCACACCGCCCAACCCCATCCACCCCCCCTCCACCCATCCCCCTCCACACCGGCCAACCCCACCCGTCCCCTCCACTCCACCCATCCCCCTCCACACCGCCCAACCCCATCCACCCATCCCCCTCCACACTGCCCAACCCCATCCACCCATCCCCCTCCACACCGGCCAACTCCACCCGTCCCCTCCACTCATCACCCTCCACACCGCCCAACCCCATCCACCCCCCCACTCCACCCATCCCTCTCCACACCGCCCAACCCCATCCACCCCCCCACTCCACCCATCCCCCTCCACACCGCCCAACCCCATCCACCCCCCCACTCCACCCATCCCCCTCCACACTGCCCAACCCCATCCACCCATCCCCCTCCACACCGCCCAACCCCATCCACCCATCCCCCTCCACACCGCCCAACCCCATCCACCCATCCCCCTCCACACCGCCCAACCCCATCCACCCATCCCCCTCCACACCGCCCAACCCCATCCACCCATCCCCCTCCACACCGCCCAACCCCATCCACCCATCCCCCTCCACACCGCCCAACCCCACCCGTCCCCTCCACTCCACCCATCCCCCTCCACACCGCCCAACCCCATCCACCCCCCCCTCCACCCATCCCCCTCCACACCGGCCAACCCCACCCGTCCCCTCCACTCCACCCATCCCCCTCCACACCGCCCAACCCCATCCACCCATCCCCCTCCACACCGGCCAACTCCACCCGTCCCCTCCACTCATCACCCTCCACACCGCCCAACCCCATCCACCCCCCCACTCCACCCATCCCCCTCCACACCGCCCAACCCCATCCACCCATCCCCCCCCCCCGACTCCACCCATCCCCCTCCACACCGGCCAACCCCATCCACCCATCCCCCTCCACACCGGCCAACCCCATCCACCCATCCCCCTCCACACCGCCCAACCCCATCCACCCATCCCCCTCCACACCGCCCAACCCCATCCACCCATCCCCCTCCACACCGCCCAACCCCACCCGTCCCCTCCACTCCACCCATCCCCCTCCACACCGCCCAACCCCATCCACCCCCCCCTCCACCCATCCCCCTCCACACCGGCCAACCCCACCCGTCCCCTCCACTCCACCCATCCCCCTCCACACCACCCAACCCCATCCACCCATCCCCCTCCACACCGGCCAACTCCACCCGTCCCCTCCACTCATCACCCTCCACACCGCCCAACCCCATCCACCCCCCCACTCCACCCATCCCCCTCCACACCGCCCAACCCCATCCACCCATTCCCCCCCCCCCGACTCCACCCATCCCCCTCCACACCGGCCAACCCCATCCACCCATCCCCCTCCACACCGCCCAACCCCATCCACCCATCCCCCTCCACACCGCCCAACCCCATCCACCCATCCCCCTCCACACCGCCCAACCCCATCCACCCATCCCCCTCCACACCGCCCAACCCCATCCACCCATCCCCCTCCACACCGCCCAACCCCATCCACCCATCCCCCTCCACACCGGCCAACCCCACGCGTCCCCTCCACTCCACCCATCCCCCTCCACACCGCCCAACCCCATCCACCCACCCTCCCCCACGATGCCCAACCCCATCCACACCCCACCATCCATTAACACCCACTCCACCCAACCCCTCCACTCCACCCTTCCACCCCCACTCCGCCCAACCGCATCCACCACCCACACTCCACCCAGCTGCAAATCAATCCCCTTCCCTCCAGGCCATCATCCAGTCCCCATCTGCGCATCAGACCCTCCCCACGCCCCCATCATCCCCTCCCCCACATCATCCCCTCCCCTCCATCACCCCTCCCCATCCCCTCATCGTCCCCTCCCCACGCCCCCATCATCCCCTCCCCCACATCATCCCCTCCCCTCCATCACCCCTCCCCATCCCCTCATCGTCCCCTCCCCACGCCCCCATCATCCCCTCCCCTCCATCACCCCTCCCCATCCCCTCACCGTCCCCTCCCCACGCCCCCATCATTCCCTCCCCCTCATCATCCCCTCCCCTCCATCACCCCTCCCCATCCCCTCATCGTCCCCTCCCCACGCCCCCATCATTCCCTCCCCCTCATCATCCCCTCCCCTCCATCACCCCTCCCCATCCCCTCATCATCCCCTCCCCACCCCCACATCATCCCCTCCCCCTCATTGTCCCCTCTCCACCCCCTCATCATCCCCTCCCCACCCCCTCCCGGCCCCCTCATCGTCCCCTCCCCACCCCCTCATCGTCCCCTCCCCCACATGATTCCCTGCTCCTCCCCACCCCCTCATCATCCCCTCCCGTCCCCCTCATCATCTCCTCTGCACCCCCTCATCGTCCCCTCCCCTCCCGCTCATCATCCCCTCATCGTCCCCTCCCCTCCCCCTCATCGTCCTCTCTCCACCCCCTCATCGTCCCCTCCCATCCCCCTCATCGTCCCCTCCCCTCCCGCTCATCCTCCCCTCCCCCTCATCGTCCCTTCCCCTCCCCCTCATCGTCCCCTCCCCTCCCCCTGAACATCCCCTCCCCTCCCCTTCATCCTCCCCTCCCGCTCATCATCCCCTCCCCTCCCCCTCATCATCCCCTCCCCCTCATCATCCCCTCCCGTCCTTCTCATCGTCCCCTCCCCACCCCCTCATCGTCCCCTCCCCCACATGATTACCTGCTCCTCCCCACCCCCACCCCCTCATCATCCCCTCATCGTCCCCTCCTCTCCCCCTCATCGTCCCCTCCCCTCATCGTCCCCTCCCCCACATGATTACCTGCTCCTCCCCACCCCCACCCCCTCATCATCCCCTCCTCTCCCCCTCATCGTCCCCTCCCCTCATCGTCCCCTCCCCCTCATCATCCCCTCCCCCCATCCTCCCCTCCCCTACTCATCGTCCCCTCTCCTCCCCCTCATCATTCCCTCCCCTCCCCCTCAACTTCCCCTCATCACCCCCTCCCCTCTTCCTCATCGTTCCCTCCCCTCCCCCTCATCACCCCCTCAACTTCCCTTCATCATCCCCTCCCCTCTTCCTCATCGTTCCCTCCCCTCCCCCTCATCACCCCCTCATCATCCCCTCCCCTCTTCCTCATCGTTCCCTCCCCTCCCCCTCATCACCCCCTCAACTTCCCCTCATCATCCCCTCCCCTCCTCCTCATCGTTCCCTCCCCTCCCCCTCATCACCCCCTCAACTTCCCCTCATCATCCCCTCCCCTCCCCCTCATCGTTCCCTCCCCTCCCCCTCATCATCCCCTCCCCTCCTCCTCATCGTTCCCTCCCCTCCTCCTCATCACCCCCTCCCCTCCCCCTCATCGTTCCCTCCCCTCCCCCTCATCATCCCCTCCCCTCCTCCTCATCGTTCCCTCCCCTCCTCATCGTTCCCTCCCCTCCCCCTCATCATCCCCTCCCCTCCCCCTCATCATCCCCTCCCCTCCTCCTCATCGTTCCCTCCCCTCCTCCTCATCGTTCCTTCCCCTCCCCCTCATCGTTCCCTCCCCCTCATCATCCCCTCCCCCTCATCATCCCCTCCCACTCATCCTCCCCTCTCCACCCCCTCATCGTCCCCTCCCCCTCATCCTCCCCTCCCCCTCATCATCCCCTCCCCCTCATCCTCCCCTCCCCCTCATCCTCCCCTCCCCCTCATCCTCCCCTCCCCCTCATCCTCCCCTCCCCCTCCCCCTCATCATCCCCTCCCCCTCATCCTCCCCTCCCCCTCCCCCTCATCATCCCCTCCCCCTCATCCTCCCCTCCCCCTCATCCTCCCCTCCCCCTCATCATCCCCTCCCCCTCATCCTCCCCTCCCCCTCCCCCTCATCCTCCCCTCCCCCTCATCCTCCCCTCCCCCTCATCCTCCCCTCCCCCTCCCCCTCATCAACCCCTCCCCCTCATCCTCCCCTCCCCCTCCCCCTCATCATCCCCTCCCCCTCCCCCTCATCATCCCCTCCCCCTCATCCTCCCCTCCCCCTCCCCCTCATCATCCCCTCCCCCTCATCCTCCCCTCCCCCTCCCCCTCATCAACCCCTCCCCCTCATCCTCCCCTCCCCCTCCCCCTCATCAACCCCTCCCCCTCATCATCCCCTCCCCCTCATCCTCCCCTCCCCCTCCCCCTCATCAACCCCTCCCCCTCATCCTCCCCTCCCCCTCATCCTCCCCTCCCCCTCATCCTCCCCTCCCCCTCCCCCTCATCCTCCCCTCCCCCTCATCCTCCCCTCCCCCTCCCCCTCATCAACCCCTCCCCCTCATCCTCCCCTCCCCCTCCCCCTCATCCTCCCCTCCCCCTCCCCCTCATCAACCCCTCCCCCTCATCCTCCCCTCCCCCTCCCCCTCATCCTCCCCTCCCCCTCCCCCTCATCAACCCCTCCCCCTCATCCTCCCCTCCCCCTCCCCCTCATCCTCCCCTCCCCCTCCCCCTCATCAACCCCTCCCCCTCATCCTCCCCTCCCCCTCCCCCTCATCCTCCCCTCCCCCTCCCCCTCATCCTCCCCTCCCCCTCCCCCTCATCAACCCCTCCCCCTCATCCTCCCCTCCCCCTCCCCCTCATCCTCCCCTCCCCCTCCCCCTCATCAACCCCTCCCCCTCATCCTCCCCTCCCCCTCCCCCTCATCAACCCCTCCCCCTCATCCTCCCCTCCCCCTCCCCCTCATCAACCCCTCATCGTCGTTTTCTTCAACCGACTGAGCACGAGCGAGACACCACCCTCTGCAGTGACGTCATACGCGCGCACGCAGACACTTGGTGGCGCGAGTGCGCACTCAAGGTTGGCGCGGCGTTTGAACATAAACAGAAAAAATGGCGGCATTGCCACCACCACGTGCCGGAGCCATCACCCTGGGCGGGGAACATCAAAGCCACCCCACCCTGCTCGGCCTCACTCCCCGACTCTCTCCCTTTATCCCGTCAGCTCACTGCGACTGGCTGAGCTCCAGGTCCCCGCGCAGCCCGCCTCCCTTCCGGCTCACCATGCTGCCCCCACCCCCTCACTGCCGGGCTCCACGACGCGGGAGGATGCGATGGCTCCGCATCCCCCCCCCCCACCCCCCAACCACCAACCACCCACCACCCCATTATATAGAGCCGCCCTCTGGACACGCCCCCTTTACACCTTCCCGGCTTCTGATTGGTCCACTGGAACGCCGGCCATTGTTGCTGGGAAACACCGGCCACGCTCGTCGCTGATTGGCTGCTTTCGTAAAAGGCGGAAGCACGGGCTGTTTCAAAACCAGACGATGCTGGAAATGCTCAGCAAGTCAGGCAGCGTTCCCTAGAAAGAGAAAGAGTTCATGCTTCCAGTAGAATATGACTCCTGGTCAGAATTGAGTATTGCGGCACTTTCTCTTATCATTTCAGATTCCCAGCATTCGCCTTACTTTGCTCTTACCATAGATTGTAAAACTGTTGCCACACAGCGTCCTCCCTACCATCCAATTCAATCCTAGCAAATCCCAATATTAACCCAAGAGATCCCAACACTCCCACGGATCCCAGCACAAGTCTTATAATTCCCTAAAAAACTCCCACAGATCCTAACACAACCCCCACCCCTCCCAGATCCCAAAACACTCCCACAACCCCAGCACAAGCCCAATTTAATGCCATCGGATCACATCACAATCTCAACAGATCCCAAGATAACCACCACAGATCTAAACTCAATGCCAACAGGCAATAACCAAAACTGAAAACTAAAAAATTTCACTGGCTGCCTAACGCAAACACATACCAACTCAACCCCAACAGACCTAGCAACTCAATCCCACAGTCCCCAACAGGTCACAACACAAGCACCACAGACCCAAACAGGTCCCAACACAAACCCAGCAGATTCCAACACAACCCTGACAGAATCTCAGAATTATTACAGCACTGAAAGAGCCCATTCAGCCCCAGCTCTCCTAGTTAGCAATTGACCTAATGCCTTCTCCCTGCATATCCTGAATATTCTTCCATTCCTTCTTCCTTTCAGGCAGCTACCTAATTCTCCTTTGAATGCCTCAATTGAACCTGCTTGCACCACACTCTCAGGCAGTGCATTCCAGATCCTAACCAGTCACTGTGTGAAACAAGTATTGCCTCTTGTTGTGATTGCTTCTTTTGACAATTACCTTTGTTACAGTCCTTGGACATACTCAAGTTGTTTCTGAGATCCAGTCAGGGACCAGTAACATTTTGTTTAAAGCAAACAAAATTTGAGATTCAAGAGTACATTGTTTTTCTTATACTCTAACATTCAAGCCAAGTATGATGTACATGTGAATTAACAAGCAAATTGTGGCTAGACACACTACAATACAAATTTGCTGGCTGACTGACTCCAACTGACTGCATCAGATCTGCTGTTCACTGACACTTGAATTGATCTGGTGGCCTATCAAAACACTCAAAGAGGGCCCCACCCTTGTTACTATGCAGGAACAAATGTAACAAGTAGTGGAACATCCTGCACCTTAAATCCTGTACCTTGAATCTCCATAGACTGTTAACTTAGCACACAAGGACATAGAAGAAAAAAATAGATTTCATAACACCTTAAATCTCTGCCCTCGCATTCTTGATCCTTTTGCGAGTAGGAACAGTTTTCCCTATTTATGCTTTCCAGATACCTTACGATTTTGAGTTGCTCTATAAAATCTCCACTCAGCCTTCTATTCTCCAAGGAAAACAATCCCAACTTCTCCAATCTATCTTTGTTACTGAAGTTCTTCAACCCTGGAACCATTCTCGGTAATCTTATCTTTTTTTTCTTGATTCTCTCATGGGATGTGGGCGTCACTGGCCAACACATAATTTGTTGCCGATCCCCAATTGCCCTTGAACTGAACATTTCAAAAACAGTTAAGAGTCAACCACATTGCTGTGGGTCTGAGGTCACATTTATGGCCAGACCAGGTAAGAATGGCAGATTTCCTCACCTAAAGGACATTAGTGAACCAGATGTTTTTCTTTTACAATTGTTGATAGTTTCATGGTCAGCATTACTGAGACCACATTTATATTCCAGGTTTATTAAATGAATTTAAATTCCACCAGCTGCCACAGTGGGATTTGAACCCAAACCTCAAGTGCTCATTAAGATAAAAATTAAAAACTGTGGATGCTGGAAATCCAAAACAAAAATAAAAATACTTGGAAAAACTCAGCAGGTCTGACAGCATCTGCGGAGAGGAACACAGTTAACGTTTCAAGTCCATATGACTCTTCAACAGAAGAGTCCTTCCTAAAGTGGGGTACCCAAAACCAGATGTAGTACTTCAGTTGAGGCTGAACAAGTGTTTTATACAAGTTTATAATAACGTCCATGCTTTTGTACTCTAGGCCCCTTGTGAGGGACTAAGACGTCATTGTATATTTTTATAAAATATATATTGAAATGCTTATTGCTTTTTCTAAAATTTTAAAACAGAACGTTTAAAATGGCTGAGCCTATGTCTGTCTGTGACCCCTGAACAAAATAAGCTATTTGGCAGTTCCAGGAAAACTCACCCTCATTATCTCTTTGGAGCCACTAACAGCTACCTATGGAACGTACAGTCCAACTTCAAAGGGAACTAGACAAATGCTATTGCATTTAAATACCTCAGGTTGGCCAGGAGATGGATTGTCTGCTAAGACAATTCCCAAAGGCTGAGATATTTAACAGTCTTTGGGATCCAGATGTTGGATACACATCCTTTGTCAAAGATCTAGTGGAGATGTGGGAGTCATGTGACATGGGCCGCTGGCTTGTGGAACACGTAATATTGCCTTGCTGAATTGCATAGCTCAGTCTGCTGTTTATCATCTAATGAGCAGCCTCACAGGCTGTCCCCAAGTGGAATACCTGGTCCCCATCTACAATGCTTTTGTACCATCATCTACAAAACTGTTTAATCTCTGCATGCCTATTTCATCATGTGATGTCAACACCATCAGAAAATTGAATTATCCAGCATCAGCTTTCAACCCACCGACCTTCATGAAGGAATATCTCATTGGACTTTGATTCTGGACTCTGGACCTCATGCGAACCGATATGTATTTTCTCTGTGGTCTCTTTTCTCTATCCCTATCTTTACTGTCTGAGTTTGGTGATATTGTGAACTATTAAATCTTGTCCTGAAATTGTTTCTAGAATTTTCCTCAACACCAGAGTTAAACCGACTGGCCTGTAGTTGTTGGGCTTACCTCTATACCCTTTTTTGAACAAGGGTGTAACATTTGCAATTCTCCAGTCCTCTGGGAACACCCTTGGGTCTCAGTAAGATTGGAAAATTATGGCCAGTGCCTTGGCAATTTTCACTCTCATTTACCTCAGTGTCCTAGGAAGCATCTCAACCAGTCCTGGTGCCTCATCAGCTTTACGTACTGGACCTAACTTATGCCTCTTCATAAACTTTAAATCCTTCTGGCATATTAATTACCTCATCTTTCACCGTAACCTGGGCAGCATCTTCTACCTTGGTAAAGACAGTTTCAAGGTATTCATCTAATACTTCAGCCATGCCCTCTGCCTCCATGCATAACTTTCGGTCTCTAATTGGCCCCACTCCTCATTTTATCACCCTTTTACTATTTATATGCTCATAGAAGAATTTTGGATTCTTTTTTATGTTAGCTGCCAGTCTCTTTTCACACTCTCTCCTTGATTCTCTTATTTGCTTTTGCCTCTTTTCTTGTAATCTTTTATGTTCAGCCTGGTTCATGGCTGTATTATCCACCTGACATCTATCATAAACACACTTTTTCTTTTTCATTTTAATCCCTATCTATCTCTTATGTCATCCACTGCCGAGGTGAACCATCACATTCAACAGTGCCCAGATCTCAACTCAACCTTAAAAGTTCCCAACTCAAAATAAACAGATCCCAACTGAACCCCGACAGATTACAACTTAACCCAGTCAGATCTCAAATCATCCCAACAGATCCCATCTCAAGCTCTCAGATCCCATCTCAACCCTAACTGATCCAAAATCAACCCCAGCGGATCCCAACTCAGCTCATTCAGATCGCAATCAATGCCAAAAGATCCCAATTTCAAATTCTAACTCAATCCCATCAGAGCCCTTCAGATCGCAATTCAACCTCATTAAATCCCAAAGCAACCCTAGAGGAACTCAACTCAACACCATTAGATACCATCTCAACCCAATCAGAGCCCAACTCAATCCCTCTGATTCTGACTCATCTCTGTCAGATCCCAAATCAAACCCTCAACCAAAGCCCATTCGATCCCAACACACAATCCTTTTAGACCTTAAACCTAATCCCTCACACCCAACATCAACCTCTCAGTCCAGCGCTCTGACCTTCAATGTAAATGGTCTGTCCCCAACCTAAACCAACCCAGCAACTCGGACACTTACCTCAACCCCCTTCAAAACTTCAACTTAACCCTGAGATCTCAGCAGAAGCCCCTCAGACCCCAACTCAATCGCATCAGTCACAACTCAACCACATCACGTTACAACTCAATCCTTCCTCATCCAAAATCAACCATATAAGACCATAAACCCAGCAGATTCCAAATCAACCCGATTAGGACCCAACTCAACCATATCAGATCCCAACTCACACCCGTTAGATCACAACACAACCCATCAGACCCCAACTAAACTGTCATACCAAATTGAACTCCATCATGACACCTCAATGCAACACGTCAAGCTCTTATCTTGCCTCCTCAGGCCCTTACACCATTGTTAGTTCCACCCTATTCCACTCACCTCAAACCCTTAGACACCAACTCGATGCCCGAGCTTCAACATAACCACTCAGGCAATAACTCAAGCCCATCAAACCCCAACATAAGAAATAGGAGCAGGAATAGACCATGAGGTCCACTGAACCTGCTCTGTCATTCAATGTGATCATTGTTCAGCTCTGTCTCACCCGGTCCCCATATCCCTTGATTTCCAAAGAAACCAAAAAGTGTCTATCCCAGCCTTAAACATATATACTTTTATTATTTGTTCATGGGATGTGGGCCAGCATTTATTGCCCATCCCTAACTGCTCTTGTTCAGAAGGCATTTTTAAGAGTCAACCAGTGCTGTGGGCCTGGAGTCACATGTAGGCCAGTTAAGGACAGCAGATTTCCTTCTGTAAAAGATATTAATGAACCAGATGGGCTTTTTATGACAATCAGCAATGGCTATCATCAGACTTTTAATTCCAGATTTTTATTGAATTCAAATGTCACCATCTGCAGAGCATTAGATCAGATCTACCCCAGAGTAGTGAGGGAGGCAAGGGAGGAGATTGCTGGGGCCTTGACAGAAATCTTTGTATCCTCACTGGCTATGGGTGAGGTCCCAGAGGACTGAAGAATGGCCAATGTTGTTCCATTGTTTAAGAAGGGTAGCGGGGATAATCCAGGAAATTACAGGCCGGTGAGCCTTACGCCTGTGGTAGGGAAATTATTGAAGAAGATTCTTCGTGACAGGATTTACTACCATTTGGAAGCAAATGGGTGTACTGGTGAGAGGCAGCATGGTTTTGTGAAAGGGAGGTCGTGTCTCACTAACTTGATCGAGTTTTTCGAGGAAGTGACAAAGATGATTGACGATGGAAGGGCAGTGGATGTTATATACATGGATTTCAGTAAGGCCTTTGACAAGGTCCCTCATGGCAGACTGATACAGAAGGTAAAGTCGCACGGGATCAGAGGTAAGCTGGCAAGATGGATACAGAATTGGCTTGGTCATAGAAGACAGAGGGTAGCAGTGGAAGGGTGCTTTTCTGAATGGAGAGCTGTGACTAGTGGAGTTCCGTAGGGATCAGTGCTGGGACCTTTGCTGTTTGTAGTATACATAAATGATTTGGAGGAAAATGTAACTGGGCTAATTAGTAAGTTTGCAGATGACAATAAGGTTGGAGGAGTTGCAGATAGTGAAGAAGATTGTCAAAGGATACAACAGGATATAGATTGGTTGGAGACATGGGCGGAGAAATGGCAGATGGAGTTTAATCTGGACAAATGCGAGGTAATGCATTTTGGAAGTTCTAATACAGGTAGGAATTATACAGTAAATGGCAGAAACCTTAAGGGCATCAATGGACAGAGGGATCTGGGTGTACAGGTCCACAGGTCACTGAAAATGGCAACGCAGGTGGATAAGGTAGTCAGGAAGGCATATGACATGCTTGCCTTCATTGGCAGGGGTATTGAGTATAAAAGCTGGGAAGTCATGCTGCAGCTGTATAGAACCTTGGTTAGGCCACACTTGGAATATTGCGTGCAATTCTGGTCACCACATTACCAGAAGGATATGGAGGCATTGGAGAGGGTGCAGAGGAGGTTTACCAGGATGCTGCCTGGTCTGGAGGTTATTAGCTATGAGGAGAGGTTGGAGAAATTCGGATTGTTCTCACTAGAGTGACGGAGATAGAGGGGCGACTTGTTAGAAGTTTACAAAATTATGAGTGGCATGGACAGAGTAGATAGTCAGAAGCTTTTTCCCAGGGTGGAAGAGTCAATTACTAGGGGACATAGATTTAAGGTGAGAGGAGAAGGTGATGTGTGGGGCAAGTTTTTTTACACAGAGGGTAGTGAGTGTCTGGAATTCGATGCCAGAGGAGGTGGTGGAAGCAGGTACGATAGTGGTGTTTAAGAGGCAGCTTGACAAATACATGAATAGGATGGGAATGGAGGGATACCAACCCCGGAAGTGCAAAATGTTTTAGTTGATGGGCAATATGATTGGCGCAAGCTTGGAGGGTCGAAGGGCCTGTTCCTGTGCTGTACTTTTCTTTGTTCTTTGTATTACCTTGGGTCTCTGCAATACTAGTCCAGTAACAATACCACTGTGCCACCGCCTCCCCTTGAAGTATCCATGTTCCTCTGGGTTTGTTTGAACCAAATAGATGATGAGTTGGGTGTCTGATTGACGTGCCTGTGATCAATGACATCCTGATTAATGCAACATGATTTAGAGGTTTGAATATTGCAGATCCAATTAAGGGTGACAATGGTAATTCATGGTAATTCCAAAGATGTGGATCATACTGAGTCATGTTTGATGGGACTCTGGCATGTCGACCTGATGAGAGCAATATGACTGATAATGGTTCTGATTGATGAGGTCCTGGTAAGTTCCAGTGTTACTGGTGGGGATTTGATAGTTGAGATCCTGATAGGTGTGGATTGGTAGATGTGGGACTGACGAAAGCGGGACTGGTGAACGTGGGTATGATGAATTGCTGGTCTAACAGATATGGGTCGGTTGGATGGATCTTACTGATGTGATTTTGATTGATGGGCTTCTACGATTTAGGAGTCTCTCAGATGATGTTGTATTTAAAGTCCTGTCAGATCATAGAATGACAGATGTAGGTCCATAAGATGGGGCTATAACGTTTTGTATGTATGGGGGCCTTCTAGATGGGATGCACTGATGTACGTTGGGGATACAATTAATGCTGATCTGGTATCAGAGCCAGCATGGATTTGTAGCAGGCAGATCATGCTTGACCAATCTGATTTAATTTTTAAGGAGATAACAGAGAAGGATGGTGAGGGGGGAGCAATCAATGTTCTCGATGTGGGTTTCATGAAAGCCTTTAACAAAACACCACACAAAAGGCTGGTTAACAAACCTGAGGCTCCTAGAACTGGGTGTCAGGTCAGATTAGCAAAAAAAAACGTGGATTAAAGATAGAAAAACAGCAAGCCGGTGGCAAATGATTGTTTTTTCAGACTGGAGGGGGGCAGAGAGTGCCAGGACCACTCTCAGTTGAAACTGGGATATGGAGAAACACTTCAAAATTTGCTGAGGGTGCAAAACTTGAAGGTGTGGCAGACAGGGAGAGTGCTCACAATTGACTGCAATATGCATAGATAGGCCCGCAAAAAGGGCCAATGTGACAGATGGAATCTAACACAGAACTGAGAGGTGACGCAGTTTGGTAGAAGCGATGGGGAAAGGTAATGTAGACTTAACGCCAAAGTTCCAGAGTATGCAGGAATAGAAGTACTTGGCACTTCATGTGCATAAGATATTTGAAATGGCAGCACATAATGGGCAGCAATTAACAATGCATACGGCATCTGGGGTTTCCGAGAGGGCGCAGACAGATGGGGATCTGACAGATGATAGCTTTGTTTAATGATGGAACAGTGTGTGGGCGCCTGAGAGATAGGAGACCGGCAAATTTGGTCTAAAGATTGGGTTCTGATGGCAAGATGGGTCTACAAGAAAAGTGACTGTGTGATTGCAAAGGCCTGAGATCTGATAGGTGTTGGCCTGATGGATTGGATGATGTTGGTCTGTTGGATGGGGTCTGAACCATGGTTCCAAAATATCTGGCTCGAATCGATAGAGGTCTAATTGATGGAGGTCTGATTAATGGGGCCTGACTCCTGGGTTCCTCAGATGGGGCCCTGACAATGTCGCTTGGAGCTGAGAGTCTGACTGATGCTCGCTTGAGACTGGAGACTGACAGACAAATCTCCCCTCCCTTATTGCCTTGTGCTCCTCCCATAATCCCCATTGTGGCGGAGACTCAGCCCCGCCTTTTTCACAAAGCAACCAATCAGGGCTCTGCACACTCTTGTCCTCTTTGTTGATGTTTCTCCAAGCAACCAGAGTCCATTGTTCTCGCAGACCAATCAGACCTCGAACTGACAAAATATGGTGCGGTATAAATAGCGCGGGCGGCCAGAGGCGCAGCACATGGGCAGGAGCTGCGAGAATAGAAGGACATTATGGTAAGAACACGCGGGAGAATGTGGAGAGAGGCGGGGTTCCACAGAGACAGAGCGATGACCAGGGCTCCGATTGGTGGGCTCTGGTTAGTGGGCTCTGATTGGTGGGCGCTGATTGATGGGGTCTGATTGAAGGGGGTTGGAGCTGGGGTGGGTGACACCCACAGGGGGGATAAAAGGAAAGGGAGGTCCACACAGCGCTGAGGGTCAGAGAGACCGGGAATTTCCCAGACCTGGGATAATATCCTGGGGAAAGGAGAATCAATGGGGATTGGATGGGATCCACAGGATACAGGAGCGGAATGTTTGCTGCTTCCCCAGACCCTTCTCCATCCATCACCAGACTGAATGTATAAAGTATCCCTCTCCATCCTGTGTCAATAACCACCTCTTGTACCCTCTTCAGCGTGAGTGTATTTCAGTTCATGTTGGCCAGGCCGGTGTACAGATCGGGAACGCTTGCTGGGAGCTGTATTGCCTGGAGCATGGGATCCAGCCGGATGGGCAGATGCCCAGTGACAAGACCATCGGAGGTGGTGACGACTCCTTCAACACCTTCTTCAGTGAGACGGGGGCAGGGAAACACGTTCCCCGAGCCGTGTTTATAGACCTGGAGCCCACTGTGATTGGTAAGAGGAGCGATTGTTGATGGGGTTGCTCAGTCAGTGTTCTCACTAGACTCAGTTAAATGTGGCCTGAGTTCTCTGTTCCTGTTGTTAAATCTCTGTTCCTGTCTCCAGATGAGGTCCGCACAGGCACCTACCGACAGCTCTTTCATCCCGAGCAGCTCATCACTGGCAAGGAGGATGCGGCTAATAACTACGCCCGGGGTCACTGCTCCATCGGCAAGGAGATCGTGGATCTGGTCTTGGACCGCGTCCGCAAGGTGGTAGGTCCTCTGGGTTCGCTGTGCTGCATTCCTGTCCCATGTTCCCGCTCACAATTCCTGGTAGAGGAAGTGACAGTGATTCCGTCATCCTGAGCATCAGGAGGAGTCACACCCTCAGGAATCGCGCATCAAAGAGTCGCTGATGTTTCACTCGCTGCTCCCCAATGTCCCCACCCAGCGGCTCCCATTGTCGGCTTTTACATTCTCCACCCCCACCCCCCACCCCGTCCTTTTGGTTATTATTTCAGTGAGATGTGGGAGTCGTGACCAAGACCAGCATTTATTAGCCATCCCTCATTGCCCCTTGAGAACAGTTAAGCGTCAACCCCATTGCTGTGGGTCTGGAGTCACGCGTAGGTCAGACTGGGTAAAGATGGCAATTTCCTCCCCTAAATGGCATTGGTGACCCAGATGGGATTTCAATAACAACCCTTGATCGTTGTCCTGGTCACCACTAGCGAGGCTACATTCCCAATTCCAGAGGTATTGACTGAATTGAAATTTCCCTGGTGGGATTTGAAGCCGTGTCCCCAGAACGTTAGCCTGGCCTTCTGGGTGACCAGTCCAGTGACATGACCGCGACGCCACCACCTCCCCTCTTATGTCATGTGAAGTCTCGGATCTGACCTTCTATCCTGCTCCTCTGCCCCATTATCTGGCACTGATTCCCATTCTCACCAGGGGACACGGTTCAGAGGCGCGGGAACACTCTGTGAATTTGCTGTTCCTCGGGACCCCGGCCTTTGTGCAGGTCTCCTCTCCAAATGTCCCTCCTCGCCTCAGCACCAAAGTGACCAATCTCGGGGCTCACTGCAGCATCCCAGCACCGACACTTCAGCCAGTTTCCTCCTGCCCAGTCTTTCTATCCAAAGACTCGCGGAGAGATTCCACACCCTGTTGCCTGTTTGATGCGTTGGGTGTGCTTTTCCCCACAGGCTGATCTGTGCACAGGACTGCAGGGGTTCCTCGTCTTCCACAGTTTTGGGGGTGGGACCGGCTCCGGCTTTACTTCCCTCCTGATGGAAAGACTCTCCGTCGACTATGGCAAGAAATCCAAGCTGGAGTTTTCCGTTTACCCTGCTCCCCAGATCTCCACTGCGGTGGTCGAGCCATACAATGCTGTGCTGGTCACCCACTGCACCCTCGAGCACTCTGACTGCGCCTTCATGGTGGACAATGAGGCCATTTACGATGTCTGTCGGCGTAACTTGGACATTGAGAGACCAACCTACACCAACCTCAACCGTCTTATTGGACAGGTAGTGTCGTCCATCACGGCCTCGCTCCGGTTCGACGGTGCCCTCAATGTGGACCTGACTGAGTTCCAAACCAACCTGGTCCCATATCCCCGCATCCACTTCCCTCTGGCAACCTTCGCGCCCCTTATTTCAGCCGAGAAGGCTTACCACGAGCAACTCTCGGTGCCGGAGATCACCAACGCCTGCTTTGAACCGGCCAACCAGATGGTGAAGTGTGACCCTCGCCAGGGCAAGTACATGGCTTGCTGCATGTTGTACCGGGGAGATGTGGTGCCCAAGGATGTGAACGCCGCCATCGCCACCATCAAGAGCAAGCGCTCGATCCAGTTTGTTGACTGGTGCCCGACTGGGTTCAAGGTAAGTGTGGGGTTTGTGCTCAATCCAAGGGCCCTGGGGAAACCTGGATTGTGACAATCTGGGCTCCCATGTGAAGAACACTCTGTTCAATCCGGGTCAAACTGTGTTCCTCCAATCAGGCACAGGAGTGGAACAGACCCTCCCCATTCCTGGTCCAATGAGGAGCTCCCCTGATGCTTCAGGTGAAATCCCCTCACGTCAACTTGTCAGTTGCAGCCTTGAATGTCCCAGGTGACTTCCTGTCTCCAAATAAGGAA
Source organism: Carcharodon carcharias (assembly GCF_017639515.1). Lineage (NCBI taxonomy): Eukaryota > Metazoa > Chordata > Chondrichthyes > Lamniformes > Lamnidae > Carcharodon > Carcharodon carcharias. The sequence continues at coordinate 140,609 of NW_024470725.1, forward strand.
AAGGATTCCAGACGCTGGTGTCCAGGAAAACAGCGACTGAACTGGTTCCTGAATTCAGTCTCTATCCAAAGTCGCCTTCTGTCAGAAACTGAGGTTTTCAACCTGGGTGAAGATCTCAGTGAATGACTGGAGCCCAGTTTTTTTTTTCGTTCAGTGAAAAGACAAAACCTCGCTCAAAAGTGTCACCTGCTGTGAAAGAATGGGCGCCCTGATAGTGAAGTTATTGTTTAATTAACGGAAACCCTTCTCCCCAACAGGTTGGCATCAACTACCAGCCCCCGACGGTGGTCCCAGGGGGTGACCTGGCCAAGGTGCAGAGGGCCCTCTGTATGCTGAGCAACACCACCGCCATTGCTTTCGCTTGGACCCGCCTCAACATCAAATTCGATAAGATGTACGCCAAGCGGGCCTTTGTCCACTGGTACGTGGGGGAGGGGCTGGAGGAAGGGGAGTTCCAGGATGCACGGGAAGACCTGGCCTCACTCGAGAAGGATTATGAAGAGGTGGGCATCGATTCTTCCTATCTGGACAGAAAGGCGGCTGAGGAGGAATAAAGATTGATTCATTTCCAATGTTTAAATATTTAGCTAAATTTCAAATATGTCACAAAGCGTCTTATTAATGCGAAAGCTTTGACTTAATTTCATATTTCTTGTGTTAATTATTAAGAGAATAAATGTATTGGAAAATCATTTTGGAATTGTCCTTTTTAAAGGCTCAGAATACGCAAATGGTTTGGAAACACGACGTAAAAAGGTCGAAATCCGGGAAGGTTCAATGGACCAGAACAAGGCTTGAAGCCAAGAGCTAAGTCTAAACCTATCTTGCAGCTCTTGGTTGGTAACTCTGTGGGTTATGGCATCTCAAGTTCATACCCAATATTTCAATCATTTCTCATGGTTAAAACCGTGTATTCCTTGAAAAAGTCTTGTAACTTTATTGTTACCATCTCCTGTGTGATCTTATCATTCCTGACATGTGGTGACTGTAGCCACAGTCTAACTGGAATTTTATACATTTACAATGTAACCTTCCGGCTCTTTTACTCTTGGATATTGGTGTTTATTTTTTTGTCGTTGGTCAGTGCTGCATATGGTATGTGAAATATGTCAGATGATTGGGAAGCCACAGCCTTCGGTCAGCCCGTCCCATGAATACCGATGCCTGCATTTGGTGACCAATTTCATCGGGTTCGTGTGGTTTGTGTTCGGCCCTTGACTGAGTCTAAGTCGGGGCAGCGGTGCCTCCTGACTATCAGGGGTTTGTCACTGTAAAAATACATCCTGGAATTCAAAAACTGCCTTTTCACTAAACGTGACCCCGCAGTTTGTTGAGTTATTGTAAAAAGCTACTCGATTGGCTCAGATCCTTCATGTTGTTCTTGTCTGGTTGGGCCTTTTGTGTGGCTCCAGTCCCACATCAAGGCATTAGCCTCTTCTGTGCCCCCTGGATTGACCGAGCCAGCCATTGCATCAAGCAAGAAGGTGCAAGGTGACTGGACGTAGACAAATGGCAGCTGTTGTACCAGGTTTGGCCTCACAATGGCCAAAGCTCAGCTGATGATTTGGGAAGGGATCTTGCAAATTATAATGTTCCTATAATGTTGCTCCTCTGGTTCTACCCCCCACCCCCCTCGGTAGGGTTACAGCCTTGCTTGCAATTCAGCATTTTACTTAAATTTACTTTTGTAAAAAAAAGTTTCTTCGAGGCTTGGGCAGGGCTAATCAAGCAAATCGCGCCCCCTGCTGGAGAGCAGGTCAGATCAGTAAATGAAGTAACTGTCCTAATCTGTTTCTTTCACTGGCAGGTTTAGCTGAATCCCAGTCATATAAATGAGAGCTTAAGTTCCATGTCATGGAGTGCACTGGGACAGAGTGGAATTACTGCGAGTTTGGTGAGAAGGGAGTTCAGTGAGGAGGGGAGGGAGGTGATCTTTCATTTTCCTTTCTCTACCTTTCTCAGGCTGCGGGAGGCCAGGAGTTGAAAGGCTGTACCAGAGGCCCGAGCAACAAACATCCAAGAGGCACATCACAGGAGAAAAATAAGCTCATCAGCTCGTGAGAAACTGCTGTTGGGGAGGATCTTCAAGTAGCTGAAAATTAGAAAAATGCATCCTTCTTAGAAGGAGCTATTTAGACTTCAATAAGAAACACAAGCAATAGGGAAGTAAAGTTAAGTTGAGGCCAGATAAAATAAAGTAGCCTAAGTAAACCAAAGTAAAATAACATTAACATAAGGGAAGTAACTTGAAGCCATGGCAGGACAGCTTGGTCATGTTGGATGCGTATCCTGTAACATGTGGGAAGTCCTGGATGCTACTGCTGTCCCAGATGACCACATGTGCTGGAAGTGTCACCAGCTGCAGAATCTACAGCTCTGGGTTTTGGAACTCGAATGGCAGCTGGAGTCACTGTGGCATGTCCAGGAGGCTGAGAGATACGTGGATAGCACATTCAGGGAGAGATGGTCACACTGCAGCTTAGAAATCTGGAGGCAGAAAGGGAATGGGTAGCCACCAGGCAGTCCAAGTGTAGGAGTCCCCTGGGGTCCTGCTCATCAATCAATTTTCCATTTTGGAAGCTGGTAAGGGGGGGTGGGGGGGGGGGGGTGGGGTGCTTATGATGGTCACAAATAGCTTCATACTGTAGACAGCCTAGGGGAGGAGAATGTACAGGGGTAAAGTAAAAAAGGAAATCAGGAAAGCAAAGAGAGGATATGAACAGATATTGGCAGGTATAATCAAAGAAAACCTAAAGATGTTTTACAAGTGCATTAAGAGCAACAGGATAACTAAGGAATGAGTAGAGCCTATCAGAGATGTACATGGTAACTTGTGTGTTGATGTTGAAGAGGTGGGCAGGGTTCTCAGTGCGTACTTTGACTCTGTCTTCAATATGGAGAGGGATAATGCAGACATTCTAGTTGAACAGGAGGAGTGTGAAATATTAGATACAATAAGCATAGTGAGAGGAAGCACTGGAGGGACGGGTAACCCTGAAGGTGGACAAATCACCAAGGCTGGATGGATTGTATCCCAGGTTGTTAAAGGAAGCATGGGAGGAAATAACAGATGCCCTGAGGATCATGTTCCATTCCTCACTAGATATGGGTGAGGTAACAGAGGATTGGAGGCCTGCAAATGTTGTACCATTATTTTAAAAAAGTGCAAGGGACAGGCCAGAAAATTATAGACTGGTCAGACTGATTTTGGTGGTGGGCAAATTATTGGAATCAATTCTGGGAGACAGAATAAACTGTTACTTAGGGAGGAATGGATTAGCCAGGGATAGTCAGCATGGTTTAGTTAAGAGAAGATCATGTCTTACTAACTTAATATAATTTCTTGAGGGAGTAACAAGGAAGATTGATGAGGGTGGTGCAGTGGATGTTATCTACATGTATTTCAGTAAGGCAGTTGACAATGTCCCAAATTGAAGACTGGTTAGAAAAGTGAGATCCCATAGGATACAGGGGAATGTGGCGATTTGGATCTAAAATTGGCTCAGCGACAGGGAACAAAGCGTAATAGTTGATGGTATATTTTTTGCAAATGGAAAGCAGTTTCCAATGGTGTTCCACAGGTCTCATTGTTGGGGTCCTTGCTGTTTGTTGTACATATGAATGACTTGGACTTAAATGTGGAAAGCATGACTGGTAAATTTGCAGATGATGCAAAATTGGCTGCATAGTTGATAGTGAAGAGGAGAGCTGTTGTCTCCAGAATGAGGTCAATAGTTTGGTTGAATGGGAAGAAAAATGGCAAATGAACTCCAATCTGGATAAGGGTGAGGTAATGCATTTGGGGAGGGCAATAAAGCAAGTGAATAAATGGGTGAATACTGAGGAAGTGAGAGTCCTTGTAGTGCATGTCCACAGATCCCTGAAGGTGGCAGGACAGGTGGACAGGGTGGTAAAGAAAGCATATGGAATGTTTTCCTTTATTGGATGAGGCATTGAATACAAAAGCAGGGATGTAATAATGGAACTTTATAGAACGCTGGTTAGGCCACAGCTAGAATTTTGTGTACAGTTCTGGTCGTCACATCAGTTCTGGTCGTCACATTACAGGATGGACAGAATTGCTCTGGAGAGAGTACTGAGGAGATTTGCAAGAATGTTACCAGGGCTGGAAAATTGAAGCTGTGAGGGAAGATTGGATAGGCAAGGGTTGTTTTTTCATAGAGCTCTAGACACTGACGTGTGACCTGATTGGCCTGCCGCTGGAAACCATTTCCCATTCACAAAAACATTCATCAACCATTACCCTTTGTTTCCTGTCACTGAGCCAATTTTGGATCCAACTCGCTCTCAAATTACGAGTGGCCTAGATAGAGTGGACAGGAAAGACCTGTATCCCCTTGCTGAGGGGTAAATTACAAAGGTTTAAGGTGATTTGCAGAAGGACTGGAGGGAACATGGGGAAAAACGTTACCACCCAGAGGATGGTGGGTGTCTGAATTCTCTGCCTAAATTGGTGATTGAGGCTGAAATTCATTTAAAAAGGACCTGGATCTGTATCTGAAGCGCTGTAACCTGCAAGGCTATGGACCAGGGGCTGGAAAGCAGGATTTGAAATCAGCGGCTAGTTTCATTTTTTGCTTTTTTGTGGTAGGCGCAGACACAATGGGCTGAATGGCCTCTTTCTGCACCATAACTTTTCTCTGGTTCTGTGGGGGCTTTGAGTGAAGAGCATTAAATAACAATGAGAGACACATTGGGTTATTGACATATTTGTTCAGATGCCTGTAATTAACAGCAGCAACCCTGGAGGATAATTATGTCATGGGAGGTCTTCCAAGTGGAATAAATAAGGCAGCACTGAATTGTGTCAAATACAACGTGGGCTTTCTGCACTTCACGTCAATTCTTACGGACAATGCATGGGCCGGTAACTGGCATTGTGTATGCGATCTACTATCCAACTCTGGCAGCCATTGGAATACTAAGTAAGAGCTTAAAATACTTTCTTGAAAAAAACGATTTATTTACTGTACCTATAGATACAAAATGATGGTAGGGACACTGAGACTATTTCCATTGGAAAAGAGAGTTTTTATAGGGAGGGTATTGGGAGCTTGGATAAGGAGAAGTTGTCCCTTGTTCCAAAGGTTAGTCAGTGACAAGGCATTCCCAATTTCAAACTAGGCCAAAGAGAATGAGGAGAGAATTTAGAGGAAAATTCCATTCAAATACGCATTTTAGAGCAATAGTTTTGGATTGATACAGAGCTGTGCAGAGTGAATGGGGCAGTGTATTAGTTTTGGATTGATACAGAGCTGTGCAGAGTGAATGGGGCAGTGTATTAGTTTTAGATTGATACAGAGATATGCAGAGTGAAAGAAGCACTGTATTAGTTTTGGACTGACAGAGAGCTGTGCAGAGTGAATGGGGCAGAGTGTTAGTTTTGGATTGATGCAGAGCTGTGCAGAGTGAATGAGGCACTGTATTAGTTTTGGATTGACACAGAGCTGTGCAGAGTCAATGGGGCAGATTATTGGTTTTGGATTGATACAGAGCTGTGCAGAGTGAATGGGGCAGTGTATTAGTTGTGGATTTATACACAGCTGTGCAGAGTGAATGGGGCAGTGTATTAGTTTTGGACTGATACAGAGCTGTGCAGAGTGAATGGGGCAGTGTATTAGTTTTGGATTGATACAGAGCTGGGCAGAGTGAATGAGGCAGTGTATTAGTTTTGGATTGACACAGAGCTGTGCAGAGTGAATGGGGCAGTGTATTAGTTTTGGATTGATACAGAGCTGTGCAGAGTGAATGGGACAGTGCATTAGTTTTGGATTGATACAGAGCTGTCCAGAGGGAATGGACAGTGTATTAGTTCTGGATTGATACAGAGCAGTGCAGAATGAATGGGACAGTGTATTAAATTTGGATAGATACAGAGCTGTGCAGAGGGAATGAGGCAGTGTATTAGTTTTGGATTGATAGATAGCTGTGCAGAGTGAATGGGGTAGTGTATTAGTTTTGGATTGATAGTTAGCTGTGCAGAGTGAATGGGGCAGTGTATTAGTTTTAGATTGATAGATAGCTGAGCAGAGTGAATGGGGCAGTTTATTCGTTCTGGATTGATACAGAGCTGTGCAGAGTGAATGGGGCAGTGTATTAGTTTTGGATTGATACTGAGCTGAGCAGAGTGAATGGGGCAGTGTATTAGTTTTGGATTGATACAGAGCTGTACAGAGTGAATGGGGCAGTGTATTAGTTCTGGAATGATACAGATCTGTGCAGAGTGAATAGGTCAGTGTATTAGTTTTGGATTGAGACAGAGCTGTGCAGAGTGAATGGGGCATTGTATTAATTTTGGATTGATACAGAGCTGTGCAGATTGAATGGGGCAGTGTATTAGTTTTAGATTGGTACAGAGCTGTGCAGATTGAATGGGGCAGTGTATTAGTTGTGGACTGATACAGAGCTCTGCAGATTGAATGAGGCAGTGTATTAGTTTTGGATTGATACAGAGCTAAGCAGAGTGAATGGGGCAGTGTATTAGTTTTCGATTGAACAGAGCTGTGCAGAGTGAATGGGACAGTGTATTAGTTTTGGATTGATACAGAGCTAAGCAGAGTGAATGGGGCAGTGTATTACTTTTGGATTGATACAGAGCTAAACAGAATGAATGGGGCAGTGTATTAGTTTTGGATTGATACAGAGCTAAGCACAGTGAATGGGGCAGTGTATTAGTTTTGGATTGAACAGAGCTGTGCAGAGTGAATGGGACAGTGTATTAATTTTGGATTGATACAGAGCTAAGCAGAGTGAATGGGGCAGTGTATTACTTTTGGATTGATACAGAGCTGTGCAGAGTGAATGGGACAGTGTATTAGTTTTGGATTGATACAGAGCTAAGCAGAGTGAATAGGGCAGTGTATTACTTTTGGATTGATACAGAGCTGTGCAGAGTGAATGGGGCAGTGTATTACTTTTGGATTGATACAGAGCTGTGCAGAGTGAATGGGACAGTATATTACTTTTGGATTGATACAGAGCTGTTCAGAGTGAATGGGACAGTGTATTACTTTTGGATTGATACAGAGCTGTGCAGAGTGAATGGGGCAGTGTATTAGTTTTGGATCAATACAGAGCTGTGCAGAGTGAATGGGGCAGTGCATCAGTTTTGGATTGATACAGAACTGTGCAGAGTGAATGGGGCAGTGTATTACATTTGGATTAATACAGAGCTGTGCAGAGTGAATGGGGCAGTGTATTACTTTTGGATTGAAACAGAGCTGTGCAGAGTGAAAGCGGCAGAGTATTAGTTTTGGTATGATACAGAGCTGTGCAGATTGAATGGGGCAGTGTATTAGTTGTGGACTGATACAGAGCTCTGCGGATTGAATGAGGCAGTGTATTAGTTTTTGATTGATACAGAGCTAAGCAGAGTGAATGGGGCAGTGTATTAGTTTTGGATTGAACAGAGCTGTGCAGAGTGAATGGGACAGTGTATTAGTTTTGGATTGATACAGAGCTAAGCAGAGTGAATGGGGCAGTGTATTAGTTTTGGAGTGATACAGAGCTCTGCAGATTGAATGAGGCAGTGTATTAGTTTTGGATTGATACAGAGCTAAGCAGAGTGAATGGGGCAGTGTATTAGTTTTCGATTGAACAGAGCTGTGCAGAGTGAGTGGGACAGTGTATTAGTTTTGGATTGATACAGAGCTAAGCAGAGTGAATGGGGCAGTGTATTACTTTTGGATTGATACAGAGCTAAACAGAATGAATGGGGCAGTGTATTAGTTTTGGATTGATACAGAGCTAAGCACAGTGAATGGGGCAGTGTATTACTTTTGGATTGAACAGAGCTGTGCAGAGTGAATGGGACAGTGTATTAATTTTGGATTGATACAGAGCTAAGCAGAGTGAATGGGACAGTGTATTAGTTTTGGATTGATACAGAGCTAAGCAGAGTGAATGGGGCAGTGTATTACTTTTGGAGTGATACAGAGCTATGCTGAGTGAATGGGGCAGTGTATGACTTTTGGATTGATACAGAGCTGTGCAGAGTGAATGGGGCAGTGTATTACTTTTGGATTGATACAGAGCTGTGCAGAGTGAATGGGACAGTGTATTAATTTTGGATTGATACAGAGCTGTGCAGAGTGAATGGGGCAGTGTATTACTTTTGGATTGATACAAAGCTGTGCAGAGTGAATGCGACAGTGTATAAGTTTTGGATTGATACAGAGCTGTCCAGAGGGAATGGGACAGTGTATTTGTTCTGGATTGATACAGAGCAGTGCAGAATGAATGGGACAGAGTATTAAATTTGGATAGATACAGAGCTGTGCAGTGGGAATGAGGCAGTGTATTAGATTTGGATTGATAGATAGCTGTGCAGAGTGAATGGGGCAGTGTATTAGTTTTGGACTGATAGTTAGCTGTGCAGAGTGAATGGGGCAGTGTATTAGTTTAGCATTGATAGATTGCTGAGCAGAGTGAATGGGCCAGTTTATTCGTTCTGGATTGATACAGAGCTGAGCAGTGTGAATGGGGCAGTGTATTAGGTTTGGATTGATACAGAGCTGTGCAGAGTGAATGGGGCAGTGTATTACTTTTGGAATGATATAGAGCTGTGCAGAGTGAATGGGACAGTGTATTACTTTTGGAATGATACAGAGCTGTGCAGAGTGAATGGGACAGTGTATTAGTTTTGGATTGATACAGAGCTGTGCAGAGTGAATGGGACATTGTATTACTTTTGGATTGATACAGAGCTGTGCAGACTGAATGGGACAGTGTATTACTTTTGGAATGATACAGAGCTGTGCAGAGAGAATGGGACAGTGCATTAATTTTGGATTGATACAGAGCTGTGAGAGTGAATGGGGCAGTGTATTAGTTTTGGATTGATACAGAGCTGTGCAGATTGAATGGGACAGTGTATTAGGTTTGGATTGACACAGAGTTGTGCAGAGTGAATGGGGCAGTGTATTAGTTTCGGATTGATGCAGAGCTGTGCAGAGTGAATGGGGCAGTGTATTAGTTTTGGATTGATACAGAGCTAAGCAGAGTGAATAGGGCAGTGTATTACTTTTGGATTGATACAGAGCTGTGCAGAGTGAATGGGGCAGTGTATTACTTTTCGATTGATACAGAGCTGTGCAGAGTGAATGGGACAGTATATTACTTTTGGATTGATACAGAGCTGTTCAGAGTGAATGGGACAGTGTATTACTTTTGGATTGATACAGAGCTGTGCAGAGTGAATGGGGCAGTGTATTAGTTTTGGATCAATACAGAGCTGTGCAGAGTGAATGGGGCAGTGCATCAGTTTTGGATTGATACAGAACTGTGCAGAGTGAATGGGGCAGTGTATTACATTTGGATTAATACAGAGCTGTGCAGAGTGAATGGGGCAGTGTATTACTTTTGGATTGAAACAGAGCTGTGCAGAGTGAAAGCGGCAGAGTATTAGTTTTGGTATGATACAGAGCTGTGCAGATTGAATGGGGCAGTGTATTAGTTGTGGACTGATACAGAGCTCTGCGGATTGAATGAGGCAGTGTATTAGTTTTTGATTGATACAGAGCTAAGCAGAGTGAATGGGGCAGTGTATTAGTTTTGGATTGAACAGAGCTGTGCAGAGTGAATGGGACAGTGTATTAGTTTTGGATTGATACAGAGCTAAGCAGAGTGAATGGGGCAGTGTATTAGTTTTGGAGTGATACAGAGCTAAGCACAGTGAATGGGGCAGTGTATTAGTTTTGGATTGAACAGAGCTGTGCAGAGTGAATGGGACAGTGTATTAATTTTGGATTGATACAGAGCTAAGCAGCGTGAATGGGGCAGTGTATTACTTTTGGATTGATACAGAGCTGTGCAGAGTGAATGGGACAGTGTATTAGTTTTGGATTGATACAGAGCTGTGCAGAGTGAATGGAAGACTGTATTAGTTTTGGAATGATACAGAGCTGTGCAGAGTGAATGAGGCAGTGTATTAGTTTTGGAATGATACAGAGCTGTGCAGAGTGAATGGGGCAGTGTATTAGTTTTGGATTCATACAGAGATGTGCAGAGTGAAAGAAGCACTGTATTAGTTTTGGATTGATACAGAGCTGTGCAGAGTGAATGGGGCAGTGTATTAGTTTTAGATTGATACAGAGATGTGCAGAGTGAAAGAAGCACTGTATTAGTTTTGGATTGATACAGAGCTGTGCAGAGTGAATGGGGCAGTGTATTAGTTTTAGATTGATACAGAGATGTGCAGAGTGAAAGAAGCACTGTATTAGTTTTGGACTGACAGAGAGCTGTGCAGAGTGAATGGGGCAGAGTGTTAGTTTTGGATTGACACAGAGCTGTGCGGAGTGAATGGGGCAGATTATTGGTTTTGGATTGATACAGAGCTGTGCAGAGTGAATGGGGCAGTGTATTAGTTTTGGATTTATACAGAGCTGTGCAGAGTGAATGGGGCAGTGTATTAGTTTTGGATTGATAGTTAGCTGTGCAGAGTGAATGGGGCAGTGTATTAGTTTTGGATTGATAGATAGCTGAGCAGAGTGAATGGGGCAGTTTATTCGTTCTGGATTGATACAGAGCTGTGCAGAGTGAATGGGGCAGTGTATTAGTTTTGGATTGATAATGAGCTGAGCAGAGTGAATGGGGCAGTGTATTAGTTTTGGATTGATACAGAGCTGTGCAGAGTGAATGGGGCTGTGTATTAGTTTTGGATTGATACAGAGCTGTGCAGAGTGAAAGGGGCAGTGTATTAGTTTTGGATTTATACAGAGCTGTGCAGAGTGAATGGAAGACTGTATTAGTTTTGGAATGATACAGAGCTGTGCAGAGTGAATGGGGCAGTGTATTAGTTTTAGATTGATACAGAGATATGCAGAGTGAAAGAAGCACTGTATTAGTTTTGGACTGACAGAGAGCTGTGCAGAGTGAATGGGGCAGAGTGTTAGTTTTGGATTGATGCAGAGCTGTGCAGAGTGAATGAGGCACTGTATTAGTTTTGGATTGACACAGAGCTGTGCAGAGTCAATGGGGCAGATTATTGGTTTTGGATTGATACAGAGCTGTGCAGAGTGAATGGGGCAGTGTATTAGTTGTGGATTTATACACAGCTGTGCAGAGTGAATGGGGCAGTGTATTAGTTTTGGACTGATACAGAGCTGTGCAGAGTGAATGGGGCAGTGTATTAGTTTTGGATTGATACAGAGCTGGGCAGAGTGAATGAGGCAGTGTATTAGTTTTGGATTGACACAGAGCTGTGCAGAGTGAATGGGGCAGTGTATTAGTTTTGGATTGATACAGAGCTGTGCAGAGTGAATGGGACAGTGCATTAGTTTTGGATTGATACAGAGCTGTCCAGAGGGAATGGACAGTGTATTAGTTCTGGATTGATACAGAGCAGTGCAGAATGAATGGGACAGTGTATTAAATTTGGATAGATACAGAGCTGTGCAGAGGGAATGAGGCAGTGTATTAGTTTTGGATTGATAGATAGCTGTGCAGAGTGAATGGGGTAGTGTATTAGTTTTGGATTGATAGTTAGCTGTGCAGAGTGAATGGGGCAGTGTATTAGTTTTAGATTGATAGATAGCTGAGCAGAGTGAATGGGGCAGTTTATTCGTTCTGGATTGATACAGAGCTGTGCAGAGTGAATGGGGCAGTGTATTAGTTTTGGATTGATACTGAGCTGAGCAGAGTGAATGGGGCAGTGTATTAGTTTTGGATTGATACAGAGCTGTACAGAGTGAATGGGGCAGTGTATTAGTTCTGGAATGATACAGATCTGTGCAGAGTGAATAGGTCAGTGTATTAGTTTTGGATTGAGACAGAGCTGTGCAGAGTGAATGGGGCATTGTATTAATTTTGGATTGATACAGAGCTGTGCAGATTGAATGGGGCAGTGTATTAGTTTTAGATTGGTACAGAGCTGTGCAGATTGAATGGGGCAGTGTATTAGTTGTGGACTGATACAGAGCTCTGCAGATTGAATGAGGCAGTGTATTAGTTTTGGATTGATACAGAGCTAAGCAGAGTGAATGGGGCAGTGTATTAGTTTTCGATTGAACAGAGCTGTGCAGAGTGAATGGGACAGTGTATTAGTTTTGGATTGATACAGAGCTAAGCAGAGTGAATGGGGCAGTGTATTACTTTTGGATTGATACAGAGCTAAACAGAATGAATGGGGCAGTGTATTAGTTTTGGATTGATACAGAGCTAAGCACAGTGAATGGGGCAGTGTATTAGTTTTGGATTGAACAGAGCTGTGCAGAGTGAATGGGACAGTGTATTAATTTTGGATTGATACAGAGCTAAGCAGAGTGAATGGGGCAGTGTATTACTTTTGGATTGATACAGAGCTGTGCAGAGTGAATGGGACAGTGTATTAGTTTTGGATTGATACAGAGCTAAGCAGAGTGAATAGGGCAGTGTATTACTTTTGGATTGATACAGAGCTGTGCAGAGTGAATGGGGCAGTGTATTACTTTTGGATTGATACAGAGCTGTGCAGAGTGAATGGGACAGTATATTACTTTTGGATTGATACAGAGCTGTTCAGAGTGAATGGGACAGTGTATTACTTTTGGATTGATACAGAGCTGTGCAGAGTGAATGGGGCAGTGTATTAGTTTTGGATCAATACAGAGCTGTGCAGAGTGAATGGGGCAGTGCATCAGTTTTGGATTGATACAGAACTGTGCAGAGTGAATGGGGCAGTGTATTACATTTGGATTAATACAGAGCTGTGCAGAGTGAATGGGGCAGTGTATTACTTTTGGATTGAAACAGAGCTGTGCAGAGTGAAAGCGGCAGAGTATTAGTTTTGGTATGATACAGAGCTGTGCAGATTGAATGGGGCAGTGTATTAGTTTTGGAGTGATACAGAGCTCTGCGGATTGAATGAGGCAGTGTATTAGTTTTTGATTGATACAGAGCTAAGCAGAGTGAATGGGGCAGTGTATTAGTTTTGGATTGAACAGAGCTGTGCAGAGTGAATGGGACAGTGTATTAGTTTTGGATTGATACAGAGCTAAGCAGAGTGAATGGGGCAGTGTATTAGTTTTGGAGTGATACAGAGCTCTGCAGATTGAATGAGGCAGTGTATTAGTTTTGGATTGATACAGAGCTAAGCAGAGTGAATGGGGCAGTGTATTAGTTTTCGATTGAACAGAGCTGTGCAGAGTGAATGGGACAGTGTATTAGTTTTGGATTGATACAGAGCTAAGCAGAGTGAATGGGGCAGTGTATTACTTTTGGATTGATACAGAGCTAAACAGAATGAATGGGGCAGTGTATTAGTTTTGGATTGATACAGAGCTAAGCACAGTGAATGGGGCAGTGTATTAGTTTTGGATTGAACAGAGCTGTGCAGAGTGAATGGGACAGTGTATTAATTTTGGATTGATACAGAGCTAAGCAGAGTGAATGGGACAGTGTATTAGTTTTGGATTGATACAGAGCTAAGCAGAGTGAATGGGGCAGTGTATTACTTTTGGAGTGATACAGAGCTATGCTGAGTGAATGGGGCAGTGTATGACTTTTGGATTGATACAGAGCTGTGCAGAGTGAATGGGGCAGTGTATTACTTTTGGATTGATACAGAGCTGTGCAGAGTGAATGGGACAGTGTATTAATTTTGGATTGATACAGAGCTGTGCAGAGTGAATGGGGCAGTGTATTACTTTTGGATTGATACAAAGCTGTGCAGAGTGAATGCGACAGTGTATAAGTTTTGGATTGATACAGAGCTGTCCAGAGGGAATGGGACAGTGTATTTGTTCTGGATTGATACAGAGCAGTGCAGAATGAATGGGACAGAGTATTAAATTTGGATAGATACAGAGCTGTGCAGTGGGAATGAGGCAGTGTATTAGATTTGGATTGATAGATAGCTGTGCAGAGTGAATGGGGCAGTGTATTAGTTTTGGACTGATAGTTAGCTGTGCAGAGTGAATGGGGCAGTGTATTAGTTTAGCATTGATAGATTGCTGAGCAGAGTGAATGGGCCAGTTTATTCGTTCTGGATTGATACAGAGCTGAGCAGTGTGAATGGGGCAGTGTATTAGGTTTGGATTGATACAGAGCTGTGCAGAGTGAATGGGGCAGTGTATTACTTTTGGAATGATATAGAGCTGTGCAGAGTGAATGGGACAGTGTATTACTTTTGGAATGATACAGAGCTGTGCAGAGTGAATGGGACAGTGTATTAGTTTTGGATTGATACAGAGCTGTGCAGAGTGAATGGGACATTGTATTACTTTTGGTTGATACAGAGCTGTGCAGACTGAATGGGACAGTGTATTACTTTTGGAATGATACAGAGCTGTGCAGAGAGAATGGGACAGTGCATTAATTTTGGATTGATACAGAGCTGTGAGAGTGAATGGGGCAGTGTATTAGTTTTGGATTGATACAGAGCTGTGCAGATTGAATGGGACAGTGTATTAGGTTTGGATTGACACAGAGTTGTGCAGAGTGAATGGGGCAGTGTATTAGTTTCGGATTGATGCAGAGCTGTGCAGAGTGAATGGGGCAGTGTATTAGTTTTGGATTGATACAGAGCTGCGCAGCGTGAATGGGGCAGAGTATTAGTTTTGGTTTGATACAGACCTGTGCAGAGTGAAAGGGGCAGTGTATTACTTCTGGATTGATAGATATCTATGCAAAATGAATGGGGCATTGTATTAGTTTTGGATTGATACAGAGCTGTGCAGAGTGAATGGGACAGTTTATTACTTTTGGATTGATACAGAGCAAAGCAGAGTGAATGAGGCAATGTATTAGTTTTGGATTGATACACAGCTGTGCAGAATGAATGAGGCACTGTATTAGCTTTGGATTGATACAAAGCTGTGCAGAGTGAATGGGACAGTGTATAAGTTTTGGATTGATACAGAGCTGTCCAAAGGGAATGGGACAGTGTATTTGTTCTGGATTGATACAGAGCAGTGCAGAATGAATGGGACAGAGTATTAAATTTGGATAGATACAGAGCTGTGCAGAGAGAATGAGGCAGTGTATAAGTTTTGGATTGATACATAGCTGTGCAAAGTGAATGGGGCAGTGTATTAGTTATGGATTGAGAGTTAGCTGTGCAGAGTGAATGGGGCAGTGTATTAGTTTAGTATTGATAGATAGCTGAGCAGAGTGAATGGGCCAGTTTATTCGTTCTGGATTGATACAGAGCTGTGCATGTGAATGGGGCAGTGTATTAGGTTTGGATTGATACAGAGCTGTGCAGAGTGAATGGGACAGTGTATTACTTTTGGAATGATACAGAGCTGTGCAGAGTGAATGGGACAGTGTATTAGTTTTGGATTGATACAGAGCTGTGCAGAGTGAATGGGATAGTGTATTACTTTTGGATTGATACAGAGCTGTGCAGACTAAATGGGACAGTGTATTACTTTTGGAATGATAGAGAGCTGTGCAGAGAGAATGGGACAGTGTATTAATTTTGGATTGATACAGAGCTGTGAGAGTGAATGGGGCAGTGTATTAGTTTTGGATTGATAGATAGCTGTGCAGAGTGAATGGGGCAGTTTATTAGTTTTGGATCAATACAGAGCTGTGCAGAGTGAATGGGGCAGTGCATTAGTTTTGGATTGATACAGAGCTGTGCAGAGTGAATGGGGCAGTGTATTCGTTTTGGGTGCATACAGAGCTCTGCAGAGTGAATGGGGCATTGTATTAGTTTTGGATTGATACAGAGCTGTGCAGAGTGAATGGGGCAGTGTATTAGTTTTGGCTTGATAGAGAGCTGTGCAGCGTGAATGGTACATTGTGTTACTTTTGGATTTATACAAGCTGTGCAGAGTGAATGGAACAGTGTATTAGTTTTGGATTGACACAGAGCTGTGCAGAGTTATTGTGACAGTTTATTCATTTTGGATTGATGCAGAGCTGTGCAGAGTGAATGGGACAGCGTATAAGTTTTGGATTTATACGGAGCTGTGCTGACTGAATGGGACAGTGTATTAGTTTTGGATTGATGCAGAGCTAAGCAGAGTGAATGGGGCAGTGTATTAATTTGGGATTGATACAGAGCTGTGCAGAGTGAATGGGACAGTGTATTAGTTTTGGATTGATACTGAGCTAAGCAGAGTGAATGAGGAAGTGTATTAGTGTTGGATTGATACAGAGCTAGGCAGAGTGAATGGGACAGTGTATAAGTTTTGGATTGATAAAGAGCTAAGCAGAGCGAATGGGGCAGTGTATTAGTTTTGGATTGAACAGAGCTGTGCAGAGTGAATGGGACAGTGTATTGGTTTTGGATTGATAGAGAGCTGTGCAGAGTGAATGGGGCAGTGTAATACTTTTGGATTGATACAGAGCTGTGCTGAGTGAATGGGGCAGTTTATTACTTTTGGATTGATACAGAGCTGTGCAGAGTGAATGGGACAGTGTATTACTTTTGGATTGACACAGAGCTGTGCAGAGTGAATGGGACAGTGTATTACTTTTGGATTGATACAGAGCTGTGCAGAGTGAATGGGACAGTTTATTACTATTGGATTGATACAGAGCTGTGCAGAGTGAATGGGACAGTGTATTACTTTTGGATTGATACAGAGCTGTGCAGAGCGAATGGGGCAGTTTATTAGTTTTGTATCAATACAGAACTGTGCAGAGTGAATGGGGCAGTGCATTAGTTTTGGATTGATACAGAGCTGTGCAGAGTGAATGGGGCAGAGTATTACATTTGGATTGATAAAGGGCTGTGCAGAGTCAATGGGGCACTGTATTATTTTGGATTAAAACAGAGCTGTGCAGCGTGAATGGGGCAGTGTATTATTTAGGATTGATACAGAGCTGTGCAGAGTGAAAGCGGCAGAGTATTAGTTTTGGTTTGATACAGAGCTGTGCAGAGTGAAAGGGGCACTGTATTAGTTTTTGATTGATAGATATCTATGCAACATGAATGGGGCATTGTATTAGTTTTTGATTGATAGATATCTATGCAACATGAATGGGGCAGTGTATTAGTTTTGGATTGATACAGAGCAAAGCAGAGTGAATGAGGCAGTGTATTAGTTTTGGATTGATACAGAGCTGTGCAGAGTGAATGGGACAGTGTTTTACTTTTGGATTGATACAGAGCTGTGCAGAGTGAATGAGGCAGTGTATTAGTTTTGGGTTGACACAGAGCAGTGCAGAGTGAATGGGACAGTGTATTACTTTTGGATTGATACAGAGCTGTGCAGAGTGAATGGGTCAGTGTATTACTTTTGGATTGATACAGAGTTGTGCAGAGTGAATGGGACAGTGTATTACTATTGGATTGATACAGAGCTGCGCAGGGTGAATGGGGCAGTGTATTAGTTTTGGATTAATACAGAGCTGTGCAGAGTGAATGGGGCAGTGTATTAGTTTAGGATTGATACAGTGCTGTGCAGAGTGAATGGGGCAGTGTGTTAGTTTAGGATTGATACAGAGCTGTGCAGAGTTAATGGGGCAGTGTATTATTTTGGATTAATACAGAGCTGTGCAGAGTGAATGGGGCAGTGTAGTATTTTGGATTGATACAGAGCTGTGCAGAGTGAACGCGGCAGAGTATTAGTTTTGGTTTGATACAGAGCTGTGCCGAGTGAATGTGGCAGTGTATTAGTTTTGGATTGATACAGAGCTGTGCAGAGTGAATGGGGCAGTGAATTCGTTTTGGACTGATACAGAGCTCTGCAGATTGAATGGGGCAGTGTATTCGTTTTGAGTGCATACAGAGCTCTGCAGAGTGAATGGGGCATTGTATTAGTTTTGGATTGATACAGAGCTGTGCAGAGTGAATGGGGCAGTGTATTAGTTTTGGCTTGATAGAGAGCTGTGCAGCGTGAATGGGACATTGTGTTACTTTTGGATTTATACAAGCTGTGCAGAGTGAATGGAACAGTGTATTAGTTTTGGATTGACACAGAGCTGTGCAGAGTTATTGTGACAGTTTATTCATTTTGGATTGATGCAGAGCTGTGCAGAGTGAATGGGACAGCGTATAAGTTTTGGATTGATACAGAGCTGTGCTGAGTGAATGGGACAGTGTATTAGTTTTGGATTGATACAGAGCTGTGCAGAGTGAATGGGGCTGTGTATTAGTTTTGGATTGATACAGAGCTGTGCAGAGTGAAAGGGGCAGTGTATTAGTTTTGGATTTATACAGAGCTGTGCAGAGTGAATGGAAGACTGTATTAGTTTTGGAATGATACAGAGCTGTGCAGAGTGAATGGGGCAGTGTATTAGTTTTAGATTGATACAGAGATATGCAGAGTGAAAGAAGCACTGTATTAGTTTTGGACTGACAGAGAGCTGTGCAGAGTGAATGGGGCAGAGTGTTAGTTTTGGATTGATGCAGAGCTGTGCAGAGTGAATGAGGCACTGTATTAGTTTTGGATTGACACAGAGCTGTGCAGAGTCAATGGGGCAGATTATTGGTTTTGGATTGATACAGAGCTGTGCAGAGTGAATGGGGCAGTGTATTAGTTGTGGATTTATACACAGCTGTGCAGAGTGAATGGGGCAGTGTATTAGTTTTGGACTGATACAGAGCTGTGCAGAGTGAATGGGGCAGTGTATTAGTTTTGGATTGATACAGAGCTGGGCAGAGTGAATGAGGCAGTGTATTAGTTTTGGATTGACACAGAGCTGTGCAGAGTGAATGGGGCAGTGTATTAGTTTTGGATTGATACAGAGCTGTGCAGAGTGAATGGGACAGTGCATTAGTTTTGGATTGATACAGAGCTAAGCAGAGTGAATGGGGCAGTG
This sequence comes from Carcharodon carcharias, assembly GCF_017639515.1. NCBI lineage: Eukaryota > Metazoa > Chordata > Chondrichthyes > Lamniformes > Lamnidae > Carcharodon > Carcharodon carcharias. The sequence continues at coordinate 159,323 of NW_024470725.1, forward strand.
TATTACTTTTGGATTGATACAGAGCTGTGCAGAGTGAATGGGACAGTGTATTAGTTTTGGATTGATACAGAGCTAAGCAGAGTGAATGGGGCAGTGTATTACTTTTGGAGTGATACAGAGCTATGCTGAGTGAATGGGGCAGTGTATGACTTTTGGATTGATACAGAGCTGTGCAGAGTGAATGGGGCAGTGTATTACTTTTGGATTGATACAGAGCTGTGCAGAGTGAATGGGACAGTGTATTAATTTTGGATTGATACAGAGCTGTGCAGAGTGAATGGGGCAGTGTATTACTTTTGGATTGATACAAAGCTGTGCAGAGTGAATGCGACAGTGTATAAGTTTTGGATTGATACAGAGCTGTCCAGAGGGAATGGGACAGTGTATTTGTTCTGGATTGATACAGAGCAGTGCAGAATGAATGGGACAGAGTATTAAATTTGGATAGATACAGAGCTGTGCAGTGGGAATGAGGCAGTGTATTAGATTTGGATTGATAGATAGCTGTGCAGAGTGAATGGGGCAGTGTATTAGTTTTGGACTGATAGTTAGCTGTGCAGAGTGAATGGGGCAGTGTATTAGTTTAGCATTGATAGATTGCTGAGCAGAGTGAATGGGCCAGTTTATTCGTTCTGGATTGATACAGAGCTGAGCAGTGTGAATGGGGCAGTGTATTAGGTTTGGATTGATACAGAGCTGTGCAGAGTGAATGGGGCAGTGTATTACTTTTGGAATGATATAGAGCTGTGCAGAGTGAATGGGACAGTGTATTACTTTTGGAATGATACAGAGCTGTGCAGAGTGAATGGGACAGTGTATTAGTTTTGGATTGATACAGAGCTGTGCAGAGTGAATGGGACATTGTATTACTTTTGGTTGATACAGAGCTGTGCAGACTGAATGGGACAGTGTATTACTTTTGGAATGATACAGAGCTGTGCAGAGAGAATGGGACAGTGCATTAATTTTGGATTGATACAGAGCTGTGAGAGTGAATGGGGCAGTGTATTAGTTTTGGATTGATACAGAGCTGTGCAGATTGAATGGGACAGTGTATTAGGTTTGGATTGACACAGAGTTGTGCAGAGTGAATGGGGCAGTGTATTAGTTTCGGATTGATGCAGAGCTGTGCAGAGTGAATGGGGCAGTGTATTAGTTTTGGATTGATACAGAGCTGCGCAGCGTGAATGGGGCAGAGTATTAGTTTTGGTTTGATACAGACCTGTGCAGAGTGAAAGGGGCAGTGTATTACTTCTGGATTGATAGATATCTATGCAAAATGAATGGGGCATTGTATTAGTTTTGGATTGATACAGAGCTGTGCAGAGTGAATGGGACAGTTTATTACTTTTGGATTGATACAGAGCAAAGCAGAGTGAATGAGGCAATGTATTAGTTTTGGATTGATACACAGCTGTGCAGAATGAATGAGGCACTGTATTAGCTTTGGATTGATACAAAGCTGTGCAGAGTGAATGGGACAGTGTATAAGTTTTGGATTGATACAGAGCTGTCCAAAGGGAATGGGACAGTGTATTTGTTCTGGATTGATACAGAGCAGTGCAGAATGAATGGGACAGAGTATTAAATTTGGATAGATACAGAGCTGTGCAGAGAGAATGAGGCAGTGTATAAGTTTTGGATTGATACATAGCTGTGCAAAGTGAATGGGGCAGTGTATTAGTTATGGATTGAGAGTTAGCTGTGCAGAGTGAATGGGGCAGTGTATTAGTTTAGTATTGATAGATAGCTGAGCAGAGTGAATGGGCCAGTTTATTCGTTCTGGATTGATACAGAGCTGTGCATGTGAATGGGGCAGTGTATTAGGTTTGGATTGATACAGAGCTGTGCAGAGTGAATGGGACAGTGTATTACTTTTGGAATGATACAGAGCTGTGCAGAGTGAATGGGACAGTGTATTAGTTTTGGATTGATACAGAGCTGTGCAGAGTGAATGGGATAGTGTATTACTTTTGGATTGATACAGAGCTGTGCAGACTAAATGGGACAGTGTATTACTTTTGGAATGATAGAGAGCTGTGCAGAGAGAATGGGACAGTGTATTAATTTTGGATTGATACAGAGCTGTGAGAGTGAATGGGGCAGTGTATTAGTTTTGGATTGATAGATAGCTGTGCAGAGTGAATGGGGCAGTTTATTAGTTTTGGATCAATACAGAGCTGTGCAGAGTGAATGGGGCAGTGCATTAGTTTTGGATTGATACAGAGCTGTGCAGAGTGAATGGGGCAGTGTATTCGTTTTGGGTGCATACAGAGCTCTGCAGAGTGAATGGGGCATTGTATTAGTTTTGGATTGATACAGAGCTGTGCAGAGTGAATGGGGCAGTGTATTAGTTTTGGCTTGATAGAGAGCTGTGCAGCGTGAATGGTACATTGTGTTACTTTTGGATTGATACAGAGTTGTGCAGAGTGAATGGGACAGTGTATTACTATTGGATTGATACAGAGCTGCGCAGGGTGAATGGGGCAGTGTATTAGTTTTGGATTAATACAGAGCTGTGCAGAGTGAATGGGGCAGTGTATTAGTTTAGGATTGATACAGTGCTGTGCAGAGTGAATGGGGCAGTGTGTTAGTTTAGGATTGATACAGAGCTGTGCAGAGTTAATGGGGCAGTGTATTATTTTGGATTAATACAGAGCTGTGCAGAGTGAATGGGGCAGTGTAGTATTTTGGATTGATACAGAGCTGTGCAGAGTGAACGCGGCAGAGTATTAGTTTTGGTTTGATACAGAGCTGTGCCGAGTGAATGTGGCAGTGTATTAGTTTTGGATTGATACAGAGCTGTGCAGAGTGAATGGGGCAGTGAATTCGTTTTGGACTGATACAGAGCTCTGCAGATTGAATGGGGCAGTGTATTCGTTTTGAGTGCATACAGAGCTCTGCAGAGTGAATGGGGCATTGTATTAGTTTTGGATTGATACAGAGCTGTGCAGAGTGAATGGGGCAGTGTATTAGTTTTGGCTTGATAGAGAGCTGTGCAGCGTGAATGGGACATTGTGTTACTTTTGGATTTATACAAGCTGTGCAGAGTGAATGGAACAGTGTATTAGTTTTGGATTGACACAGAGCTGTGCAGAGTTATTGTGACAGTTTATTCATTTTGGATTGATGCAGAGCTGTGCAGAGTGAATGGGACAGCGTATAAGTTTTGGATTGATACAGAGCTGTGCTGAGTGAATGGGACAGTGTATTAGTTTTGGATTGATACAGAGCTGTGCAGAGTGAATGGGGCTGTGTATTAGTTTTGGATTGATACAGAGCTGTGCAGAGTGAAAGGGGCAGTGTATTAGTTTTGGATTTATACAGAGCTGTGCAGAGTGAATGGAAGACTGTATTAGTTTTGGAATGATACAGAGCTGTGCAGAGTGAATGGGGCAGTGTATTAGTTTTAGATTGATACAGAGATATGCAGAGTGAAAGAAGCACTGTATTAGTTTTGGACTGACAGAGAGCTGTGCAGAGTGAATGGGGCAGAGTGTTAGTTTTGGATTGATGCAGAGCTGTGCAGAGTGAATGAGGCACTGTATTAGTTTTGGATTGACACAGAGCTGTGCAGAGTCAATGGGGCAGATTATTGGTTTTGGATTGATACAGAGCTGTGCAGAGTGAATGGGGCAGTGTATTAGTTGTGGATTTATACACAGCTGTGCAGAGTGAATGGGGCAGTGTATTAGTTTTGGACTGATACAGAGCTGTGCAGAGTGAATGGGGCAGTGTATTAGTTTTGGATTGATACAGAGCTGGGCAGAGTGAATGAGGCAGTGTATTAGTTTTGGATTGACACAGAGCTGTGCAGAGTGAATGGGGCAGTGTATTAGTTTTGGATTGATACAGAGCTGTGCAGAGTGAATGGGACAGTGCATTAGTTTTGGATTGATACAGAGCTAAGCAGAGTGAATGGGGCAGTGTATTACTTTTGGATTGATACAGAGCTGTGCAGAGTGAATGGGACAGTGTATTAGTTTTGGATTGATACAGAGCTAAGCAGAGTGAATGGGGCAGTGTATTACTTTTGGAGTGATACAGAGCTATGCTGAGTGAATGGGGCAGTGTATGACTTTTGGATTGATACAGAGCTGTGCAGAGTGAATGGGGCAGTGTATTACTTTTGGATTGATACAGAGCTGTGCAGAGTGAATGGGACAGTGTATTAATTTTGGATTGATACAGAGCTGTGCAGAGTGAATGGGGCAGTGTATTACTTTTGGATTGATACAAAGCTGTGCAGAGTGAATGCGACAGTGTATAAGTTTTGGATTGATACAGAGCTGTCCAGAGGGAATGGGACAGTGTATTTGTTCTGGATTGATACAGAGCAGTGCAGAATGAATGGGACAGAGTATTAAATTTGGATAGATACAGAGCTGTGCAGTGGGAATGAGGCAGTGTATTAGATTTGGATTGATAGATAGCTGTGCAGAGTGAATGGGGCAGTGTATTAGTTTTGGACTGATAGTTAGCTGTGCAGAGTGAATGGGGCAGTGTATTAGTTTAGCATTGATAGATTGCTGAGCAGAGTGAATGGGCCAGTTTATTCGTTCTGGATTGATACAGAGCTGAGCAGTGTGAATGGGGCAGTGTATTAGGTTTGGATTGATACAGAGCTGTGCAGAGTGAATGGGGCAGTGTATTACTTTTGGAATGATATAGAGCTGTGCAGAGTGAATGGGACAGTGTATTACTTTTGGAATGATACAGAGCTGTGCAGAGTGAATGGGACAGTGTATTAGTTTTGGATTGATACAGAGCTGTGCAGAGTGAATGGGACATTGTATTACTTTTGGTTGATACAGAGCTGTGCAGACTGAATGGGACAGTGTATTACTTTTGGAATGATACAGAGCTGTGCAGAGAGAATGGGACAGTGCATTAATTTTGGATTGATACAGAGCTGTGAGAGTGAATGGGGCAGTGTATTAGTTTTGGATTGATACAGAGCTGTGCAGATTGAATGGGACAGTGTATTAGGTTTGGATTGACACAGAGTTGTGCAGAGTGAATGGGGCAGTGTATTAGTTTCGGATTGATGCAGAGCTGTGCAGAGTGAATGGGGCAGTGTATTAGTTTTGGATTGATACAGAGCTGCGCAGCGTGAATGGGGCAGAGTATTAGTTTTGGTTTGATACAGACCTGTGCAGAGTGAAAGGGGCAGTGTATTACTTCTGGATTGATAGATATCTATGCAAAATGAATGGGGCATTGTATTAGTTTTGGATTGATACAGAGCTGTGCAGAGTGAATGGGACAGTTTATTACTTTTGGATTGATACAGAGCAAAGCAGAGTGAATGAGGCAATGTATTAGTTTTGGATTGATACACAGCTGTGCAGAATGAATGAGGCACTGTATTAGCTTTGGATTGATACAAAGCTGTGCAGAGTGAATGGGACAGTGTATAAGTTTTGGATTGATACAGAGCTGTCCAAAGGGAATGGGACAGTGTATTTGTTCTGGATTGATACAGAGCAGTGCAGAATGAATGGGACAGAGTATTAAATTTGGATAGATACAGAGCTGTGCAGAGAGAATGAGGCAGTGTATAAGTTTTGGATTGATACATAGCTGTGCAAAGTGAATGGGGCAGTGTATTAGTTATGGATTGAGAGTTAGCTGTGCAGAGTGAATGGGGCAGTGTATTAGTTTAGTATTGATAGATAGCTGAGCAGAGTGAATGGGCCAGTTTATTCGTTCTGGATTGATACAGAGCTGTGCATGTGAATGGGGCAGTGTATTAGGTTTGGATTGATACAGAGCTGTGCAGAGTGAATGGGACAGTGTATTACTTTTGGAATGATACAGAGCTGTGCAGAGTGAATGGGACAGTGTATTAGTTTTGGATTGATACAGAGCTGTGCAGAGTGAATGGGATAGTGTATTACTTTTGGATTGATACAGAGCTGTGCAGACTAAATGGGACAGTGTATTACTTTTGGAATGATAGAGAGCTGTGCAGAGAGAATGGGACAGTGTATTAATTTTGGATTGATACAGAGCTGTGAGAGTGAATGGGGCAGTGTATTAGTTTTGGATTGATAGATAGCTGTGCAGAGTGAATGGGGCAGTTTATTAGTTTTGGATCAATACAGAGCTGTGCAGAGTGAATGGGGCAGTGCATTAGTTTTGGATTGATACAGAGCTGTGCAGAGTGAATGGGGCAGTGTATTCGTTTTGGGTGCATACAGAGCTCTGCAGAGTGAATGGGGCATTGTATTAGTTTTGGATTGATACAGAGCTGTGCAGAGTGAATGGGGCAGTGTATTAGTTTTGGCTTGATAGAGAGCTGTGCAGCGTGAATGGTACATTGTGTTACTTTTGGATTTATACAAGCTGTGCAGAGTGAATGAGGCAGTGTATTAGTTTTGGATTGATACAGAGCTGTGCAGAGTTATTGTGACAGTTTATTCATTTTGGATTGATGCAGAGCTGTGCAGAGTGAATGGGACAGCGTATAAGTTTTGGATTTATACGGAGCTGTGCTGACTGAATGGGACAGTGTATTAGTTTTGGATTGATGCAGAGCTAAGCAGAGTGAATGGGGCAGTGTATTAATTTGGGATTGATACAGAGCTGTGCAGAGTGAATGGGACAGTGTATTAGTTTTGGATTGATACTGAGCTAAGCAGAGTGAATGAGGAAGTGTATTAGTGTTGGATTGATACAGAGCTAGGCAGAGTGAATGGGACAGTGTATAAGTTTTGGATTGATAAAGAGCTAAGCAGAGCGAATGGGGCAGTGTATTAGTTTTGGATTGAACAGAGCTGTGCAGAGTGAATGGGACAGTGTATTGTTTTGGATTGATAGAGAGCTGTGCAGAGTGAATGGGGCAGTGTAATAGTTTTGGATTGATACAGAGCTGTGCAGAGTGAATGGGGCAGTTTATTACTTTTGGATTGATACAGAGCTGTGCAGAGTGAATGGGACAGTGTATTACTTTTGGATTGATACAGAGCTGTGCAGAGTGAATGGGACAGTGTATTACTTTTGGATTGATACAGAGCTGTGCAGAGTGAATGGGACAGTTTATTACTATTGGATTGATACAGAGCTGTGCAGAGTGAATGGGACAGTGTATTAGTTTTGGATTGATACAGAGCTGTGCAGAGTGAATGGGGCAGTGCATTAGTTTCGGATTGATACAGAGCTGTGCAGAGTGAATGGGGCAGAGTATCAGTTTTGGATTGATACAGAGCTGTGCAGAGTGAATGGGGCAGAGTATTACATTTGGATTGATAAAGGGCTGTGCAGAGTCAATGGGGCACTGTATTATTTTGGATTAAAACAGAGCTGTGCAGCGTGAATGGGGCAGTGTATTATTTAGGATTGATACAGAGCTGTGCAGAGTGAAAGCGGCAGAGTATTAGTTTTGGTTTGATACAGAGCTGTGCAGAGTGAATGGGGTAGTGCATTAGTTTCGGATTGATACAGAGCTGTGCAGTGTGAATGGGGCAGAGTATCAGTTTTGGTTTGATTCAGAGCTGTGCAGAGTGAAAGGGGCACTGTATTAGTTTTTGATTGATAGATATCTATGCAACATGAATGGGGCATTGTATTAGTTTTGGATTGATAGATATCTATGCAACATGAATGGGGCAGTGTATTAGTTTTGGATTGATACAGAGCAAAGCAGAGTGAATGAGGCAGTGTATTAGTTTTGGATTGATACAGAGCTATGCAGAGTGAATGGGACAGTGTTTTACTTTTGGATTGATACAGAGCTGTGCAGAGTGAATGAGGCAGTGTATTAGTTTTGGGTTGACACAGAGCAGTGCAGAGTGAATGGGACTGTGTATTACTTTTGGATTGATACAGAGCTGTGCAGAGTGAATGGGTCAGTGTATTACTTTTGGATTGATACAGAGTTGTGCAGAGTGAATGGGACAGTGTATTACTATTGGATTGATACAGAGCTGCGCAGGGTGAATGGGGCAGTGTATTAGTTTTGGATTAATACAGAGCTGTGCAGAGTGAATGGGGCAGTGTATTAGTTTAGGATTGATACAGTGCTGTGCAGAGTGAATGGGGCAGTGTGTTAGTTTAGGATTGATACAGAGCTGTGCAGAGTTAATGGGGCAGTGTATTATTTTGGATTAATACAGAGCTGTGCAGAGTGAATGGGGCAGTGTAGTATTTTGGATTGATACAGAGCTGTGCAGAGTGAACGCGGCAGAGTATTAGTTTTGGTTTGATACAGAGCTGTGCCGAGTGAATGTGGCAGTGTATTAGTTTTGGATTGATACAGAGCTGTGCAGAGTGAATGGGGCAGTGAATTCGTTTTGGACTGATACAGAGCTCTGCAGATTGAATGGGGCAGTGTATTCGTTTTGAGTGCATACAGAGCTCTGCAGAGTGAATGGGACAGTGTATTACTTTTGGAATGATACAGAGCTGTGCAGAGTGAATGGGACAGTGTATTAGTTTTGGATTGATACAGAGCTGTGCAGAGTGAATGGGACATTGTATTACTTTTGGATTGATACAGAGCTGTGCAGACTGAATGGGACAGTGTATTACTTTTGGAATGATACAGAGCTGTGCAGAGAGAATGGGACAGTGCATTAATTTTGGATTGATACAGAGCTGTGAGAGTGAATGGGGCAGTGTATTAGTTTTGGATTGATACAGAGCTGTGCAGATTGAATGGGACAGTGTATTAGGTTTGGATTGACACAGAGTTGTGCAGAGTGAATGGGGCAGTGTATTAGTTTCGGATTGATGCAGAGCTGTGCAGAGTGAATGGGGCAGTGTATTAGTTTTGGATTGATACAGAGCTGCGCAGCGTGAATGGGGCAGAGTATTAGTTTTGGTTTGATACAGACCTGTGCAGAGTGAAAGGGGCAGTGTATTACTTCTGGATTGATAGATATCTATGCAAAATGAATGGGGCATTGTATTAGTTTTGGATTGATACAGAGCTGTGCAGAGTGAATGGGACAGTTTATTACTTTTGGATTGATACAGAGCAAAGCAGAGTGAATGAGGCAATGTATTAGTTTTGGATTGATACACAGCTGTGCAGAATGAATGAGGCACTGTATTAGCTTTGGATTGATACAAAGCTGTGCAGAGTGAATGGGACAGTGTATAAGTTTTGGATTGATACAGAGCTGTCCAAAGGGAATGGGACAGTGTATTTGTTCTGGATTGATACAGAGCAGTGCAGAATGAATGGGACAGAGTATTAAATTTGGATAGATACAGAGCTGTGCAGAGAGAATGAGGCAGTGTATAAGTTTTGGATTGATACATAGCTGTGCAAAGTGAATGGGGCAGTGTATTAGTTATGGATTGAGAGTTAGCTGTGCAGAGTGAATGGGGCAGTGTATTAGTTTAGTATTGATAGATAGCTGAGCAGAGTGAATGGGCCAGTTTATTCGTTCTGGATTGATACAGAGCTGTGCATGTGAATGGGGCAGTGTATTAGGTTTGGATTGATACAGAGCTGTGCAGAGTGAATGGGACAGTGTATTACTTTTGGAATGATACAGAGCTGTGCAGAGTGAATGGGACAGTGTATTAGTTTTGGATTGATACAGAGCTGTGCAGAGTGAATGGGATAGTGTATTACTTTTGGATTGATACAGAGCTGTGCAGACTAAATGGGACAGTGTATTACTTTTGGAATGATAGAGAGCTGTGCAGAGAGAATGGGACAGTGTATTAATTTTGGATTGATACAGAGCTGTGAGAGTGAATGGGGCAGTGTATTAGTTTTGGATTGATAGATAGCTGTGCAGAATGAATGGGGCAGTTTATTAGTTTTGGATCAATACAGAGCTGTGCAGAGTGAATGGGGCAGTGCATTAGTTTTGGATTGATACAGAGCTGTGCAGAGTGAATGGGGCAGTGTATTCGTTTTGGGTGCATACAGAGCTCTGCAGAGTGAATGGGGCATTGTATTAGTTTTGGATTGATACAGAGCTGTGCAGAGTGAATGGGGCAGTGTATTAGTTTTGGCTTGATAGAGAGCTGTGCAGCGTGAATGGTACATTGTGTTACTTTTGGATTTATACAAGCTGTGCAGAGTGAATGGAACAGTGTATTAGTTTTGGATTGACACAGAGCTGTGCAGAGTTATTGTGACAGTTTATTCATTTTGGATTGATGCAGAGCTGTGCAGAGTGAATGGGACAGCGTATAAGTTTTGGATTTATACGGAGCTGTGCTGACTGAATGGGACAGTGTATTAGTTTTGGATTGATGCAGAGCTAAGCAGAGTGAATGGGGCAGTGTATTAATTTGGGATTGATACAGAGCTGTGCAGAGTGAATGGGACAGTGTATTAGTTTTGGATTGATACTGAGCTGAAGCAGAGTGAATGAGGAAGTGTATTAGTTTTGGATTGATACAGAGCTAGGCAGAGTGAATGGGGCAGTTTATTAGTTTTGGATCAATACAGAGCTGTGCAGAGTGAATGGGGCAGTGTATTAGTTTTGGATTGAACAGAGCTGTGCAGAGTGAATGGGACAGTGTATTGGTTTTGGATTGATACAGAGCTGTGCAGAGTGAATGGGGCAGTGTATTAGTTTTGGATTGATACAGAGCTGTGCAGAGTGAATGGGGCAGTGTATTACTTTTGGATTTTTACAGAGCTGTGCAGAGTGAATGGGCAGTGTATTACTTTTGGATTGATACAGAGCTGTGCAGAGTGAATGGGGCAGTGTATTACTTTTGGATTTTTACAGAGCTGTGCAGAGTGAATGGGCAGTGTATTACTTTTGGATTGATACAGAGCTGTGCAGAGTGAATGGGACAGTGTATTACTTTTGGATTGATACAGAGCTGTGCAGAGTGAATGGGACAGTGTATTAGTTTTGGATTGATACAGAGCTGTGCAGAGTGAATGGGACAGTGCATTAGATTTGTATTGATACAGAGCTGTGCAGAGTGAATAGGGAAGTGTATTAGTTTTGGATTGATACAGAGCTGTGCAGAGTGAATGGGGCAGTGTATTAGTTTTGGATTGATACAGAGCTGTGCAGAGTGAATGGGACAGTGTATTAGTTTTGGATTGATACAGAGCTGTGCAGAGTGAATGGGGCAGTGTATTAGTTTTGGATTGATACAGAGCTGTGCAGAGTGAATGGGCAGTGTATTAGTTTTGGATTGATACAGAGCTGTGCAGAGTGAATGGGGCAGTGTATTAGTTTTGGATTGATACAGAGCTGTGCAGAGTGAATGGGGCAGTGTATTAGTTTTGGATTGATACAGAGCTGTGCAGAGTGAATGGGGCAGTGTATTAGTTTTGGATTGATACAGAGCTGTGCAGAGTGAATGGGGCAGTGTATTAGTTTTGGATTGATACAGAGCTGTGCAGAGTGAATGGGGCAGTGTATTAGTTTTGGATTGATACAGAGCTGTGCAGAGTGAATGGGGCAGTGTATTAGTTTTGGATTGATACAGAGCTGTGCAGAGTGAATGGGGCAGTTTATTAGTTTTGGATCAATACAGAGCTGTGCAGAGTGAATGGGGCAGTGTATTAGTTTTGGATTGAACAGAGCTGTGCAGAGTGAATGGGACAGTGTATTGGTTTTGGATTGATACAGAGCTGTGCAGAGTGAATGGGCAGTGTATTAGTTTTGGATTGATACAGAGCTGTGCAGAGTGAATGGGACAGTGTATTAGTTTTGGATTGATACAGAGCTGTGCAGAGTGAATGGGGCAGTGTATTAGTTTTGGATTGATACAGAGCTGTGCAGAGTGAATGGGACAGTGTATTAGTTTTGGATTGATACAGAGCTGTGCAGAGTGAATGGGCAGTGTATTAGTTTTGGATTGATACAGAGCTGTGCAGAGTGAATGGGACAGTGTATTAGTTTTGGATTGATACAGAGCTGTGCAGAGTGAATGGGACAGTGTATTAGTTTTGGATTGATACAGAGCTGTGCAGAGTGAATGGGACAGTGTATTAGTTTTGGATTAATACAGAGCTGTGCAGAGTGAATGGGACAGTGTATTAGTTTTGGATTGATGCAGAGCTGTGCAGAGTGAATGGGACAGCGTATTAGTTCTGGATTGATACAGAGCTGTGCTGAGTGAATGGGACAGTGTATTAGTTTTGGATTGATACTGAGCTAAGCAGAGTGAATGAGGAAGTGTATTAGTTTTGGATTGATACAGAGCTAGGCTGAGTGAATGGGACAGTGTATTAGTTTTGGATTGATACAGAGCTGTGCAGAGTGAATGGGCAGTGTATTAGTTTTGGATTGATACAGAGATGTGCAGAGGGAATGGGACAGTGTATTAGTTTTGGATTGATACAGAGCTGTGCAGAGTGAATGAGGCACTGTATTAGTTTTGGACTGATACAGAGCTGTGCAGAGTGAAAGGAGCAGTGTATTAGTTTTGGATTGATACAGAGCTGTGTAGAGTGAATGGGACAGTGTATTACTTTTGGTTTAATACAGAGCTGTGCAGAGTGAATGGGACAGTGTATTAGTTTTGGATTGATACAGAGCTGTGCAGAGTGAATGGGGCAGTGTATTAGTTTTGGATTGATACAGAGCTGTGCAGAGTGAATGGGACAGTGTATTAGTTTTGGATTGATACAGAGCTAGGCAGAGTGAATGGGACAGTGTATTAGTTTTGGATTGATACAGAGCTAGTGCAGAGTGAATGGGCAGTGTATTAGTTTTGGATTGATACAGAGCTGTGCAGAGTGAATGGGCAGTGTATTAGTTTTGGATTGATACAGAGCTGTGCAGAGTGAATGGGGCAGTGTATTAGTTTTGGATTGATACAGAGCTGTGCAGAGTGAATGGGGCAGTGTATTACTTTTGGATTGATACAGAGCTGTGCAGAGTGAATGGGACAGTGTATTAGTTTTGGATTGATACAGAGCTGTGCAGAGTGAATGGGACAGTGTAATACTTTTGGATTGATAGAGAGCTGTGCAGAGTGAATGGGACAGTTTATTACTTTGGATTGATACAGAGCTGTGCAGAGTGAATGGGATAGTTTATTACTATTGGATTGATACAGAGCTGTGCAGAGTGAATGGGACAGTGTATTACTTTTGGATTGATACAGAGCTGTGCAGAGTGAATGGGGCAGTTTATTAGTTTTGGATCAATACAGAGCTGTGCAGAGTGAATGGGGCAGTGCATTAGTTTTGGATTGATACAGAGCTGTGCAGTCTGAATGGGGCAGTGTATTATTTAGGATTGATACAGAGCTGTGCAGAGTGAATGCGGCAGATTATTAGTTTTGGTTTGACACAGAGCTGTGCAGAGTGAATGGGGTAGTGCATTAGTTTCGGATTGATACAGAGCTGTGCAGAGTGAATGGGGCAGAGTATCAGTTTTGGTTTGATTCAGAGCTGTGCAGAGTGAAAGGGGCACTGTATTAGTTTTTGATTGATAAGATCTATGCAGACATGAATGGGGCATTGTATTAGTTTTGGATTGATAGATATCTATGCAACATGAATGGGGCATTGTATTAGTTTTGGATTGATACAGAGCTGTGCAGAGTGAATGGGACAGTGTATTACTTTTGACTGATACAGAGCAAAGCAGAGTGAATGAGGCAGTGTATTAGTTTTGGATTGATACAGAGCTGTGCAGAGTGAATGGTGCAGTGTATTAGTTTTGGATTGATACAGAGCTGTGCAGAGTGAATGGGACAGTGTATTACTTTTGGATTGATACAGAGCTGTGCAGAGTGAATGAGGCAGTGTATTAGTTTTGGGTTGACACAGAGCAGTGCAGAGTGAATGGGACTGTGTATTACTTTTGGATTGATACAGAGCTGTGCAGAGTGAATGGGTCAGTGTATTACTTTTGGATTGATACAGAGCTGTGCAGAGTGAATGGGACAGTGTATTACTATTTGATTGATACAGACCTGCGCAGGGTGAATGGGGCAGTGTATTAGTTTTGGATTAATACAGTGCTGTGCAGAGTGAATGGGGCAGTGTATTAGTTTTGTATTAATACAGAGCTGTGCAGAGTGAATGGGGCAGTGTATTAGTTTAGGATTAGAACAGAGCTGTGCAGAGTTAATGGGGCAGTGTATTATTTTGGATTAATACAGAGCTGTGCAGAGTGAATGGGGCAGTGTAGTATTTTGGATGGATACAGAGCTGTGCAGAGTGAACGCGGCAGAGTATTAGTTTTGCTTTGATACAGAGCTGTGCCGAGTGAATGTGGCAGTGTATTAGTTTTGGATTGATACAGAGCTGTGCAGAGTGAATGGGGCAATGAATTAGTTTTGGACTGATACAGAGCTCTGCAGATTGAATGGGGCAGTGTATTCGTTTTGAGTGCATACAGAGCTCTGCAGAGTGAATGGGGCATTATATTAGTTTTGGATTGATACAGAGCTGTGCAGAGTGAATGGGGCAGTGTATTAGTTTTGGCTTGATAGAGAGCTGTGCAGCGTGAATGGGACATTGTGTTACTTTTGGATTTATACAAGCTGTGCAGAGTGAATGGAACAGTGTATTAGTTTTGGATTGACACAGAGCTGTGCAGAGTTATTGTGACAGTTTATTCATTTTGGATTGATGCAGAGCTGTGCAGAGTGAATGGGACAGCGTATAAGTTTTGGATTGATACAGAGCTGTGCTGAGTGAATGGGACAGTGTATTAGTTTTGGACTGATGCAGAGCTAAGCAGAGTGAATGGGGCAGTGTATTAATTTGGGATTGATACAGAGCTGTGCAGAGTGAATGGGACAGTGTATTAGTTTTGGATTGATACAGAGCTGTGCAGAGTGAATGGGACAGTGTAATACTTTTGGATTGATAGAGAGCTGTGCAGAGTGAATGGGACAGTTTATTACTATTGGATTGATACAGAGCTGTGCAGAGTGAATGGGATAGTTTATTACTATTGGATTGATACAGAGCTGTGCAGAGTGAATGGGACAGTGTATTACTTTTGGATTGATACAGAGCTGTGCAGAGTGAATGTGACAGTTTATTCATTTTGGATTGATGCAGAGCTGTGCAGAGTGAATGGGACAGCGTATAAGTTTTGGATTGATACAGAGCTGTGCAGAGTGAATGGGACAGTGTATTAGTTTTGGATTGATGCAGAGCTAAGCAGAGTGAATGGGGCAGTGTATTAATTTGGGATTGATACAGAGCAGTGCAGAGTGAATGGGACAGTGTTTTAGTTTTGGATTGATACAGAGCTAAGCAGAGTGAATGAGGAAGTGTATTAGTTTTGGATTGATACAGAGATGTGCAGAGGGAATGGGACAGTGTATTAGTTTTGGATTGATACAGAGCTAAGCAGAGTGAAAGAGGCATTGTATTAGTTTTGGAAAGATACAGAGCTGTGTAGAGTGATTGGGGCAGTGTATTAGTTTTGGATTGATAAAGAGCTGTGCAGTGTGAATGGGACAGTGTATTACTTTTGGATTGATACAGAGCTGTGCAGAGTGAATGTGGTAGTGCATTACTTTTGGATTGAGACAGAGCTGTGCAGAGTTAATGGGGCAGTGTATAAGTTTTGATTTGATACAGAGCTGTGCAGAGTGAATGAGGAAGTGTATTAGTTTTGGATTGATACAGAGCTAGGCAGAGTGAATGGGACAGTGTATTAGTTTTGGATTGATAAAGAGCTAAGCAGAGCGAATGGGGCAGTGTATTAGTTTTGGATTGAACAGAGCTGTGCAGAGTGAATGGGACAGTGTATTGGTTTTGGATTGATAGAGAGCTGTGCAGAGTGAATGGGGCAGTGTATTAGTTTTGGATTGATACAGAGCTGTGCTGAGTGAATGGGGCAGTTTATTACTTTTGGATTGATACAGAGCTGTGCAGAGTGAATGGGACAGTGTATTAGTTTTGGATTGATACAGAGCTGTGCAGAGTGAATGGGACAGTGTAATACTTTTGAATTGATAGAGAGCTGTGCAGAGTGAATGGGACAGTTTATTACTATTGGATTGATACAGAGCTGTGCAGAGTGAATGGGACAGTTTATTACTGTTGGATTGATACAGAGCTGTGCAGAGTGAATGGGACAGTGTATTACTTTTGGATTGATACAGAGCTGTGCAGAGTGAATGGGGCAGTTTATTAGTTTTTGGATCAATACAGAGCTGTGCAGAGTGAATGGGGCAGTGCATTAGTTTTGGATTGATACAGAGCTGTGCAGAGTGAATGGGGCAGTGTATTATTTAGGATTGATACAGAGCTGTGCAGACTGAATGCGGCAGAGTATTAGTTTTGGTTTGACACAGAGCTGTGCAGAGTGAATGGGGTAGTGCATTAGTTTCGGATTGATACAGAGCTGTGCAGAGTGAATGGGGCAGAGTATCAGTTTTGGTTTGATTCAGAGCTGTGCAGAGTGAAAGGGGCACTGTATTAGTTTTTGATTGATAGATATCTATGCAACATGAATGGGGCATTTTTTTTCGTTTTGGATTGATAGATATCTATGCAACATGAATGGGGCATTGTATTAGTTTTGGATTGATACAGAGCTGTGCAGAGTGAATGGGACAGTGTATTACTTTTGACTGATACAGAGCAAAGCAGAGTGAATGAGGCAGTGTATTAGTTTTGGATTGATACACAGCTGTGCAGAGTGAATGGTGCAGTGTATTAGTTTTGGAGTGATACAGAGCTGTGCAGAGTGAATGGACAGTGTTTTACTTTTGGATTGTTACAGAGCTGTGCAGAGTGAATGAGGCAGTGTATTAGTTTTGGGTTGACACAGAGCAGTGCAGAGTGAATGGGACTGTGTATTACTTTTGGATTGATACAGAGCTGTGCAGAGTGAATGGGTCAGTGCATTACTTTTGGATTGATACAGAGCTGTGCAGGGTGAATGGGGCAGTGTATTAGTTTTGGATTGATACAGTGCTGTGCAGAGTGAATGGGGCAGTGTATTAGTTTTGGATTAATACAGAGCTGTGCAGAGTGAATGGGGCAGTGTATTAGTTTAGGATTGATACAGAGCTGTGCAGAGTTAATGGGGCAGTGTACTATTTTGGATTAATACAGAGCTGTGCAGAGTGAATGGGGCAGTGTAGTATTTTGGATGGATACAGAGCTGTGCAGAGTGAACGCGGCAGAGTATTAGTTTTGGTTTGATACAGAGCTGTACCGAGTGAATGTGGCAGTGTATTAGTTTTGGATTGATACAGAGCTGTGCAGAGTGAATGGAGCAGTGAATTAGTTTTGGACTGATACAGAGCTCTGCAGATTGAATGGGGCAGTGTATTCGTTTTGGGTGCATACAGAGCTCTGCAGAGTGAATGGGGCATTGTATTAGTTTTGGATTGATACAGAGCTGTGCAGAGTGAATGGGGCAGTGTATTAGTTTTGGCTTGATAGAGAACTGTGCAGTGTGAATGGGACATTGTGTTACTTTTGGATTTATACAAGCTGTGCAGAGTGAATGGAACAGTGTATTAGTTTTGGATTGACACAGAGCTGTGCAGAGTTATTGTGACAGTTTATTCATTTTGGATTGATGCAGAGCTGTGCAGAGTGAATGGGACAGCGTATAAGTTTTGGATTGATACAGAGCTGTGCTGAGTGAATGGGACAGTGTATTAGTTTTGGATTGATGCAGAGCTAAGCAGAGTGAATGGGGCAGTGTATTAATTTGGGATTGATACAGAGCTGTGCAGAGTGAATGGGACAGTGTATTAGTTTTGGATTGATACTGAGCTAGGCAGAGTGAATGAGGAAGTGTATTAGTTTTGGATTGATACAGAGATGTGCAGAGTGAATGGGACAGTGTATTAGTTTTGGATTGACACAGAGCTGTGCAGAGTGAATGTGACAGTTTATTCATTTTGGATTGATGCAGAGCTGTGCAGAGTGAATGGGACAGCATATAAGTTTTGGATTGATACAGAGCTGTGCAGAGTGAATGGGACAGTGTATTAGTTTTGGATTGATGCAGAGCTAAGCAGAGTGAATGGGGCAGTGTATTAATTTGGGATTGATACAGAGCAGTGCAGAGTGAATGGGACACTGTATTAGTTTTGGATTGATACAGAGCTAAGCAGAGTGAATGAGGAAGTGTATTAGTTTTGGATTGATACAGAGATGTGCAGAGGGAATGGGACAGTGTATTAGTTTTGGATTGATACAGAGCTAAGAAGAGTGAAAGAGGCATTGTATTAGTTTTGGAAAGATACAGAGCTGTGCAGAGTGATTGGGGCAGTGTATTAGTTTTGGATTGATAAAGAGCTGTGCAGTGTGAATGGGACAGTGTATTACTTTTGGATTGATACAGAGCTGTACAGAGTGAATGTGGTAGTCCATTACTTTTGGATTGAGACAGAGCTGTGCAGAGTTAATGGGGCAGTGTATAAGTTTTGAATTGATACAGAGCTGTGCAGTGTGAATGAGGCACTGTATTAGTTTTGGATTGATAAGGAGCTGTGCAGAGTGAATGAGGCAGTGTATTAGTTTTGGATTGATACAAAGCTGTGCAGAGTGAATGGGACAGTGCCTTAGTTTTGGATTCATACAGAGCTGTCCAGAGGGAATGGGACAGTGTATTAGTTCTGGATTGATACAGAGCAGTGCAGAATGAATGGAACAGCGTATTTCATTTGGATAGATACAGAGCTGTGCAGTGTGAATGGGAACGTGTATTAGTTTTGTATTGATACAAAGCTGTGCAGCGTGAATGGGACAGTGCATTAGATTTGTACTGATACAGAGCTGTGCAGAGAGAATAGGGAAGTGTATTAGTTTTGTATTGATACAGAGCTGTGCAGAGTGAATAGGGCAGTGTATTAGGTTTGGATTGATACAGTGCTGTGCAGAGTGAATGACGCAGTGTATTAGTTTTGGATTGATAAGGAGCTGTGCATAGTGAATGAGGCACTGTATTAGTTTTGGATTGATACAAAGCTGTGCAGAGTGAATGGGACAGTGCATTAGTTTTGTATTCATACAGAGCTGTCCAGAGGGAATGGGACAGTGTATTAGTTCTGGATTGATACAGAGCAGTGCAGAATGAATGGGACAGTGTATTAAATTTGGATAGATACAGAGCTGTGCAGAGAGAATGAGGCAGTGTATTAGTTTTGGATTGATACAATAGCTGTGCAGAGTGAATGGGGCAGTTTATTAGTTTTGGATCAATACAGAGCTGTGCAGAGTGAATGGGGCAGTGCATTAGTTTTGGATTGATACAGAGCTGTGCAGAGTGAATGGGGCAGTGTATTCGTTTTGGGTGCATACAGAGCTCTGCAGAGTGAATGGGGCATTGTATTAGTTTTGGATTGATACAGAGCTGTGCAGAGTGAATGGGGCAGTGTATTAGTTTTGGCTTGATAGAGAGCTGTGCAGCGTGAATGGTACATTGTGTTACTTTTGGATTTATACAAGCTGTGCAGAGTGAATGGAACAGTGTATTAGTTTTGGATTGACACAGAGCAGTGCAGTGTGAATGGGACTGTGTATTACTTTTGGATTGATACAGAGCTGTGCAGAGTGAATGGGGCAGTTTATTAGTTTTGGATCAATACAGAGCCGTGCAGAGTGAATGGGGCAGTACATTAGTTTCGGATTGATACAGAGCTGTGCAGAGTGAATGGGGCAGAGTATCAGTTTTGGTTTGATTCAGAGCTGTGCAGAG
Source organism: Carcharodon carcharias (assembly GCF_017639515.1). Lineage (NCBI taxonomy): Eukaryota > Metazoa > Chordata > Chondrichthyes > Lamniformes > Lamnidae > Carcharodon > Carcharodon carcharias. The sequence goes on from NW_024470725.1 coordinate 178,900, forward strand.
TGAAAGGGGCACTGTATTAGTTTTTGATTGATAGATATCTATGCAACATGAATGGGGCATTGTATTAGTTTTGGATTGATACAGAGCTGTGCAGAGTGAATGGGACAGTGTATTACTTTTGACTGATACAGAGCAAAGCAGAGTGAATGAGGCAGTGTATTAGTTTTGGATTGATACAGAGCTGTGCAGAGTGAATGGGGCAGTGTATTAGTTTTGGAGTGATACAGAGCTGTGCAGAGTGAATGGGACAGTGTTTTACTTTTGGATTGATACAGAGCAGTGCAGAGTGAATGAGGCAGTGTATTAGTTTTGGATTGACACAGAGCAGTGCAGAGTGAATGGGACTGTGTATTACTTTTGGATTGATACAGAGCTGTGCAGAGTGAATGGGTCAGTGTATTACTTTTGGATTGATACAGAGCTGTGCAGAGTGAATGGGACAGTGTATTACTATTTGATTGATACAGAGCTGCGCAGGGTGAATGGGGCAGTGTATTAGTTTTGGATTAATACAGAGCTGTGCAGAGTGAATGGGGCAGTGTATTAGTTTAGGATTGATACAGAGCTGTGCAGAGTTAATGGGGCAGTGTATTATTTTGGATTAATACAGAGCTGTGCAGAGTGAATGGGGCAGTGTAGTATTTTGGATTGATACAGAGCTGTGCAGAGTGAACGCGGCAGAGTATTAGTTTTGGTTTGATACAGAGCTGTGCCGAGTGAATGGGACAGCGTATAAGTTTTGGATTGATACAGAACTGTGCAGAGTGAATGGGACAGTGTATTAGTTTTGGATTGATGCAGAGCTAAGCAGAGTGAATGGGGCAGTGTATTAGTTTTGGATTGATACAGAGATGTGTAGAGGGAATGGGACAGTGTATTAGTTTTGGATTGATACAGAGCTAAGCAGAGTGAAAGAGGCATTGTATTAGTTTTGGAAAGATACAGAGCTGTGCCGAGTGAATGTGGCAGTGTATTAGTTTTGGATTGATACAGAGCTGTGCAGAGTGAATGGGGCAGCGAATTAGTTTTGGACTGATACAGAGCTCTGCAGAGTGAATGGGGCAGTGTATTCGTTTTGGGTGCATACAGAGCTCTGCAGAGTGAATGGGGCATTGTATTAGTTTTGGATTGATACAGAGCTGTGCAGAGTGAATGGGGCAGTGTATTAGTTTTGGCTTGATAGAGAGCTGTGCAGCGTGAATGGGACATTGTGTTACTTTTGGATTTATACAAGCTGTGCAGAGTGAATGGAACAGTGTATTAGTTTTGCATTGACACAGAGCTGTGCAGAGTGAGTGTGACAGTTTATTCATTTTGGATTGATGCAGAGCTGTGCAGAGTGAATGGGACAGCGTATAAGTTTTGGATTGATACAGAGCTGTGCTGAGTGAATGGGACAGTGTATTAGTTTTGGATTGATGCAGAGCTAAGCAGAGTGAATGGGGCAGTGTATTAATTTGGGATTGATACAGAGCTGTGCAGAGTGAATGGGACAGTGTATTAGTTTTGGATTGATACTGAGCTAAGCAGAGTGAATGAGGAAGTGTATTAGTTTTGGATTGATACAGAGATGTGCAGAGTGAATGGGACAGTGTATTAGTTTTGGATTGACAGAGAGCTGTGCAGAGTGAATGTGACAGTTTATTCATTTTGGTTTGATGCAGAGCTGTGCAGAGTGAATGGGACAGCGTATAAGTTTTGGATTGATACAGAGCTGTGCAGAGTGAATGGGACAGTGTATTAGTTTTGGATTGATGCAGAGCTAAGCAGAGTGAATGGGGCAGTGTATTAATTTGGGATTGATACAGAGCAGTGCAGAGTGAATGGGACAGTGTATTAGTTTTGGATTGATACAGAGCTAAGCAGAGTGAATGAGGATGTGTATTAGTTTTGGATTGATACAGAGATGTGCAGAGGGAATGGGACAGTGTATTAGTTTTGGATTGATACAGAGCTAAGCAGAGTGAAAGAGGCATTGTATTAGTTTTGGAAAGATACAGAGCTGTGCAGAGTGATTGGGGCAGTGTATTAGTTTTGGTTTGATAAAGAGCTGTGCAGTGTGAATGGGACAGTGTCTTACTTTTGGATTGATACAGAGCTGTGCAGAGTGAATGTGGTAGTGCATTACTTTTGGATTGAGACAGAGCTGTGCAGAGTTAATGGGGCAGTGTATAAGTTTTGAATTGATACAGAGCTGTGCAGAGTGAATGAGGCACTGTATTAGTTTTGGATTGATACAAAGCTGTGCAGAGTGAATGGGACAGTGCCTTAGTTTTGGATTCATACAGAGCTGTGCAGAGGGAATGGGACAGTGTATTAGTTCTGGATTGATACAGAGCAGTGCAGAATGAATGGAACAGCGTATTTCATTTGGATAGATACAGAGCTGTGCAGTGTGAATGGGAACGTGTATTAGTTTTGTATTGATACAAAGCTGTGCAGCGTGAATGGGACAGTGCATTAGATTTGTATTGATACAGAGCTGTGCAGAGAGAATAGGGAAGTGTATTAGTTTTGTATTGATACAGAGCTGTGCAGAGTGAATAGGGCAGTGTATTAGGTTTGGATTGATACAGTGCTGTGCAGAGTGAATGAGGCAGTGTATTAGTTTTGGATTGATAAGGAGCTGTGCATAGTGAATGAGGCACTGTATTAGTTTTGGATTGATACAAAGCTGTGCAGAGTGAATGGGACAGTGCATTAGTTTTGTATTCATACAGAGCTGTCCAGAGGGAATGGGAAAGTTTATTAGTCCTGGATTGATACAGAGCAGTGCAGAATGAATGGGACAGTGTATTAAATTTGGATAGATACAGAGCTGTGCAGAGAGAATGAGGCAGTGTATTAGTTTTGGATTGATACAATAGCTGTGCAGAGTGAATGGGGCAGTTTATTAGTTTTGGATCAATACAGAGCTGTGCAGAGTGAATGGGGCAGTGCATTAGTTTTGGATTGATACAGAGCTGTGCAGAGTGAATGGGGCAGTGTATTAGTTTTGGCTTGATAGAGAGCTGTGCAGCGTGAATGGTACATTGTGTTACTTTTGGATTTATACAAGCTGTGCAGAGTGAATGGAACAGTGTATTAGTTTTGCATTGACACAGAGCTGTGCAGAGTTATTGTGACAGTTTATTCATTTTGGATTGATGCAGAGCTGTGCAGAGTGAATGGGACAGCGTATAAGTTTTGGATTGATACAGAGCTGTGCTGAGTGAATGGGACAGTGTATTAGTTTTGGATTGATGCAGAGCTAAGCAGAGTGAATGGGGCAGTGTATTAAGTTGGGATTGATACAGAGCTGTGCAGAGTGAATGGGACAGTGTATTAGTTTTGGATTGATACTGAGCTAAGCAGAGTGAATGAGGAAGTGTATTAGTTTTGGATTGATACAGAGCTAGGCAGAGTGAATGGGACAGTGTATTAGTTTTGGATTGATAAAGAGCTAAGCAGAGCGAATGGAGCAGTGTATTAGTTTTGGATTGAACAGAGCTGTGCAGAGTGAATGGGACAGTGTATTGATTTTGGATTAATACAGAGCTGTGCAGAGTGAATGGGGCAGTGTAATACTTTTGGATTGATACAGAGCTGTGCTGAGTGAATGGGGCAGTTTATTACTTTTGGATTGATACAGAGCTGTGCAGAGTGAATGGGACAGTGTATTAGTTTTGGATTGATACAGAGCTGTGCAGAGTGAATGGGACAGTGTAATACTTTTGGATTGATACAGAGCTGTGCAGAGTGAATGGGACAGTTTATTACTATTGGATTGATACAGAGCTGTGCAGAGTGAATGGGACAGTTTATTACTATTGGATTGATACAGAGCTGTGCAGAGTGAATGGGACAGTGTATTACTTTTGGATTGATACAGAGCTGTGCAGAGTGAATGGGGCAGTTTATTAGTTTTGGATCAATACAGAGCTGTGCAGAGTGAATGGGGCAGTGCATTAGTTTTGGCTTGATACAGAGCTGTGCAGAGTGAATGGGGCAGTGTATTACATTTGGATTGATAAAGGGCTGTGCAGAGTCAATGGGGCACTGTATTATTTTGGATTAAAACAGAGCTGTGCAGCGTGAATGGGGCATTGTATTATTTAGGATTGATACAGAGCTGTGCAGAGTGAAAGCGGCAGAGTACTAGTTTTGCTTTGACACAGAGATGTGCAGAGTGAATGGGGTAGTGCATTAGTTTCGGATTGATACAGAGCTAAGCAGAGCGAATGGGGCAGTGTATTAGTTTTGGATTGAACAGACCTGTGCAGAGTGAATGGGACAGTGTATTGGTTTTGGATTGATAGAGAGCTGTGCAGAGTGAATGGGGCAGTGTAATACTTTTGGATTGATACAGAGCTGTGCTGAGTGAATGGGGCAGTTTATTACTTTTGGATTGATACAGAGCTGTGCAGAGTGAATGGGACAGTGTATTAGTTTTGGATTGATACAGAGCTGTGCAGAGTGAATGGGACAGTGTATTACTTTTGGATTGATACAGAGCTGTGCAGAGTGAATGGGACAGTTTATTACTATTGGATTGATACAGAGCTGTGCAGAGTGAATGGGACAGTTTATTACTATTGGATTGATACAGAGTTGTGCAGAGTGAATGGGACAGTGTATTACTTTTGGATTGATACAGAGCTGTGCAGAGTGAATGGGGCAGTTTATTAGTTTTGGATCAATACAGAGCTGTGCAGAGTGAATGGGGCAGTGTATTACATTTGGATTGATAAAGGGCTGTGCAGAGTCAATGGGGCACTGTATTATTTTGGATTAAAACAGAGCTGTGCAGCGTGAATGGGGCAGTGTATTATTTAGGATTGATACAGAGCTGTGCAGAGTGAAAGCGGCAGAGTATTAGTTTTGGTTTGACACAGAGCTGTGCAGAGTGAATGGGGTAGTGCATTAGTTTCGGATTGATACAGAGCTGTGCAGAGTGAATGGGGCAGAGTATCAGTTTTGGTTTGATTCAGAGCTGTGCAGAGTGAAAGGGGCACTGTATTAGTTTTTGATTGATAGATATCTATGCAACATGAATGGGGCATTGTATTAGTTTTGGATTGATAGATATCTATGCAACATGAATGGGGCATTGTATTAGTTTTGGATTGATACAGAGCTGTGCAGAGTGAATGGGACAGTGTATTACTTTTGACTGATACAGAGCTGTGCAGAGTGAATGGGACAGTGTATTAGTTTTGGATTGATACAGAGCTGTGCCGAGTGAATGGGGCAGTTTATTAGTTTTGGATTGATACAGAGCTGTGCAGAGTGAATTGGGCAGTGTATTACTTTTGGATTGATACAGAGCTGTGCAGAGTGAATGGGGCAGTTTATTAGTTTTGGATTGATACAGAGCTGTGCAGAGTGAATGGGACAGTGTATTACTTTTGACTGATACAGAGCAAAGCAGAGTGAATGAGGCAGTGTATTAGTTTTGGATTGATACAGAGCTGTGCAGAGTGAATGGTGCAGTGTATTAGTTTTGGAGTGATACAGAGCTGTGCAGAGTGAATGGGACAGTGTTTTACTTTTGGATTGATACAGAGCTGTGCAGAGTGAATGAGGCAGTGTATTAGTTTTGGGTTGACACAGAGCAGTGCAGAGTGAATGGGACTGTGTATTACTTTTGGATTGATACAGAGCTGTGCAGAGTGAATGGGTCAGTGTATTACTTTTGAATTGATACAGAGCTGTGCAGAGTGAATGGGACAGTGTATTACTATTTGATTGATACAGAGCTGCGCAGGGTGAATGGGGCAGTGTATTAGTTTTGGATTAATACAGAGCTGTGCAGAGTGAATGGGGCAGTGTATTAGTTTTGGATTAATACAGAGCTGTGCAGAGTGAATGGGGCAGTGTATTAGTTTAGGATTGATACAGAGCTGTGCAGAGTTAATGGGGCAGTGTATTATTTTGGATTAATACAGAGCTGTGCAGAGTGAATGGGGCAGTGTAGTATTTTGGATTGATACAGAGCTGTGCAGAGTGAACGCGGCAGAGTATTAGTTTTGGTTTGATACAGAGCTGTGCCGAGTGAATGTGGCAGTGTATTAGTTTTGGATTGATACAGAGCTGTGCAGAGTGAATGGGGCAGTGAATTAGTTTTGGACTGATACAGAGCTCTGCAGATTGAATGTTGCAGTGTATTCGTTTTGGGTGCATACAGAGCTCTGCAGAGTGAATGGGGCATTGTATTAGTTTTGGATTGATACAGAGCTGTGCAGAGTGAATGGGGCAGTGTATTAGTTTTGGCTTGATAGAGAGCTGTGCAGCGTGAATGGGACATTGTGTTACTTTTGGATTTATACAAGCTGTGCAGAGTGAATGGAACAGTGTATTAGTTTTGGATTGACACAGAGCTGTGCAGAGTTATTGTGACAGTTTATTCATTTTGGATTGATGCAGAGCTGTGCAGAGTGAATGGGACAGCGTATAAGTTTTGGACTGATACAGAGCTGTGCTGGCTGAATGGGACAGTGTATTAGTTTTGGATTGATGCAGAGCTAAGCAGAGTGAATGGGGCAATGTATTAATTTGGGATTGATACAGAGCTGTGCAGAGTGAATGGGACAGTGTATTAGTTTTGGATTGATACAGAGATGTGCAGAGTGAATGGGACAGTGTATTAGTTTTGGATTGACACAGAGCTGTGCAGAGTGAATGTGACAGTTTATTCATTTTGTATTGATGCAGAGCTGTGCAGAGTGAATGGGACAGCGTATAAGTTTTGGATTGATACAGAGCTGTGCTGAGTGAATGGGACAATGTATTAGTTTTGGATTGATGCAGAGCTAAGCAGAGTGAATGGGGCAGTGTATTAAGTTGGGATTGATACAGAGCTGTGCAGAGTGAATGGGACAGTGTATTAGTTTTGGATTGATACTGAGCTAAGCAGAGTGAATGAGGAAGTGTATTAGTTTTGGATTGTTACAGAGCTAGGCAGAGTGAATGGGACAGTGTATTAGTTTTGGATTGATAAAGAGCTAAGCAGAGCGAATGGGGCAGTGTATTAGTTTTGGATTGAACAGAGCTGTGCAGAGTGAATGGGACAGTGTATTGGTTTTGGATTGATACAGAGCTGTGCAGACTGAATGGGGCAGTGTAATACTTTTGGATTGATACAGAGCTGTGCTGAGTGAATGGGGCAGTTTATTACTATTGGATTGATACAGAGCTGTGCAGAGTGAATGGGACAGTATATTACTTTTGGATTGATACAGAGCTGTGCAGAGTGAATGGGGCAGTTTATTAGTTTTGGATCAGTACAGAGCTGTGCAGAGTGAATGGGGCAGTGCATTAGTTTTGGATTGATACAGAGCTTTGCAGAGTGAATGGGGCAGTGTATTACATTTGGATTGATAAAGGGCTGTGCAGAGTCAATGGGGCACTGTATTATTTTGGATTAAAACAGAGCTGTGCAGCATGAATGGGGCAGTGTATTATTTAGGATTGATACAGAGCTGTGCAGAGTGAAAGCGGCAGAGTATTAGTTTTGCTTTGACACAGAGCTGTGCAGAGTGAATGGGGTAGTGCATTAGTTTCGGATTGATACAGAGCTCTGCAGATTGAATGGGGCAGTGTATTCGTTTTGGGTGCATACAGAGCTCTGCAGAGTGAATGGGGCATTGTATTAGTTTTGGATTGACACAGAGCTGTGCAGAGTTATTGTGACAGTTTATTCATTTTGGATTGATGCAGAGCTGTGCAGAGTGAATGGGACAGCGTATAAGTTTTGGACTGATACAGAGCTTTGCTGACTGAATGGGACAGTGTATTAGTTTTGGATCGATGCAGAGCTAAGCAGAGTGAATGGGGCAATGTATTAATTTGGGATTGATACAGAGCTGTGCAGAGTGAATGGGACAGTGTATTAGTTTTGGATTGATACAGAGATGTGCAGAGTGAATGGGACAGTGTATTAGTTTTGGATTGACACAGAGCTGTGCAGAGTGAATGTGACAGTTTATTCATTTTGTATTGATGCAGAGCTGTGCAGAGTGAATGGGACAGCGTATAAGTTTTGGATTGATACAGAGCTGTGCAGAGTGAATGGGACAGTGTATTAGTTTTGGATTGATGCAGAGCTAAGCAGAGTGAATGGGGCAGTGTATTAATTTGGGATTGATACAGAGCAGTGCAGAGTGAATGGGACAGTGTATTAGTTTTGGATTGATAAAGAGCTAAGCAGAGTGAATGAGGAAGTGTATTAGTTTTGGATTGATACAGAGATGTGCAGAGGGAATGGGACAGTGTATTAGTTTTGGATTGATACAGAGCTAAGCAGAGTGAAAGAGGCATTGTATTAGTTTTGGAAAGATACAGAGCTGTGCAGAGTGATTGGGGCAGTGTATTAGTTTTGGATTGATAAAGAGCTGTGCAGTGTGAATGGGACAGTGTATTACTTTTGGATTGATACAGAGCTGTGCAGAGTGAATGTGGTAGTGCATTACTTTTGGATTGAGACAGAGCTGTGCAGAGTTAATGGGGCAGTGTATAAGTTTTGAATTGATACAGAGCTGTGCAGAGTGAATGAGGCACTATATTAGTTTTGGATTGATACAAAGCTGTGCAGAGTGAATGGGACAGTGCCTTAGTTTTGGATTCATACAGAGCTGTCCAGAGGGAATGGGACAGTGTATTAGTTCTGGATTGATACAGAGCAGTGCAGAATGAATGGAACAGCTTATTTCATTTGGATAGATACAGAGCTGTGCAGTGTGAATGGGAACGTGTATTAGTTTTGTATTGATACAAAGCTGTGCACCGTGAATGGGACAGTGCATTAGATTTGTACTGATACAGAGCTGTGCAGAGAGAATAGGGAAGTGTATTAGTTTTGTATTGATACAGAGCTGTGCAGAGTGAATAGGGCAGTTTATTAGGTTTGGATTGATACAGTGCTGTGCAGAGTGAATGAGGCAGTGTATTAGTTTTGGATTGATAAGGAGCTGTGCATAGTGAATGAGGCACTGTATTAGTTTTGGATTGATACAAAGCTGTGCAGAGTGAATGGGACAGTGCATTAGTTTTGTATTCATACAGAGCTGTCCAGAGGGAATGGGAGAGTGTATTAGTTCTGGATTGATACAGAGCAGTGCAGAATGAATGGGACAGTGTATTAAATTTGGATAGATACAGAGCTGTGCAGAGAGAATGAGGCAGTGTATTAGTTTTGGATTGATACAATAGCTGTGCAGAGTGAATGGGGCAGTTTATTAGTTTTGGATCAATACAGAGCTGTGCAGAGTGAATGGGGCAGTGCATTAGTTTTGGATTGATACAGAGCTGTGCAGAGTGAATGGGGCAGTGTATTCGTTTTGGGTGCATACAGAGCTCTGCAGAGTGAATGGGGCATTGTATTAGTTTTGGATTGATACAGAGCTGTGCAGAGTGAATGGGGCAGTGTATTAGTTTTGGCTTGATAGAGAGCTGTGCAGCGTGAATGGTACATTGTGTTACTTTTGGATTTATACAAGCTGTACAGAGTGAATGGAACAGTGTATTAGCTTTGGATTGACACAGAGCTGTGCAGAGTTATTGTGACAGTTTATTCATTTTGGATTGATGCAGAGCTATGCAGAGTGAATGGGACAGTGTATTAGTTTTGGATTGATGCAGAGCTAAGCAGAATGAATGGGACAGTGTATTAGTTTTGGATTGATGCAGAGCTAAGCAGAGTGAATGGGGCAGTGTATTAAGTTGGGATTGATACAGAGCTGTGCAGAGTGAATGGGACAGTGTATTAGTTTTGGAACGATACTGAGCTAAGCAGAGTGAATGAGGAAGTGTATTAGTTTTGGATTGATAAAGAGCTAAGCAGAGCGAATGGGGCAGCGTATTAGTTTTGGATTGAACAGAGCTGTGCAGAGTGAAAGGGACAGTGTATTAGTTTTGGATTGATACAGAGCTGTGCAGAGTGAATGGGGCAGTGTATTACTTTTGGATTGATACAGAGCTGTGCTGAGTGAATGGGACAGTTTATTACTTTTGGATTGATACAGAGCTGTGCAGAGTGAATGGGACAGTTTATTACTATTGGATTGATACAGAGCTGTGCGGAGTGAATGGGACAGTGTATTACTTTTGGATTGATACAGAGCTGTGCAGAGTGAATGGGGCAGTTTATTAGTTTTGGATCAATACAGAGCTGTGCAGAGTGAATGGGGCAGTGCATTAGTTTTGGATTGATACAGAGCTGTGCAGAGTGAATGGGGCAGTGTATTATTTAGGATTGATACAGAGCTGTGCAGAGTGAAAGCGGCAGAGTATTAGTTTTGGTTTGACACAGAGCTGTGCAGAGTGAATGGGGTAGTGCATTAGTTTCGGATTGATACAGAGCTGTGCAGAGTGAATGGGGCAGAGTATCAGTTTTGGTTTGATTCAGAGCTGTGCAGAGTGAAAGGGGCACTGTATTAGTTTTTGATTGATAGATATCTATGCAACATGAATGGGGCACTGTATTAGTTTTGGATTGATAGATATCTATGCAACATGAATGGGGCATTGTATTAGTTTTGGATTGATACAGAGCTGTGCAGAGTGAATGGGACAGTGTATTACTTTTGACTGATACAGAGCAAAGCAGAGTGAATGAGGCACTGTATTAGTTTTGGATTGATACAGAGCTGTGCAGAGTGAATGGGACAGTGTTTTACTTTTGGATTGATACAGAGCTGTGCAGAGTGAATGAGGCAGTGTATTAGTTTTGGATTGATACAGAGCTGTGCAGAGTGAATGGGGCAGTTTATTAGTTTTGGATCAATACAGAGCTGTGCAGAGTGAATGGGGCAGTGCATTAGTTTTGGATTGATACAGAGCTGTGCAGAGTGAATGGGTCAGTGTATTACATTTGGATTGATAAAGGGCTGTGCTTAGTCAATGGGGCACTGTATTATTTTGGATTAGAACAGAGCTGTGCAGCGTGAATGGGGCAGTGTATTATTTAGGATTGATACAGAGCTGTGCAGAGTGAAAGCGGCAGAGTATTAGTTTTGGTTTGACACAGAGCTGTGCAGAGTGAATGGGGTTGTGCATTAGTTTCGGATTGATACAGAGCTGTGCAGAGTGAATGGGGCAGAGTATCAGTTTTGGTTTGATTCAGAGCTGTGCAGAGTGAAAGGGGCACTGTATTAGTTTTTGATTGATAGATATCCATGCAACATGAATGGGGCATTGTATTAGTTTTGGATTGATAGATATCTATGCAACATGAATGGGGCATTGTATTAGTTTTGGATTGATACAAAGCTGTGCAGAGTGAATGGGTCAGTGTATTACTTTTGGATTGATACAGAGCTGTGCAGAGTGAATGGGACAGTGTATTACTATTTGATTGATACAGAGCTGCGCAGGGTGAATGGGGCAGTGTAGTAGTTTTGGATTAATACAGAGCTGTGCAGAGTGAATGGGGCAGTGTATTAGTTTCGGATTGATACAGAGCTGTGCAGAGTTAATGGGGCAGTGTATTATTTTGGATTAATACAGAGCTGTGCAGAGTGAATGGGGCAGTGTAGTATTTTGGATTGATACAGAGCTCTGCAGAGTGAACGCGGCAGAGTATTAGTTTTGGTTTGCTACAGAGCTGTGCCAAGTGAATGTGGCAGTGTATTAGTTTTGGATTGATACAGAGCTGTGCAGAGTGAATGGGGCAGTGAATTAGTTTTGGACTGATACAGAGCTCTGCAGATTGAATGGGGCAGTGTATTAGTTTTGGATTGATAGTTAGCTCTGCAGAGTGAATGAGGCAGTGTATTTGTTTTGGATTGATAGATAGCTGTGCAGAGTGAATGGGGCAGTGTATTAGTTTTGGATTGATAGTTAGCTGTGCAGAGTGAATGGGGCATTGTATTCGTTCTGGATTGATACAGATCTGTGCAGAGTGAATGGGGCAGTGTATTAGTTTTGGATTGATACGGAGCTGTGCAGATTGAATGGGGCAGTTTATTAGTTTTGGACTGATAGAGAGCTGTGCAGATTGAATGGGGCAGTGTATTAGTTTTGGACTGATTCAGAGCTCTGCAGATTGAATAAGGCAGTGTATTAGTTTTGGATTGATACAGAGCTAAGCAGAGTGAATGAGGCAGTGTATTAGTTTTGGATTGATACAGAGCTAGGCAGAGTGAATGGGACAGTGTATTACTTTTGGATTGATAAAGAGCTAAGCAGAGCGAATGGGGCAGTGTATTAGTTTTGGATTGACCAGAGCTGTGCAGAGTGAATGGGACAGTGTATTGGTTTTGGATTGATAGAGAGCTGTGCAGAGTGAATGGGGCAGTGTATTACTTTTGGATTGATACAGAGCTGTGCTGAGTGAATGGGGCAGTTTATTACTTTTGGATTGATACAGAGCTGTGCAGAGTGAATGGGACAGTGTATTACTTTTTAATTGATACAGAGCTGTGCAGAGTGAATGGGACAGTGTATTAGTTTTGGATTGAACAGAGCTGTGCTGAGTGAATGGGACAGTGTAATACTTTTGGATTGATACAGAGCTGTGCAGAGTGAATGGGACAGTGTATTTCTATTGGATTGATACAGAGCTGTGCAGAGTGAATGGGACAGTGTATTACTTTTGGATTGATACAGAGCTGTGCAGAGTGAATGGGGCAGTTTATTAGTTTTGGATCGATACAGAGCTGTGCAGAGTGAATGGGACAGTTTATTACTATTGGATTGATACAGAGCTCTGCAGAGTGAATGGGGCAGTGTATTAGTTTTGAATTGATACAGAGCTGTGCAGAGTGAATGGGGCAGTGTATTACATTTGGATTGATAAAGGGCTGTGCAGAGTCAATGGGGCACTGTATTATTTTGGATTAAAACAGAGCTGTGCATCGTGAATTGGGCAGTGTATTATTTAGGATTGATACAGAGCTGTGCAGAGTGAAAGCGGCAGAGTATTAGTTTTGGTTTGATAAAGAACTGTGTAGAGTGAATGGGGCAGAGTATCAATTTTGGTTTGATTCAGAGCTGTGTAGAGTGAATGGGGCATTGTATTAGTTTTTGATTGATAGATATCTATGGAACATGAATGGGGCATTGTATTAGTTTTGGATTGATAGATATCTATGCAACATGAATGGGGCATTGTATTAGTTTTGGATTGATACAGAGCTGTGCAGAGTGAATGGGACAGTGTATTGCTTTTGACTGATACAGAGCAAAGCTGAGTGAATGAGGCAGTGTATTAGTTTTGGATTGATACAGAGCTGTGCAGAGTGAATGGTGCAGTGTATTAGTTTTGGAGTGATACAGAGCTGTGCAGAGTGAATGGGACAGTGTTTTACTTTTGGATTGATACAGAGCTGTGCAGAGTGAATGAGGCAGTGTATTAGTTTTGGGTTGACACAGAGCAGTGCAGAGTGAATGGGACTGTGTATTACTTTTGGATTGATACAGAGCTGTGCAGAGTGAATGGGTCAGTGTATTACTTTTGGATTGATACAGAGCTGTGCAGAGTAAATGGGACAGTGTATTACTATTGGAATGATACAGAGCTGCGCAGGGTGAATGGGGCAGTGTATTAGTTTTGGATTAATACAGAGCTGTGCAGAGTGAATGGGGCAGTGTATTAGTTTTGGATTAATACAGAGCTGTGCAGAGTGAATGAGGCAGTGTATTAGTTTAGGATTGATACAGAGCTGTACAGAGTTAATGGGGCAGTGTATTATTTTGGATTAATACAGAGCTGTGCAGAGTGAATGGGGCAGTGTATTATTTTGGATTGATACAGAGCTGTGCAGAGTGAACGCGGCAGAGTATTAGTTTTGGTTTGATACAGAGCTGTGCCGAGTGAATGTGGCAGTGTATTAGTTCTGGATTGATACAGAGCTGTGCAGAGTGAATGGGGCAGTGAATTAGTTTTGGACTGATACAGAGCTCTGCAGATTGAATGGGGCAGTGTATTCGTTTTGGATGCATACAGAGCTCTGCAGAGTGAATGGGGCATTGTATTAGTTTTGGACTGATACAGAGCTGTGCAGAGTGAATGGAGCAGTGTATTAGTTTTGGCTTGATAGAGAGCTGTGCAGCCTGAATGTGACATTGTGTTACTTTTGGATTTATACAAGCTGTGCAGAGTGAATGGAACAGTGTATTAGTTTTGGATTGACACAGAGCTGTGCAGAGTTAATGTGACAGTTTATTCATTTTGGATTGATGCAGAGCTGTGCAGAGTGAATGGGAGAGTGTATAAGTTTTGGATTGATACAGAGCTGTGCAGAGTGAATGGGACAGTGTATTAGTTTTGGATTGATGCAGAGCTAAGCAGAGTGAATGTGGCAGTGTATCAATTTGGGATTGATACAGAGCTGTGCAGAGTGAATGGGACAGTGTATTAGTTTTGGATTGATACAGAGCTAAGCAGAGTGAATGAGGAAGTGTATTAGTTTTGGATTGATACAGAGATGTGCAGAGTGAATGGGACAGTGTATTAGTTTTGGATTGATACAGAGCTAAGCAGAGTGAAAGAGGCATTGTATTAGTTTTGAAAAGATACAGAGCTGTGCAGAGTGATTGGGGCAGTGTATTAGTTTTGGATTGATACAGAGCTGTGCAGAGAGAATGTGGTAGTGCATTACTTTTGGATTGAGACAGAGCTGTGCAGAGTTAATGGGGCACTGTATTAGTTTTGGATTGATAAGGAGCTGTGCAGAGTGAATGAGGCACTGTATTAGTTTTGGATTGATAAGGAGCTGTGCAGAGTGAATGAGGCACTGTATTAGTTTTGGACTGATACAAAGCTGTGCAGAGTGAATGGGACAGTGCATTAGTTTTGGATTCATACAGAGCTGTCCAGAGGGAATGGGACAGTGTATTAGTTCTGGATTGATACAGAGCAGTGCAGAATGAATGGAACAGCGTATTTCATTTGGATAGATACAGAGCTGTGCAGAGTGAATGGGACAGTGCATTTGATTTGTTTTGATACAGAGCTGTGCAGAGTGAGTAGGGAAGTGTATTAGTTTTGTATTGATACAGAGCTGTGCAGAGTGAATAGGGCAGTGTATTAGGTTTGGATTGATACAGTGCTGTGCAGAGTGAATGAGGCAGTGTATTAGTTTTGGATTGATAAGGAGCTGTGCTGAGTGAATGAGGCACTGTATTAGTTTTGGATTGATACAAAGCTGTGCAGAGTGAATGGGACTGTGCATTAGTTTTGGATTCATACAGAGCTGTCCAGAGGGAATGGGACAGTGTATTAGTTCTGGATTGATACAGAGCAGTGCAGAATGAATGGAATAGCGTATTTCATTTGGATAGATACAGAGCTGTGCAGAGAGAATGAGGCAGTGTATTTGTTTTTGATTAATAGATAGCTGTGCAGAGTGAATGGGGCAGTGTATTAGTTTTGGATTGATAGTTAGCTGTGCAGAGTGAATGGGGCAGTGTATTAGTTTTGGATTGATAGATAGCTGAGCAGAGTGAATGGGGCAGTGTATTCGTTCTGGATTGATACAGATCTGTGCAGAGTGAATGGGACAGTGTATTACTTTTGGATTGATACAGAGCAAAGCAGAGTGAATGAGGCAGTGTATTAGTTTTGGATTGATAGAGAGCTGTGCAAAGTGAATGAGGCACTGTATTAGTTTTGGATTGCTACGGAGCTGTGCAGACTGAATGGGACAGTGTATTAGTTTTGGATTGATACAGAGCTGTCCAGAGGGAATGGGACAGTCTATTAGTTTTGGATTGATACAGAGCTAAGCAGAGTGAATGAGGAAGTGTATTAGTTTTGGATTGATACAGAGATGTGCAGAGTGAATGGGACAGTGTATTAGTTTTGGATTGATACAGAGCTAAGCAGAGTGAAAGAGGCATTGTATTAGTTTTGGAAAGATACAGAGCTGTGCAGAGTGATTGGGCAGTGTATTAGTTTTGGATTGATACAGAGCTGTGCAGAGTGAATTGGACAGTGTATTACTTTTGGATTGATACAGAGCTGTGCAGAGTGAATGTGGGAGTGCATTACTTTTGGATTGAAACAGAGCTGTGCAGAGTTAATGGGGCAGTGTATAAGTTTTGAATTGATATAGAGCTGTGCAGAGTGAATGAGGCACTGTATTAGTTTTGGATTGATACAGAGCTGTGCAGTGTGAATGGGAACGTGTATTAGTTTTGGACTGATACAAAGCTGTGCAGAGTGAATGGGACAGTGCATTAGATTTGTATTGATACAGAGCTGTGCAGAGTGAATAGGGAAGTGTATTAGTTTTGTATTGATACAGAGCTGTGCAGAGTGAATAGGGCAGTGTATTAGGTTTGGATTGATACAGTGCTGTGCAGAGTGAATGAGGCAGTGTATTAGTTTGGGATTGATAAGGAGCTGTGCAGAGTGAATGAGGCACTGTATTAGTTTTGGATTGATACAGAGATGTGCAGAGTGAATGGGACAGTGCATTAGTTTTGTATTCATACAGAGCTGTCCAGAGGGACTGGGAGAGTGTATTAGTTCTGGATTGATACAGAGCAGTGCAGAATGAATGGAACAGCGTATTTCGTTTGGATAGATACAGAGCTGTGCAGAGAGAATGAGGCAGTGTATTTGTTTTGGATTGATAGATAGCTGTGCAGATTGAATGGGGCAGTGTATTAGTTTTGGATTGATAGTTAGCTGTGCAGAGTGAATGGGGCAGTGTATTAATTTTGCATTGATAGATAGCTGAGCAGAGTGAATGGGGCAGTGTATTCATTCTGGATTGATACAGATCTGTGCAGAGTGAATGGGGCAGTGTATTTGTTTTGGATTGATACTGAGCTGTGCAGAGTGAATGGGACAGTGTATTCCTTTTGGATTGATACAGAGCTGTGCAGAGTGAATGGGGCAGTGTATTAGGTTTGGATTGATACAGAGCTGTGCAGAGTGAAAGGTGCAGTTTAATAGTTCTGGATTGATACAGATCTGTGCAGAGTGAATCGGTCAGTGTATTAGTTTTGGACTGATACAGAGCTCGGCAGAGTGAATGGGGCATTGTATTATTTTTGGATTGATACAGAGCTGTGCAGATTGAATGGGGCAGTGTATTAGTTTTGGATTGATAGAGAGCTGTGCAGATTGAATGGGGCAGTGTATTAGTTTTGGACTGATTCAGAGCTCTGCAGATTGAATAAGGCAGTGTATTAGTTTTGGATTGATACAGAGCTAAGCAGAGTGAATGAGGCAGTGTATTAGTTTTGGATTGATACAGAGCTAGGCAGAGTGAATGGGACAGTGTATAAGTTTTGGATTGATAAAGAGCTAAGCAGAGCGAATGGGGCAGTGTATTAGTTTTGGATTGAACAGAGCTGTGCAGAGTGAATGGGACAGTGTATTGGTTTTGGATTGATAGAGAGCTGTGCAGAGTGAATGGGGCAGTGTAATACTTTTGGATTGATACAGAGCTGTGCTGAGTGAATGGGACAGTTTATTACTTTTGGATTGATACAGAGCTGTGCAGAGTGAATGGGACAGTGTATTACTTTTGGATTGATACAGAGCTGTGCAGAGTGAATGGGACAGTTTATTACTATTGGATTGATACAGAGCTGTGCAGAGTGAATGGGACAGTGTATTACTTTTGGATTGATACAGAGCTGTGCAGAGTGAATGGGGCAGTTTATTAGTTTTGGATCAATACAGAGCTGTGCAGAGTGAATGGGGCAGTGCATTAGTTTTGGATTGATACAGAGCTGTGCAGAGTGAATGGGGCAGTGTATTACATTTGGATTGATAAAGGGCTGTGCAGAGTCAATGGGGCACTGTATTATTTTGGATTAAAACAGAGCTGTGCATCGTGAATGGGGCAGTGTATTATTTAGGATTGATACAGAGCTGTGCAGAGTGAAAGCGGCAGAGTATTAGTTTTGGTTTGATACAGAGCTGTGCAGAGTGAATGGGGTAGTGCATTAGTTTCGGATTGATACAGAGCTGTGCAGAGTGAATGGGGCAGAGTATCAGTTTTGGTTTGATTCAGAGCTGTGCAGAGTGAAAGGGGCAGTGTGTTAGTTTTTGATTGATAGATATCTATGTAACATGAATGGGGCATTGTATTAGTTTTGGATTGATAGATATCTATGCAACATGAATGGGGCATTGTATTAGTTTTGGATTGATACAGAGCTGTGCAGAGTGAATGGGACAGTGTATTACTTTTGACTGATACAGAGCAAAGCAGAGGGAATGAGGCAGTGTATTAGTTTAGGATTGATACAGAGCTTTACAGAGTTAATGGGGCAGTGTATTATTTTGGATTAATACAGAGCTGTGCAGAGTGAATGGGGCAGTGTATTATTTTGGATTAATACAGAGCTGTGCAGAGTGAATGGGGCAGTGTATTATTTTGGATTGATACAGAGCTGTGCAGAGTGAACGCAGCAGAGTATTAGTTTTGGTTTGATACAGAGCTGTGCCGAGTGAATGTGGCAGTGTATTAGTTTTGGATTGATACAGAGCTGTGCAGAGTGAATGGGGCAGTGAATTAGTTTTGTACTGATACAGAGCTCTGCAGATTGAATGGGGCAGTGTATTCGTTTTGGGTGCATACAGAGCTCTGCAGAGTGAATGGGGCATTGAATTAGTTTTGGATTGATACAGAGCTGTGCAGAGTGAATGGAGCAGTGTATTAGTTTTGGCTTGATAGAGAGCTGTGCAGCGTGAATGTGACATTGTGTTACTTTTGGATTTATACAAGCTGTGCAGAGTGAATGGAACAGTGTATTAGTTTTGGATTGACACAGAGCTGTGCAGAGTTAATGTGACAGTTTATTCATTTTGGATTGATGCAGAGCTGTGCAGAATGAAAGGGACAGCGTATAAGTTTTGGATTGATACCGAGCTGTGCTGAGTGAATGGGACAGTGTATTAGTTTTGGATTGATGCAGAGCTAAGCAGAGTGAATGGGGCAGTGTATTAATTTGGGATTGATATAGAGCTGTGCAGAGTGAATGGGACAGTGTATTAGTTTTGGATTGATACTGAGCTAAGCAGAGTGAATGAGGAAGTGTATTAGTGTTGGATTGATACGGAGATGTGCAGAGTGAATGTGACAGTGTATTAGTTTTGGATTGACACAGAGCTGTTCAGAGTGAATGTGACAGTTTATTCATTTTGGATTGATGCAGAGCTGTGCAGAGTGAATGGGACAGCGTATAAGTTTTGGATTGATACAGAGCTGTGCTGAGTGAATGGGACAGTGAATTAGTTTTGGACTGATGCAGAGCTAAGCAGAGTGAAAGAGGCATTGTATTAGTTTTGAAAAGATACAGAGCTGTGCAGAGTGATTGGGGCAGTGTATTAGTTTTGGATTGATAAAGAGCTGTGCAGTGTGAATGGGACAGTGTATTACTTTTGGATTCATACAGAGCTGTGCAGAGAGAATGTGGTAGTGCATTACTTTTGGATTGAGACAGAGCTGTGCAGAGTTAATGGGGCAGTGTATAAGTTTTGAATTGATACAGAGCTGTGCAGAGTGAATGAGGCACTGTATTAGTTTTGGATTGATAAGGAGCTGTGCAGAGTGAATGAGGCACTGTATTAGTTTTGGATTGATACAAAGCTGTGCAGAGTGAATGGGACAGTGCATTAGTTTTGGATTCATACAGAGCTGTCCAGAGGGAATGGGACAGTGTATTAGTTCTGGATTGATACAGAGCAGTGCAGAATGAATGGAACAGCGTATTTCATTTGGATAGATACAGAGCTGTGCAGAGAGAATGGGAACGTGTATTAGTTTTGGATTGATACAAAGCTGTGCCGAGTGAATGGGACAGTGCATTTGATTTGTATTGATACAGAGCTGTGCAGAGTGAATAGGGAATTGTATTAGTTTTGTATTGATACAGAGCTGTGCAGAGTGAATAGGGCAGTGTATTAGGTTTGGATTGATACAGTGCTGTGCAGAGTGAATGAGGCAGTGTATTACTTTTGGATTGATAAGGAGCTGTGCATAGTGAATGAGGCACTGTATTAGTTTTGGATTGATACAAAGCTGTGCAGAGTGAATGGGACAGTGCATTAGTTTTGGATTCATACAGAGCTGTCCAGAGGAAATGGGACAGTGTATTAGTTCTGGATTGATACAGAGCAGTGCAGAATGAATGGAACAGCGTATTTCATTTGGATAGATACAGAGCTGTGCAGAGAGAATGAGGCGGTGTATTTGTTTTGGATTGATAGATAGCTGCGCAGAGTGAATGGGGCAGTGTATTAGTTTTGGATTGATAGTTAGCTGTGCAGAGTGAATGGGGCAGTGCATTAGTTTTGGATTGATAGATAGCTGAGCAGAGTGAATGGGGCAGTGTATTCGTTCTGGATTGATACAGATCTGTGAAGAGTGAATGGGGCAGTGTATTTGTTTTGGATTGATACTGAGCTGTGCAGAGTGAATGGGACAGTGTATTACTTTTGGATTGATACAGAGCAAAGCAGAGTGAATGAGGCAGTGTATTAGTTTTGGATTGTTACAGAGCTGTGCAAAGTGAATGAGGCACTGTATTAGTTTTGGATTGATACAGAGCTTTGCAGAGTGAATGGGACAGTGTATTAGTTTTGGATTGATACAGAGCCGTCCAGAGGGAATGGGACAGTGTATTATTTCTGGATTGATACAGAGCTAAGCAGAGTGAATGAGGAAGTGTATTAGTTTTGGATTGATACAGAGATGTGCAGAGTGAATGGGACAGTGTATTAGTTTTGGATTGATACAGAGCTAAGCAGAGTGAAAGAGGCATTGTATTAGTTTTGGAAAGATACAGAGCTGTGCAGAGTGATTGGGGCAGTTTATTAGTTTTGGATTGATACAGAGCTGTGCAGAGTGAATTGGACAGTGTAATACTTTTGGATTGATACAGAGCTGTGCAGAGTGAATGTGGTAGTGCATTACTTTTGGATTGAGACAGAGCTGTGCAGAGTTAATGGGGCAGTGTATAAGTTTTGAATTGATACAGAGCTGTGCAGAGTGAATGGGGCAGTGTATTAGTTTTGGATTGATAGTTAGCTGTGCAGAGTGAATGGGGCAGTGTATTAGTTTTGGATTGATAGATAGCTGAGCAGAGTGAATGGGGCAGTGTATTCGTTCTGGATTGATACAGATCTGTGCAGAGTGAATGGGGCAGTGTATTTGTTTTGGATTGATACTGAGCTGTGCAGAGTGAATGGGACAGTGTATTACTTTTGGAATGATACAGAGCAAAGCAGAGTGAATGAGGCAGTGTATTACTTTTGGATTGATACAGAGCTGTGCAGAGTGAATGGGGCAGTTTATTACATTTGGATTGATACAGAGCTGTGCAGAGTGAATGGGGCACTGTATTAGTTTTGGATTGATATAGAGCTGTGCCGAGTTAATGGGGCATTGTATTATTTTGGATTAATACTGAGCTGTTAGAGTGAATGGGGCAGTGTATTAGTTTTGGATTGTTAGATTCTGTGCAGAGTGAATGGGGCAATATATTAGTTTTGCATTGATAGATAACTGTGCAGAGTGAATGGGGCAGTGTATTAGTTTTGGATTGATGAAGAGCTGTGCAGCATTAATGGGGCATTGTATTAGTTTTGGATTGATACAGAACTGTCCAGAGTGAATCGGTCAGAGTATTAGTTTATGTTGATTCAGCACTGTGCAGAGTGAATGGGGTAGTGTATTAGTTTTGGATTGATACAGAGCTGTGCAGAGTGAATGGGGCAATATAGTTTTGGATTGATACAGAGCTGTGCAGAGTGAATGGGGCAGTGTATTAGTTTTGGATTGATACAGAGCTGTGCGGATTGAATGAGGCACTGTATTAGTTTTGGATTGATACAGATCTGTGCAGAGTTAATGGAGCAGAGGATTAGTTTTGGATTGATACAGAGCTGTGCAGAGTGAATGGGACAGTGTATTACATTTGGATTGATACAGAGCTGTGCAGAGTGAATGAGGCACTGTATTATTTTTGGATTGATACAGAGCTGTGCAGAGTGAATGGAGCAGTGTATTAGTTTTGGATTGAT
Source organism: Carcharodon carcharias (assembly GCF_017639515.1). NCBI lineage: Eukaryota > Metazoa > Chordata > Chondrichthyes > Lamniformes > Lamnidae > Carcharodon > Carcharodon carcharias. The sequence goes on from NW_024470725.1 coordinate 200,867, forward strand.
ACAGAGCTGTGCAGTGTGAATGGGGCAGTGTTTTAGTTTTGGATTGATACTGAGCTGTGCAGAGTGAATGGGGCAGTGTATTAGTTTTGGATTGATACAGAGCTGTGCAGAGCGAATGAGGCACTAATATTTTTGGATTGATACAGAGCTGTGCAGAGTGAATGGGACGGTGTATTAGCTGTGGATAGATACAGAGCTGTGCAGAGTTAAAGGGACAGTGTTTTAGTTTTGGATTGATAAATAGCAGTGCAGAGTTAATGAGGCACTGTATTAGTTTTGGATTGATACATAGCTGTGCAGAGTGAATGGGGCAGTGTATTAGTTTTGGATTAATACAGAGCTGTGCAGAGTGAATGGGGCCGTGTATTAGTTTTGGAATGATACAGAGCTCTGCAGAGTGAAATGGGGCAGAGTATTATTTTGGATTAATACAGAGCTGTGCAGAGAGAATGGGGCAGTGTATTAGTTTTGGATTGATAGATAGCTGAGCAGAGTGAATGGGGCAGTGCATTAGTTTTGGATTAATACAGTGTTGAGAAAAGTGAATGGTACAGTGTATTAGTTTTGGATAGATACAGAGCTAAGCAGAGTGAATGAGGAAGTGTATTAGTTTTGGATTGAACAGAGCTGTGCAGAGTGAATGGGACAGTGTATTACTTTTGGATTGATACAGAGCTGTGCAGAGTGAATGTGATAGTGCATTACTTTTGGATTGAGACAGAGCTGTGCAGAGTTAATGGGGCAGTGTATAAGTTTTGAATTGATACAGAGCTGTGCAGAGTGAATGAGGCAGTGTATTAGTTTTGGATTGATAAATAGCAGTGCAGAGTTAATGAGGCACTGTATTAGTTTTGGATTGATACATAGCTGTGCAGAGTGAATGGGGCAGTGTATTAGTTTTGGATTAATACAGAGCTGTGCCGAGTGAATGGGGCCGTGTATTAGTTTTGGAATGATACAGAGCTCTGCAGAGTGAAATGGGGCAGTGTATTATTTTGGATTAATACAGAGCTGTGCAGAGAGAATGGGGCAGTGTATTAGTTTTGGATTGATAGATAGCTGAGCAGAGTGAATGGGGCAGTGTATTCGTTCTGGATTGCTACAGATCTGTGCAGAGTGAATGGGGCAGTGTATTTGTTTTGGACTGATACAGAGCTGTGCAGAGTGAATGGGACAGTGTATTAGTTTTGGACTGATACAGAGCTGTGCAGAGTGAATGGGGCAGTGTATTAGTTTTGGATTGATACAGAGCTGTGCAGAATGAATGGGGCAGTGTATTAGCCTTGGATTGATACAGAGCTGTGCAGAGTGAATAGGACAGTGTATAAGTTTTGGATTGATACATAGCAGTGCAGAGTGAATGAGGCAGTGTATTAGTTTTGGATTGATACAGAGCTGTGCAGAGTGAAAGGAGCAGTGTATTAGTTTTGGATTGATACAGAGCTGCGCAGAGTGAATGGGACAGTGTATTAGTTTTGGATTGATACAGAGCTGTGCAGTGTGAATGGGGCAGTGTATTAGTTTTGGATTGATACTGAGCTGTGCAGAGTGAATGGGGCAGTGTATTAGTTTTGGATTGATACAGAGCTGTGCAGAGTGAATGGAAAGGTGTATTAGTTTTGGATTGATACAGAGCTGTGCAGAATGAATGGGGCAGTGTATTAGCTGTGGATAGATACAGAACTGTGCAAAGTGAAAGGGACAGTGTATTAGTTTTGGATTGATAAATAGCAGTGCAGAGTTAATGAGGCACTGTATTAGTTTTGGATTGATACATAGCTGTGCAGAGTGAATGAAGCACTGTATTAGTTTTGGATTGATACAGAGCTGTGCAGAGTGAATGGGGCAGAGTATTAGTTTTCGATTGATACAGAGCTGTGCAGAGTGAATGGGACAGTGTATTAGTTTTGGATTGATACATAGCAGTGCAGAGTGAATGAGGCAGTGTATTAGTTTTGGATTGATACAGAGCTTTGCAGAGTGAAAAGGGCAGAGTATGAGTTTTGGATTGATACAGAGCTTTGCAGCTTGCATGAGGCTGTGTATTAGTTTTGGACTGATACAGAGCTGTCCAGAGGGAATGGGACAGTGTATTAGTTCTGGATTTATACACAAATGTGCAGAGTGAATGGGGCAGTGTAATAAATTTGGATGGATACAGAGCTGTGCAGAGAGAATGAGGCAGAGTATTAGTTTGGGATTGATACAGAGCTGTGCAGAGTGAATGGGGCAGTGTATTAGTTCTGGATTGATACAGACCTGTGCTGAGTGAATGGGGCAGTGTATTATTTTGGATTAATACTGAGCTGTGCATAGTGAATGGGGCGGTGTATTAATTTTGGTTTGATAGATAGCTGTGAAGAGTGAATGGGGCATTGTATTAGTTTTGGATTGTAAGGTTCTGTGCAGAATGAATGGGGCAGTGTATTAGTTTTGGATTGATAGATAGCTGTGCAGAGTGAATGGGCCAGTGTATTAGTTTTGGATTGATACAGAGCTGAGAAGAGTGAATGGGGCAGTGTATTTGTTTTGGATTGATACAGAACTGTGCAGAGTGAATCGGTCAGTGTATTAGTTTATGATGATTCAGCACTGTGCAGAGTGAATGGGGTAGTGTATTAGTTTTGGATTGATACAGAGCTCTGCAGAGTGAATGGGGCAGTGTATTAGTTTTGGATTGAGACATAGCTGTGCAGAGTGAATGGGGCAGTGTATTAGTTTTGGATTGATACAGAGCTGTGCAGTGTGAATGGGGGAGTGTATTAGTTTTGGACTGATACTGAGCTGTGCAGAGTGAATGGGGCAGTGTATTAGATTTGGATTGATACAGAGCTGTGCAGAGTGAATGGGGCAGTGCATTAATTTTGGATTGATACAGAACTGTGCAGAGTGAAGCGGTCAGTGTATTAGTTTATGATGATCCAGCACTGTGCAGAGTGAATGGGGCAGTGTATTAGTTTTGGATTGATACAGAGCTGTGCAGAGTGAATGGTGAAGTGTATTAGTTTTGGAGTGATACAGAGCTGTGCAGAGTGAATGGGACAGTGTTTTACTTTTGGATTGATACAGAGCTGTGCAGAGTGAATGAGGCAGTGTATTAGTTTTGGATTGATACAGAGCTTTGCAGAGTGAAAAGGGCAGAGTATGAGTTTTGGATTGATACAGAGTTTTGCAGCTTGAATGAGGCAGTGTATTAGTTTTGGGTTGACACAGAGCAGTGCAGAGTGAATGGGACTGTGTATTACTTTTGGATTGATACAGAGCTGTGCAGAGTGAATGGGTCAGTGTATTACTTTTGGATTGATACAGAGCTGTGCAGAGTAAATGGGACAGTGTATTACTATTGGAATGATACAGAGCTGCGCAGGGTGAATGGGGCAGTGTATTAGTTTTGGATTAATACAGAGCTGTGCAGAGTGAATGGGGCAGTGTATTAGTTTTGGATTAATACAGAGCTGTGCAGAGTGAATGAGGCAGTGTATTAGTTTAGGATTGATACAGAGCTGTACAGAGTTAATGGGGCAGTGTATTATTTTGGATTAATACAGAGCTGTGCAGAGTGAATGGGGCAGTGTATTATTTTGGATTGATACAGAGCTGTGCAGAGTGAACGCGGCAGAGTATTAGTTTTGGTTTGATACAGAGCTGTGCCGAGTGAATGTGGCAGTGTATTAGTTCTGGATTGATACAGAGCTGTGCAGAGTGAATGGGGCAGTGAATTAGTTTTGGACTGATACAGAGCTCTGCAGATTGAATGGGGCAGTGTATTCGTTTTGGATGCATACAGAGCTCTGCAGAGTGAATGGGGCATTGTATTAGTTTTGGACTGATACAGAGCTGTGCAGAGTGAATGGAGCAGTGTATTAGTTTTGGCTTGATAGAGAGCTGTGCAGCCTGAATGTGACATTGTGTTACTTTTGGATTTATACAAGCTGTGCAGAGTGAATGGAACAGTGTATTAGTTTTGGATTGACACAGAGCTGTGCAGAGTTAATGTGACAGTTTATTCATTTTGGATTGATGCAGAGCTGTGCAGAGTGAATGGGAGAGTGTATAAGTTTTGGATTGATACAGAGCTGTGCAGAGTGAATGGGACAGTGTATTAGTTTTGGATTGATGCAGAGCTAAGCAGAGTGAATGTGGCAGTGTATCAATTTGGGATTGATACAGAGCTGTGCAGAGTGAATGGGACAGTGTATTAGTTTTGGATTGATACAGAGCTAAGCAGAGTGAATGAGGAAGTGTATTAGTTTTGGATTGATACAGAGATGTGCAGAGTGAATGGGACAGTGTATTAGTTTTGGATTGATACAGAGCTAAGCAGAGTGAAAGAGGCATTGTATTAGTTTTGAAAAGATACAGAGCTGTGCAGAGTGATTGGGGCAGTGTATTAGTTTTGGATTGATACAGAGCTGTGCAGAGAGAATGTGGTAGTGCATTACTTTTGGATTGAGACAGAGCTGTGCAGAGTTAATGGGGCACTGTATTAGTTTTGGATTGATAAGGAGCTGTGCAGAGTGAATGAGGCACTGTATTAGTTTTGGATTGATAAGGAGCTGTGCAGAGTGAATGAGGCACTGTATTAGTTTTGGACTGATACAAAGCTGTGCAGAGTGAATGGGACAGTGCATTAGTTTTGGATTCATACAGAGCTGTCCAGAGGGAATGGGACAGTGTATTAGTTCTGGATTGATACAGAGCAGTGCAGAATGAATGGAACAGCGTATTTCATTTGGATAGATACAGAGCTGTGCAGAGTGAATGGGACAGTGCATTTGATTTGTTTTGATACAGAGCTGTGCAGAGTGAGTAGGGAAGTGTATTAGTTTTGTATTGATACAGAGCTGTGCAGAGTGAATAGGGCAGTGTATTAGGTTTGGATTGATACAGTGCTGTGCAGAGTGAATGAGGCAGTGTATTAGTTTTGGATTGATAAGGAGCTGTGCTGAGTGAATGAGGCACTGTATTAGTTTTGGATTGATACAAAGCTGTGCAGAGTGAATGGGACTGTGCATTAGTTTTGGATTCATACAGAGCTGTCCAGAGGGAATGGGACAGTGTATTAGTTCTGGATTGATACAGAGCAGTGCAGAATGAATGGAATAGCGTATTTCATTTGGATAGATACAGAGCTGTGCAGAGAGAATGAGGCAGTGTATTTGTTTTTGATTAATAGATAGCTGTGCAGAGTGAATGGGGCAGTGTATTAGTTTTGGATTGATAGTTAGCTGTGCAGAGTGAATGGGGCAGTGTATTAGTTTTGGATTGATAGATAGCTGAGCAGAGTGAATGGGGCAGTGTATTCGTTCTGGATTGATACAGATCTGTGCAGAGTGAATGGGACAGTGTATTACTTTTGGATTGATACAGAGCAAAGCAGAGTGAATGAGGCAGTGTATTAGTTTTGGATTGATAGAGAGCTGTGCAAAGTGAATGAGGCACTGTATTAGTTTTGGATTGCTACGGAGCTGTGCAGACTGAATGGGACAGTGTATTAGTTTTGGATTGATACAGAGCTGTCCAGAGGGAATGGGACAGTCTATTAGTTTTGGATTGATACAGAGCTAAGCAGAGTGAATGAGGAAGTGTATTAGTTTTGGATTGATACAGAGATGTGCAGAGTGAATGGGACAGTGTATTAGTTTTGGATTGATACAGAGCTAAGCAGAGTGAAAGAGGCATTGTATTAGTTTTGGAAAGATACAGAGCTGTGCAGAGTGATTGGGCAGTGTATTAGTTTTGGATTGATACAGAGCTGTGCAGAGTGAATTGGACAGTGTATTACTTTTGGATTGATACAGAGCTGTGCAGAGTGAATGTGGTAGTGCATTACTTTTGGATTGAAACAGAGCTGTGCAGAGTTAATGGGGCAGTGTATAAGTTTTGAATTGATATAGAGCTGTGCAGAGTGAATGAGGCACTGTATTAGTTTTGGATTGATACAGAGCTGTGCAGTGTGAATGGGAACGTGTATTAGTTTTGGACTGATACAAAGCTGTGCAGAGTGAATGGGACAGTGCATTAGATTTGTATTGATACAGAGCTGTGCAGAGTGAATAGGGAAGTGTATTAGTTTTGTATTGATACAGAGCTGTGCAGAGTGAATAGGGCAGTGTATTAGGTTTGGATTGATACAGTGCTGTGCAGAGTGAATGAGGCAGTGTATTAGTTTGGGATTGATAAGGAGCTGTGCAGAGTGAATGAGGCACTGTATTAGTTTTGGATTGATACAAAGCTGTGCAGAGTGAATGGGTCAGTGCATTAGTTTTGTATTCATACAGAGCTGTCCAGAGGGACTGGGAGAGTGTATTAGTTCTGGATTGATACAGAGCAGTGCAGAATGAATGGAACAGCGTATTTCGTTTGGATAGATACAGAGCTGTGCAGAGAGAATGAGGCAGTGTATTTGTTTTGGATTGATAGATAGCTGTGCAGATTGAATGGGGCAGTGTATTAGTTTTGGATTGATAGTTAGCTGTGCAGAGTGAATGGGGCAGTGTATTAATTTTGCATTGATAGATAGCTGAGCAGAGTGAATGGGGCAGTGTATTCATTCTGGATTGATACAGATCTGTGCAGAGTGAATGGGGCAGTGTATTTGTTTTGGATTGATACTGAGCTGTGCAGAGTGAATGGGACAGTGTATTCCTTTTGGATTGATACAGAGCTGTGCAGAGTGAATGGGGCAGTGTATTAGGTTTGGATTGATACAGAGCTGTGCAGAGTGAAAGGTGCAGTTTAATAGTTCTGGATTGATACAGATCTGTGCAGAGTGAATCGGTCAGTGTATTAGTTTTGGACTGATACAGAGCTCGGCAGAGTGAATGGGGCATTGTATTATTTTTGGATTGATACAGAGCTGTGCAGATTGAATGGGGCAGTGTATTAGTTTTGGATTGATAGAGAGCTGTGCAGATTGAATGGGGCAGTGTATTAGTTTTGGACTGATTCAGAGCTCTGCAGATTGAATAAGGCAGTGTATTAGTTTTGGATTGATACAGAGCTAAGCAGAGTGAATGAGGCAGTGTATTAGTTTTGGATTGATACAGAGCTAGGCAGAGTGAATGGGACAGTGTATAAGTTTTGGATTGATAAAGAGCTAAGCAGAGCGAATGGGGCAGTGTATTAGTTTTGGATTGAACAGAGCTGTGCAGAGTGAATGGGACAGTGTATTGGTTTTGGATTGATAGAGAGCTGTGCAGAGTGAATGGGGCAGTGTAATACTTTTGGATTGATACAGAGCTGTGCTGAGTGAATGGGACAGTTTATTACTTTTGGATTGATACAGAGCTGTGCAGAGTGAATGGGACAGTGTATTACTTTTGGATTGATACAGAGCTGTGCAGAGTGAATGGGACAGTTTATTACTATTGGATTGATACAGAGCTGTGCAGAGTGAATGGGACAGTGTATTACTTTTGGATTGATACAGAGCTGTGCAGAGTGAATGGGGCAGTTTATTAGTTTTGGATCAATACAGAGCTGTGCAGAGTGAATGGGGCAGTGCATTAGTTTTGGATTGATACAGAGCTGTGCAGAGTGAATGGGGCAGTGTATTACATTTGGATTGATAAAGGGCTGTGCAGAGTCAATGGGGCACTGTATTATTTTGGATTAAAACAGAGCTGTGCATCGTGAATGGGGCAGTGTATTATTTAGGATTGATACAGAGCTGTGCAGAGTGAAAGCGGCAGAGTATTAGTTTTGGTTTGATACAGAGCTGTGCAGAGTGAATGGGGGAGTGAATTAGTTTAGGATTGATACAGAGCTGTGCAGAGTGAATGGGGCAGAGTATCAGTTTTGGTTTGATTCAGAGCTGTGCAGAGTGAAAGGGGCAGTGTGTTAGTTTTTGATTGATAGATATCTATGTAACATGAATGGGGCATTGTATTAGTTTTGGATTGATAGATATCTATGCAACATGAATGGGGCATTGTATTAGTTTTGGATTGATACAGAGCTGTGCAGAGTGAATGGGACAGTGTATTACTTTTGACTGATACAGAGCAAAGCAGAGGGAATGAGGCAGTGTATTAGTTTAGGATTGATACAGAGCTTTACAGAGTTAATGGGGCAGTGTATTATTTTGGATTAATACAGAGCTGTGCAGAGTGAATGGGGCAGTGTATTATTTTGGATTGATACAGAGCTGTGCAGAGTGAACGCAGCAGAGTATTAGTTTTGGTTTGATACAGAGCTGTGCCGAGTGAATGTGGCAGTGTATTAGTTTTGGATTGATACAGAGCTGTGCAGAGTGAATGGGGCAGTGAATTAGTTTTGTACTGATACAGAGCTCTGCAGATTGAATGGGGCAGTGTATTCGTTTTGGGTGCATACAGAGCTCTGCAGAGTGAATGGGGCATTGAATTAGTTTTGGATTGATACAGAGCTGTGCAGAGTGAATGGAGCAGTGTATTAGTTTTGGCTTGATAGAGAGCTGTGCAGCGTGAATGTGACATTGTGTTACTTTTGGATTTATACAAGCTGTGCAGAGTGAATGGAACAGTGTATTAGTTTTGGATTGACACAGAGCTGTGCAGAGTTAATGTGACAGTTTATTCATTTTGGATTGATGCAGAGCTGTGCAGAATGAAAGGGACAGCGTATAAGTTTTGGATTGATACCGAGCTGTGCTGAGTGAATGGGACAGTGTATTAGTTTTGGATTGATGCAGAGCTAAGCAGAGTGAATGGGGCAGTGTATTAATTTGGGATTGATATAGAGCTGTGCAGAGTGAATGGGACAGTGTATTAGTTTTGGATTGATACTGAGCTAAGCAGAGTGAATGAGGAAGTGTATTAGTGTTGGATTGATACGGAGATGTGCAGAGTGAATGTGACAGTGTATTAGTTTTGGATTGACACAGAGCTGTTCAGAGTGAATGTGACAGTTTATTCATTTTGGATTGATGCAGAGCTGTGCAGAGTGAATGGGACAGCGTATAAGTTTTGGATTGATACAGAGCTGTGCTGAGTGAATGGGACAGTGAATTAGTTTTGGACTGATGCAGAGCTAAGCAGAGTGAAAGAGGCATTGTATTAGTTTTGAAAAGATACAGAGCTGTGCAGAGTGATTGGGGCAGTGTATTAGTTTTGGATTGATAAAGAGCTGTGCAGTGTGAATGGGACAGTGTATTACTTTTGGATTCATACAGAGCTGTGCAGAGAGAATGTGGTAGTGCATTACTTTTGGATTGAGACAGAGCTGTGCAGAGTTAATGGGGCAGTGTATAAGTTTTGAATTGATACAGAGCTGTGCAGAGTGAATGAGGCACTGTATTAGTTTTGGATTGATAAGGAGCTGTGCAGAGTGAATGAGGCACTGTATTAGTTTTGGATTGATACAAAGCTGTGCAGAGTGAATGGGACAGTGCATTAGTTTTGGATTCATACAGAGCTGTCCAGAGGGAATGGGACAGTGTATTAGTTCTGGATTGATACAGAGCAGTGCAGAATGAATGGAACAGCGTATTTCATTTGGATAGATACAGAGCTGTGCAGAGAGAATGGGAACGTGTATTAGTTTTGGATTGATACAAAGCTGTGCCGAGTGAATGGGACAGTGCATTTGATTTGTATTGATATAGAGCTGTGCAGAGTGAATAGGGAATTGTATTAGTTTTGTATTGATACAGAGCTGTGCAGAGTGAATAGGGCAGTGTATTAGGTTTGGATTGATACAGTGCTGTGCAGAGTGAATGAGGCAGTGTATTACTTTTGGATTGATAAGGAGCTGTGCATAGTGAATGAGGCACTGTATTAGTTTTGGATTGATACAAAGCTGTGCAGAGTGAATGGGACAGTGCATTAGTTTTGGATTCATACAGAGCTGTCCAGAGGAAATGGGACAGTGTATTAGTTCTGGATTGATACAGAGCAGTGCAGAATGAATGGAACAGCGTATTTCATTTGGATAGATACAGAGCTGTGCAGAGAGAATGAGGCGGTGTATTTGTTTTGGATTGATAGATAGCTGCGCAGAGTGAATGGGGCAGTGTATTAGTTTTGGATTGATAGTTAGCTGTGCAGAGTGAATGGGGCAGTGCATTAGTTTTGGATTGATAGATAGCTGAGCAGAGTGAATGGGGCAGTGTATTCGTTCTGGATTGATACAGATCTGTGAAGAGTGAATGGGGCAGTGTATTTGTTTTGGATTGATACTGAGCTGTGCAGAGTGAATGGGACAGTGTATTACTTTTGGATTGATACAGAGCAAAGCAGAGTGAATGAGGCAGTGTATTAGTTTTGGATTGTTACAGAGCTGTGCAAAGTGAATGAGGCACTGTATTAGTTTTGGATTGATACAGAGCTTTGCAGAGTGAATGGGACAGTGTATTAGTTTTGGATTGATACAGAGCCGTCCAGAGGGAATGGGACAGTGTATTATTTCTGGATTGATACAGAGCTAAGCAGAGTGAATGAGGAAGTGTATTAGTTTTGGATTGATACAGAGATGTGCAGAGTGAATGGGACAGTGTATTAGTTTTGGATTGATACAGAGCTAAGCAGAGTGAAAGAGGCATTGTATTAGTTTTGGAAAGATACAGAGCTGTGCAGAGTGATTGGGGCAGTTTATTAGTTTTGGATTGATACAGAGCTGTGCAGAGTGAATTGGACAGTGTAATACTTTTGGATTGATACAGAGCTGTGCAGAGTGAATGTGGTAGTGCATTACTTTTGGATTGAGACAGAGCTGTGCAGAGTTAATGGGGCAGTGTATAAGTTTTGAATTGATACAGAGCTGTGCAGAGTGAATGGGGCAGTGTATTAGTTTTGGATTGATAGTTAGCTGTGCAGAGTGAATGGGGCAGTGTATTAGTTTTGGATTGATAGATAGCTGAGCAGAGTGAATGGGGCAGTGTATTCGTTCTGGATTGATACAGATCTGTGCAGAGTGAATGGGGCAGTGTATTTGTTTTGGATTGATACTGAGCTGTGCAGAGTGAATGGGACAGTGTATTACTTTTGGAATGATACAGAGCAAAGCAGAGTGAATGAGGCAGTGTATTACTTTTGGATTGATACAGAGCTGTGCAGAGTGAATGGGGCAGTTTATTACATTTGGATTGATACAGAGCTGTGCAGAGTGAATGGGGCACTGTATTAGTTTTGGATTGATATAGAGCTGTGCCGAGTTAATGGGGCATTGTATTATTTTGGATTAATACTGAGCTGTTAGAGTGAATGGGGCAGTGTATTAGTTTTGGATTGTTAGATTCTGTGCAGAGTGAATGGGGCAATATATTAGTTTTGCATTGATAGATAACTGTGCAGAGTGAATGGGGCAGTGTATTAGTTTTGGATTGATGAAGAGCTGTGCAGCATTAATGGGGCATTGTATTAGTTTTGGATTGATACAGAACTGTCCAGAGTGAATCGGTCAGAGTATTAGTTTATGTTGATTCAGCACTGTGCAGAGTGAATGGGGTAGTGTATTAGTTTTGGATTGATACAGAGCTGTGCAGAGTGAATGGGGCAATATAGTTTTGGATTGATACAGAGCTGTGCAGAGTGAATGGGGCAGTGTATTAGTTTTGGATTGATACAGAGCTGTGCGGATTGAATGAGGCACTGTATTAGTTTTGGATTGATACAGATCTGTGCAGAGTTAATGGAGCAGAGGATTAGTTTTGGATTGATACAGAGCTGTGCAGAGTGAATGGGACAGTGTATTACATTTGGATTGATACAGAGCTGTGCAGAGTGAATGAGGCACTGTATTATTTTTGGATTGATACAGAGCTGTGCAGAGTGAATGGAGCAGTGTATTAGTTTTGGATTGATACAGAGCTGTGCAGTGTGAATGGGGCAGTGTTTTAGTTTTGGATTGATACTGAGCTGTGCAGAGTGAATGGGGCAGTGTATTAGTTTTGGATTGATACAGAGCTGTGCAGAGCGAATGAGGCACTAATATTTTTGGATTGATACAGAGCTGTGCAGAGTGAATGGGACGGTGTATTAGCTGTGGATAGATACAGAGCTGTGCAGAGTTAAAGGGACAGTGTTTTAGTTTTGGATTGATAAATAGCAGTGCAGAGTTAATGAGGCACTGTATTAGTTTTGGATTGATACATAGCTGTGCAGAGTGAATGGGGCAGTGTATTAGTTTTGGATTAATACAGAGCTGTGCAGAGTGAATGGGGCCGTGTATTAGTTTTGGAATGATACAGAGCTCTGCAGAGTGAAATGGGGCAGAGTATTATTTTGGATTAATACAGAGCTGTGCAGAGAGAATGGGGCAGTGTATTAGTTTTGGATTGATAGATAGCTGAGCAGAGTGAATGGGGCAGTGCATTAGTTTTGGATTAATACAGTGTTGAGAAAAGTGAATGGTACAGTGTATTAGTTTTGGATAGATACAGAGCTAAGCAGAGTGAATGAGGAAGTGTATTAGTTTTGGATTGAACAGAGCTGTGCAGAGTGAATGGGACAGTGTATTACTTTTGGATTGATACAGAGCTGTGCAGAGTGAATGTGATAGTGCATTACTTTTGGATTGAGACAGAGCTGTGCAGAGTTAATGGGGCAGTGTATAAGTTTTGAATTGATACAGAGCTGTGCAGAGTGAATGAGGCAGTGTATTAGTTTTGGATTGATAAATAGCAGTGCAGAGTTAATGAGGCACTGTATTAGTTTTGGATTGATACATAGCTGTGCAGAGTGAATGGGGCAGTGTATTAGTTTTGGATTAATACAGAGCTGTGCCGAGTGAATGGGGCCGTGTATTAGTTTTGGAATGATACAGAGCTCTGCAGAGTGAAATGGGGCAGTGTATTATTTTGGATTAATACAGAGCTGTGCAGAGAGAATGGGGCAGTGTATTAGTTTTGGATTGATAGATAGCTGAGCAGAGTGAATGGGGCAGTGTATTCGTTCTGGATTGCTACAGATCTGTGCAGAGTGAATGGGGCAGTGTATTTGTTTTGGACTGATACAGAGCTGTGCAGAGTGAATGGGACAGTGTATTAGTTTTGGACTGATACAGAGCTGTGCAGAGTGAATGGGGCAGTGTATTAGTTTTGGATTGATACAGAGCTGTGCAGAATGAATGGGGCAGTGTATTAGCCTTGGATTGATACAGAGCTGTGCAGAGTGAATAGGACAGTGTATAAGTTTTGGATTGATACATAGCAGTGCAGAGTGAATGAGGCAGTGTATTAGTTTTGGATTGATACAGAGCTGTGCAGAGTGAAAGGAGCAGTGTATTAGTTTTGGATTGATACAGAGCTGCGCAGAGTGAATGGGACAGTGTATTAGTTTTGGATTGATACAGAGCTGTGCAGTGTGAATGGGGCAGTGTATTAGTTTTGGATTGATACTGAGCTGTGCAGAGTGAATGGGGCAGTGTATTAGTTTTGGATTGATACAGAGCTGTGCAGAGTGAATGGAAAGGTGTATTAGTTTTGGATTGATACAGAGCTGTGCAGAATGAATGGGGCAGTGTATTAGCTGTGGATAGATACAGAACTGTGCAAAGTGAAAGGGACAGTGTATTAGTTTTGGATTGATAAATAGCAGTGCAGAGTTAATGAGGCACTGTATTAGTTTTGGATTGATACATAGCTGTGCAGAGTGAATGAAGCACTGTATTAGTTTTGGATTGATACAGAGCTGTGCAGAGTGAATGGGGCAGAGTATTAGTTTTCGATTGATACAGAGCTGTGCAGAGTGAATGGGACAGTGTATTAGTTTTGGATTGATACATAGCAGTGCAGAGTGAATGAGGCAGTGTATTAGTTTTGGATTGATACAGAGCTTTGCAGAGTGAAAAGGGCAGAGTATGAGTTTTGGATTGATACAGAGCTTTGCAGCTTGCATGAGGCTGTGTATTAGTTTTGGACTGATACAGAGCTGTCCAGAGGGAATGGGACAGTGTATTAGTTCTGGATTTATACACAAATGTGCAGAGTGAATGGGGCAGTGTAATAAATTTGGATGGATACAGAGCTGTGCAGAGAGAATGAGGCAGAGTATTAGTTTGGGATTGATACAGAGCTGTGCAGAGTGAATGGGGCAGTGTATTAGTTCTGGATTGATACAGACCTGTGCTGAGTGAATGGGGCAGTGTATTAGTTTTGGATTAATACAGAGCTGTGCCGAGTGAATGGGGCCGTGTATTAGTTTTGGAATGATACAGAGCTCTGCAGAGTGAAATGGGGCAGTGTATTATTTTGGATTAATACAGAGCTGTGCAGAGAGAATGGGGCAGTGTATTAGTTTTGGATTGATAGATAGCTGAGCAGAGTGAATGGGGCAGTGTATTCGTTCTGGATTGCTACAGATCTGTGCAGAGTGAATGGGGCAGTGTATTTGTTTTGGACTGATACAGAGCTGTGCAGAGTGAATGGGACAGTGTATTAGTTTTGGACTGATACAGAGCTGTGCAGAGTGAATGGGGCAGTGTATTAGTTTTGGATTGATACAGAGCTGTGCAGAATGAATGGGGCAGTGTATTAGCCTTGGATTGATACAGAGCTGTGCAGAGTGAATAGGACAGTGTATAAGTTTTGGATTGATACATAGCAGTGCAGAGTGAATGAGGCAGTGTATTAGTTTTGGATTGATACAGAGCTGTGCAGAGTGAAAGGAGCAGTGTATTAGTTTTGGATTGATACAGAGCTGCGCAGAGTGAATGGGACAGTGTATTAGTTTTGGATTGATACAGAGCTGTGCAGTGTGAATGGGGCAGTGTATTAGTTTTGGATTGATACTGAGCTGTGCAGAGTGAATGGGGCAGTGTATTAGTTTTGGATTGATACAGAGCTGTGCAGAGTGAATGGAAAGGTGTATTAGTTTTGGATTGATACAGAGCTGTGCAGAATGAATGGGGCAGTGTATTAGCTGTGGATAGATACAGAACTGTGCAAAGTGAAAGGGACAGTGTATTAGTTTTGGATTGATAAATAGCAGTGCAGAGTTAATGAGGCACTGTATTAGTTTTGGATTGATACATAGCTGTGCAGAGTGAATGAAGCACTGTATTAGTTTTGGATTGATACAGAGCTGTGCAGAGTGAATGGGGCAGAGTATTAGTTTTCGATTGATACAGAGCTGTGCAGAGTGAATGGGACAGTGTATTAGTTTTGGATTGATACATAGCAGTGCAGAGTGAATGAGGCAGTGTATTAGTTTTGGATTGATACAGAGCTTTGCAGAGTGAAAAGGGCAGAGTATGAGTTTTGGATTGATACAGAGCTTTGCAGCTTGCATGAGGCTGTGTATTAGTTTTGGACTGATACAGAGCTGTCCAGAGGGAATGGGACAGTGTATTAGTTCTGGATTTATACACAAATGTGCAGAGTGAATGGGGCAGTGTAATAAATTTGGATGGATACAGAGCTGTGCAGAGAGAATGAGGCAGAGTATTAGTTTGGGATTGATACAGAGCTGTGCAGAGTGAATGGGGCAGTGTATTAGTTCTGGATTGATACAGACCTGTGCTGAGTGAATGGGGCAGTGTATTATTTTGGATTAATACTGAGCTGTGCATAGTGAATGGGGCGGTGTATTAATTTTGGTTTGATAGATAGCTGTGAAGAGTGAATGGGGCATTGTATTAGTTTTGGATTGTAAGGTTCTGTGCAGAATGAATGGGGCAGTGTATTAGTTTTGGATTGATAGATAGCTGTGCAGAGTGAATGGGCCAGTGTATTAGTTTTGGATTGATACAGAGCTGAGAAGAGTGAATGGGGCAGTGTATTTGTTTTGGATTGATACAGAACTGTGCAGAGTGAATCGGTCAGTGTATTAGTTTATGATGATTCAGCACTGTGCAGAGTGAATGGGGTAGTGTATTAGTTTTGGATTGATACAGAGCTCTGCAGAGTGAATGGGGCAGTGTATTAGTTTTGGATTGAGACATAGCTGTGCAGAGTGAATGGGGCAGTGTATTAGTTTTGGATTGATACAGAGCTGTGCAGTGTGAATGGGGGAGTGTATTAGTTTTGGACTGATACTGAGCTGTGCAGAGTGAATGGGGCAGTGTATTAGATTTGGATTGATACAGAGCTGTGCAGAGTGAATGGGGCAGTGCATTAATTTTGGATTGATACAGAACTGTGCAGAGTGAAGCGGTCAGTGTATTAGTTTATGATGATCCAGCACTGTGCAGAGTGAATGGGGCAGTGTATTAGTTTTGGATTGATACAGAGCTGTGCAGAGTGAATGGTGAAGTGTATTAGTTTTGGAGTGATACAGAGCTGTGCAGAGTGAATGGGACAGTGTTTTACTTTTGGATTGATACAGAGCTGTGCAGAGTGAATGAGGCAGTGTATTAGTTTTGGATTGATACAGAGCTTTGCAGAGTGAAAAGGGCAGAGTATGAGTTTTGGATTGATACAGAGTTTTGCAGCTTGAATGAGGCTGTGTATTAGTTTTGGACTGATACAGAGCTGTCCAGAGGGAATGGGACAG
Organism: Carcharodon carcharias; assembly: GCF_017639515.1. Taxonomy (NCBI): domain Eukaryota; kingdom Metazoa; phylum Chordata; class Chondrichthyes; order Lamniformes; family Lamnidae; genus Carcharodon; species Carcharodon carcharias. The sequence goes on from NW_024470725.1 coordinate 217,279, forward strand.
TGTATTAGTTCTGGATTTATACACAAATGTGCAGAGTGAATGGGGCAGTGTAATAAATTTGGATGGATACAGATCTGTGCAGAGAGAATGAGGCAGAGTATTAGTTTGGGATTGATACAGTGCTGTGCAGAGTGCATGGGACAGTGTATTAGTTTTGGATTGATACAGAGCTGTGCAGAGTGAATGGGGCAGTGTATTAGTTTTGGATTGATACAGAGCTGTGCGGATTGAATGAGGCACTGTATTAATTTTGGATTGATACAGAGCTGTGCAGAGTTAATGGAGCAGAGGATTAGTTTTGGATTGATACAGAGCTGTGCAGAGTGAATGGGACAGTGTATTACATTTGGATTGATACAGAGCTGTGCAGAGTGAATGGGGCAGTGTATTAGTTTTGGATTGATACTGAGCTGTGCAGAGTGAATGGGGCAGAGTATTAGTGTTGGATTGATAAAGAACTGTGCAGGGTGAATGGGGCAGTGTATTAGTTTTGGATTAATACAGAGCTGTGCAGAGTGAATGGGGCCGTGTATTAGTTTTGGAATGATACAGAGCTGTGCAGAATGAATGGGGCAGTGTATCAGTTTTGGTTTGATTCAGAGCTGTGCAGAGTGAATGGGGCAGTGTATTAGTTTTTGACTGATAGATATCTATGCAACATGAATGAGGCAGTGTATTAGTTTTGGATTGATACAGAACTGTGCAGAGTGAATGGTGCAGTGTATTAGTTTTGGAGTGATACAGAGCTGTGCAGAGTGAATGGGTCAGTGTATTACTTTTGGATTGATACAGAGCTGTGCAGAGTGAATGGGTCAGTGTATTACTTTTGGATTGATACAGAGCTGTGCAGAGTGAATGGGACAGTGTATTACTATTGGATTGATACAGACCTGCGCAGGGTGAATGGGGCAGTGTATTAGTTTTGGATTAATACAGAGCTGTGCAGAGTGAATGGGGCAGTGTATTAGTTTTGGATTAATACAGAGCTGTGCAGAGTGAATGAGGCAGTGTATTAGTTTAGGATTGATACAGAGCTGTACAGAGTTAATGGGGCAGTGTGTTATTTTGGATTAATACAGAGCTGTGCAGAGTGAATGGGGCAGTGTATTATTTTGGATTGATACAGAGCTGTGCAGAGTGAACGCGGCAGAGTATTAGTTTTGGTTTGATACAGAGCTGTGCAGAGTGAATGGGAAAGCGTATAAGTTTTGGATTGATACAGAGCTGTGCTGAGTGAATGGAACAGTGAATTAGTTTTGGATTGATGCAGAGCTAAGCAGAGTGAATGGGGCAGTGTATTAATTTGGGATTGATACAGAGCTGTGCAGAGTGAATGGGACAGTGTATTAGTTTTGGATTGATACAGAGCTAAGCAGAGTGAATGAGGAAGTGTATTAGTTTTGGATTGATACAGAGATGTGCAGAGTGAATGGGACAGTGTACTAGTTTTGGATTGATACAGAGCTAAGCAGAGTGAAAGAGGCATTGTATTAGTTTTGAAAAGATACAGAGCTGTGCAGAGTGATTGGGGCAGTGTATTAGTTTTGGATTGATAAAGAGCTGTGCAGTGTGAATGGGACAGTGTATTACTTTTGGATTCATACAGAGCTGTGCAGAGAGAATGTGGTAGTGCATTACTTTTGGATTGAGACAGAGCTGTGCAGAGTTAATGGGGCAGTGTATAAGTTTTGAATTGATACAGAGCTGTGCAGAGTGAATGAGGCACTGTATTAGTTTTGGATCGATAAGGAGCTGTGCAGAGTGAATGAGGCACTGTATTAGTTTTGGATTGATACAAAGCTGTGCAGAGTAAATGGGACAGTGCATTAGTTTTGGATTGATACAGAGCTGTGCAGTGTGAATGGGAACGTGTATTAGTTTTGGATTGATACAAAGCTGTGCCGAGTGAATGGGACAGTGCATTTGATTTGTATTGATACAGAGCTGTGCAGAGTGAATAGGGAATTGTATTAGTTTTGTATTGATACAGAGCTGTGCAGAGTGAATAGGGCAGTGTATTAGGTTTGGATTGATACAGTGCTGTGCAGAGTGAATGAGGCAGTGTATTAGTTTTGGATTGATAAGGAGCTGTGCAGAGTGAATGAGGCACTGTATTAGTTTTGGATTGATACAAAGCTGTGCAGAGTGAATGGGACAGTGCATTAGTTTTGGATTCATACAGAGCTGTCCAGAGGGAATGGGACATTGTATTAGTTCTGGATTGATACAGAGCAGTGCAGACTGAATGGAACAGCGTATTTCATTTGGATAGATACAGAGCTGTGCAGAGAGAATGAGGCAGTGTATTTGTTTTGGATTGATAGATAGCTGCGCAGAGTGAATGGGGCAGTGTATTAGTTTTGGATTGATAGTTAGCTGTGCAGAGTGAATGGGGCAGTGTATTAGTTTTGGATTGATAGATAGCTGAGCAGAGTGAATGGGGCAGTGTATTCGTTCTGGATTGATACAGATCTGTGCAGAGTGAATGGGGCAGTGTATTACTTTTGGATTGATACAGAGCAAAGCAGAGTGAATGAGGCAGTGTATTAGTTTTGGATTGTTACAGAGCTGTGCAAAGTGAATGAGGCACTGTATTAGTTTTGGATTGATACAGAGCTGTGCAGAGCGAATGGGACAGTGTATTAGTTTTGGATTGATACAGAGCCGTCCAGAGGGAATGGGACAGTGTATTAGTTCTGGATTGATGCAGAGCTAAGCAGAGTGAATGAGGAAGTGTATTAGTTTTGGATTGATACAGAGATGTGCAGAGTGAATGGGACAGTGTATTAGTTTTGGATTGATACAGAGCTAAGCAGAGTGAAAGAGGCATTGTATTAGATTTGGAAAGATACAGAGCTGTGCAGAGTGATTGGGGCAGTGTATGAGTTTTGGATTGATACAGTGCTGTGCAGAGTGAATTGGACAGTGTATTACTTTTGGATTGATACAGAGCTGTGCAGAGTGAATGTGGTAGTGCATTACTTTTGGATTGAGACAGAGCTGTGCAGCGTGAATGAGGCACTGTATTAGTTTTGGATTGATACAGAGCTGTGCAGTGTGAATGGGAACGTGTATTAGTTTTGGATTGATACAAAGCTGTGCAGAGTGAATGGGACAGTGCATTAGATTTGTATTGATACAGAGCTGTGCAGAGTGAATGGGGCAGTGCATTAGGTTTGGATTGATACAGTGCTGTGCAGAGTGAATGAGGCAGTGTATTAGTTTTGGATTGATAAGGAGCTGTGCAGAGTGAATGAGGCACTGTATTAGTTTTGGATTGATACAAAGCTGTGCAGAGTGAATGGGACAATGCATTAGTTTTGGATTCATACAGAGCTGTCCAGAGGGAATGGGACAGTGTATTAGTTCTGGATTGTTACAGAGCAGTGCAGAATGAATGGAACAGCGTATTTCATTTGGATAGATACAGAGCTGTGCAGAGAGAATGAGGCAGTGTATTTGTTTTGGATTGATAGATAGCTGTACAGAGTGAATGGGGCAGTGTATTAGTTTTGGATTGATAGTTAGCTGTGCAGAGTGAATGGGGCAGTGTATTAGTTTTGGATTGATAGATAGCTGAGCAGAGTGAATGGGGCAGTGTATTCGTTCTGGATTGATACAGATCTGTGCAGAGTGAATGGGGCAGTGTATTTGTTTTGGATTGATACTGAGCTGTGCAGAGTGAATGGGACAGTGTATTACTTTTTAATTGATACAGAGCAAAGCAGAGTGAATGAGGCAGTGTATTAGTTTTGGATTGTTACAGAGCTGTGCAAAGTGAATGAGGCACTGTATTAGTTTTGGATTGATACAGAGCTGTGCAGAGTGAATGGGACAGTGTATTAGTTTTGGATTGATACAGAGCCGTCCAGAGGGAATGGGACAGTGTATTACTTTTGGATTGATACAGAGATGTGCAGAGGGAATGGGACAGTGTATTAGTTCTGGATTGATGCAGAGCTAAGCAGAGTGAAAGAGGCATTGTATTAGATTTGGAAAGATACAGAGCTGTGCAGAGTGATTGGGGCAGTGTATGAGTTTTGGATTGATACAGAGCTGTGCAGAGTGAATTGGACAGTGTATTACTTTTGGATTGATACAGAGCTGTGCAGAGTGAATGTGGTAGTGCATTACTTTTGGATTGAGACAGAGCTGTGCAGAGTGAATGAGGCACTGTATTAGTTTTGGATTGATACAGAGCTGTGCAGTGTGAATGGGAACGTGTATTAGTTTTGGATTGATACAAAGCTGTGCAGAGTGAATGGGACAGTGCATTAGATTTGTATTGATACAGAGCTGTGCAGAGTGAATAGGGAAGTGTATTAGTTTTGTATTGATACAGAGCTGTGCAGAGTGAATAGGGCAGTGTATTAGGTTTGGATTGATACAGTGCTGTGCAGAGTGAATGAGGCAGTGTATTAGTTTTGGATTGATAAGGAGCTGTGCAGAGTGAATGAGGCACTGTATTAGTTTTGGATTGATACAAAGCTGTGCAGAGTGAATGGGACAGTGCATTAGTTTTGGATTCATACAGAGCTGTCCAGAGGGAATGGGACAGTGTATTAGTTCTGGATTGTTACAGAGCAGTGCAGAATGAATGGAACAGCGTATTTCATTTGGATAGATACAGAGCTGTGCAGAGAGAATGAGGCAGTGTATTTGTTTTGGATTGATAGATAGCTGTGCAGAGTGAATGGGGCAGTGTATTAGTTTTGGATTGATAGTTAGCTGTGCAGAGTGAATGGGGCAGTGTATTAGTTTTGGATTGATAGATAGCTGAGCAGAGTGAATGGGGCAGTGAATTCGTTCTGGATTGATACAGATCTGTGCAGAGTCAATGGGGCAGTGTATTTGTTTTGGATTGATACTGAGCTGTGCAGAGTGAATGGGACAGTGTATTACTTTTGGAATGATACAGAGCAAAGCAGAGTGAATGAGGCAGTGTATTACTTTTGGATTGATACAGAGCTGTGCAGAGTGAATGGGGCAATTTATTACATTTGGATTGATACAGAGCTGTGCAGAGTGAATGAAGCACTGTATTAGTTTTGGATTGATACAGAGCTGTGCAGAGTGAATGGGGCAGAGTATTAGTGTTGGATTGATACAGAACTGTGCAGGGTGAATGGGGCAGTGTATTAGTTTTGGATTAATACAGAGCTGTGCAGAGTGAATGGGGCCGTGTATTAGTTTTGGAATGATACAGAGCTCTGCAGAGCGAAATGGGGCAGTGTATTATTTTGGATTAATACAGAGCTGTGCAGAGAGAATGGGGCAGTGTATTAGTTTTGGATTGATACAGAGCTGTGCAGAGTGAATGGGACAGTGTATTAGTTTTGGACTGATACAGAGTTATGCAGAGTGAATGGGACAGTGTATACGTTTTGGACTGATACAGAGCTGTGCAGAGTGAATGGGGCAGTGTATTAGTTTTCGATTGATACAGAGCTGTGCAGAATGCATGGGGCAGTGTATTAGCTGTGGATTGATACAGAGCTGTGCAGAGAGAATGGGACAGTGTATTAGTTTTGGATTGATACATAGCAGTGCAGAGTGAATGAGGCAGTGTATTAGTTTTGGATTGATACAGAGCTTTGCAGAGTGAAAAGGGCAGAGTATGAGTTTTGGATTGATACAGAGCTTTGCAGCTTGCATGAGGCTGTGTATTGGTTTTGGACTGATACAGAGCTGTCCAGAGGGAATGGGACAGTGTATTAGTTCTGGATTTATACACAAATGTGCAGAGTGAATGGGGCAGTGTAATAAATTTGGATGGATACAGAGCTGTGCAGAGAGAATGAGGCAGAGTATTAGTTTGGGATTGATACAAAGCTGTGCAGAGTGAATGGGGCAGTGTATTAGTTCTGGATTGATACAGACCTGTGCTGAGTGAATGGGGCAGTGTATTATTTTGGATTAATACTGAGCTGTGCATAGTGAATGGGGCGGTGTATTAATTTTGGTTTGATAGATAGCTGTGAAGAGTGAATGGGGCATTGTATTAGTTTTGGATTGTAAGGTTCTGTGCAGAATGAATGGGGCAGTGTATTAGTTTTGGATTGATAGATAGCTGTGCAGAGTGAATGGGCCAGTGTATTAGTTTTGGATTGATACAGAGCTGAGAAGAGTGAATGGGGCAGTGTATTAGTTTTGGATTGATACAGAACTGTGCAGAGTGAATCGGTCAGTGTATTAGTTTATGATGATTCAGCACTGTGCAGAGTGAATGGGGTAGTGTATTAGTTTTGGATTGATACAGAGCTCTGCAGAGTGAATGGGGCAGTGTATTAGTTTTGGATTGAGACATAGCTGTGCAGAGTGAATGGGGCAGTGTATTAGTTTTGGATTGATACAGAGCTGTGCAGTGTGAATGGGGGAGTGTATTAGTTTTGGACTGATACTGAGCTGTGCAGAGTGAATGGGGCAGTGTATTAGTTTTGGATTGATACAGAGCTGTGCAGAGCGAATGAGGCACTGTATTAGTTTTGGATTGATACAGAGCTGTGCAGAGTGAATGGGACGGTGTATTACTTTTGGATTGATACAGAGCTGTGCAGATTGAATAGGGCAGTGTATTACTTTTGGATTGATACAGAGCTGTGCAGAGTGAATGGGGCAGTGCATTAGTTTTGGATTGATACAGAGCTGTGCAGAGTGAATGGGGCATTGTATTATTTTGGATTAATACTGAGCTGTGAATAGTGAATGGGGCAGTGTATTAGTTTTGGATTGTTAGATGCTGTGCTGAGTGAATGGAGCAGTGTATTAGTTTTGGATTGATAGATAGCTGTGCAGAGTGAATCGGGCAGTGTATTAGTTTTGGACTGATACAGAGTTGAGACAAGTGAATGGGACAGTGTATTAGTTTTGGATTGATACAGAGCTCTGTAGAGTGAATGGGGCAGTGTATTAGTTTTGGATTGATACAGAGCTGTGCAGAGTGAATGGGACAGTGTATTACTGTTGGATTGATACAGAACTGTGAAGAGTGAACGAGGCAGTGTATTAGTTTTGGATTGATACAGAGCTGTGTAGAGTGAATGGGGCAGTGTATTAGATTTGGATTGATACAGAGCTGTGCAGAGTGAATGGGGCAGTGCATTAATTTTGGATTGATACAGAGCTGTGCAGAGTGAAGCGGTCAGTGTATTAGTTTATGATGATCCAGCACTGTGCAGAATGAATGGGGTAGTGTATTTGTTTTGGATTGATACAGAGCTGTGCAGAGTGAATGGTGCAGTGTATTAGTTTTGGATTGATAAAGAGCTGTGCAGAGTGAATGGGGCAATTTATTAGTTTTGGATTGATACAGAGCTGAGCAGATTGAATGGGGCAGAGTATTAGTTTTGGATTGATACAGAACTCTGCAGAGTTAATGGGGCAGTGTATTAGTTTTGGATTGATACAGAGCTGTGCAGATTGAATGGGGCAGAGTATTAGTTTTGGATTGATACAGAACTCTGCAGAGTTAATGGGGCAGTGTATTAGTTTTGGATTGATACAGAGCTGTGCAGAGGGAATGGGACAGTGTATTAGTTTTGGATTGATACAGAACGTGCAGAGTGAACGGGGCAGTGTATTACATTTGGATTGATACAGAGCTGTGCAGAGTGAATGGGGCAGAGTATTATTTTTGGATTGATACAGAGCTGTGAAGAGTGAATGGGGCAGTGTATTATTTTGGATTTATACTGAGCTGTGCAGAGTGAATGGGGCAGTGTATTAATTGTGGATTGATTGAAAGCTGTGAAGAGTGAATGGGGCAGTGTATTAGTTTTGGATTGTTAGATTCTGTGCAGAGTGAATGGGGCAGTGTATTAGTTTTGGATTGATAGCTGTGCAGAGTGAATGGGGCAGTGTATTAGTTTTGGATTGATACAGAACCGTGCAGAGTGAATGGGACAGTGTATTAATTTTGGTTTGATACAGAGCTATGCAGAGTGAATGGGGCAGTGTATTAGTTTTGGATTGATACTGAGCTCTGCAGAGTGAATGGGGCAGAGTTTTAGTGTTGGATTGATACAGAACTATGCAGAGTGAATGGGGCAGTGTATTAGTTTTGGATTGATACAGAGCTGTGCAGAGTGAATGGGACAGTGTATTACTTTTTGATTGATACAGAACTGTGAAGAGTGAAGGAGGCAGTGTATTACTTTTGGATTGATACAGAGCTGTGCAGAGTGAATGGGGCAGAGTATTAGTTTTGGATTGTTAAAGAGCTGTGAAGAGTGAATGGGGCAGTGTATTATTTTGGATTTATACTGAGCTGTGCAGACTGAATGTGGCAGTGTATTAATTGTGGATTGATAGATAGCTGTGAAGAGTGAATGGGGCAGTGTATTAGTTTTGGATTGTTAGATTCTGTGCAGACTGAATGGGGCAGTTTATTACTTTTGGATTGATAGCTGTGCAGAGTGAATGGGGCAGTGTATTAGTTTTGGATTGATACAGAACCATGCAGAGTGAATGCGACAGTGTATTAGTTTTGGTTTGATACAGAGCTGTGCAGAGTGAATGGGGCAGTGTATTAGTTTTGGATTGATACAGAGCTGTGCAGAGTGAATGAGGCAGTGTATTAGTTTTGGATTGATACTGAGCTAAGCAGAGTGAATGGGGCAGTGTATTAGTTTCGGATTGATACAGAGCTAAGCAGAGTGAAAGGGACAGTATATTAGTTTTGGATTGATACAGAGCTGTGCAGAGTGAACGAGGCAGTGTATTAGTTTTGGATTGATACAAAGCTATGCAGAGTGAATGGGGCAGTGTATTAGTTTTGGATTGATACAGAGCTTTGCAGAGTGAATTGGACAGTGTATTAGTTTTGGATTGTTACAGAGCTGTGCAGAGTTACTGGGACAGTGTTTTAGTTTTAGATTGATACAGAGCTAAGCAGTGTGAATGAGGCACTGTATTAGTTTTGGATTGATACAGAGGTGTGCAGAGTGAATTGGGCAATCTATTAGTGTTGGATTGATACAGAGCTGTGCAGAGTGAATGGGACAGTGTATTACTTTTGGATTGATACAGAGCTGTGCAGAGTGAATAGGGCAGTGTATTACTTTTGGATTGATACAGAGCTGTGCAGACTGAATGGGGCAGTGCATTAGTTTTGGATTGATACAGAGCTGTGCAGAGTGAATGGGGCATTGTATTATTTTGGATTAATACTGAACTGTGAATAGTGAATGGGGCAGTGTATTAGTTTTGGATTGTTAGATGCTGTACAGAGTCAATGGGGCAGTGTTTTAGTTTTGGATTGATTGATAGCTGTGCAGAGTGAATCGGGCAGTGTATTAGTTTTGGACTGATACAGAGTTGAGACAAGTGAATGGGACAGTGTATTAGTTTTGGATTGATACAGAGCTGTGTAGAGTGAATGGGGCAGTGTATTAGTTTTGGATTGATACAGAGCTGTGCAGAGTGAATGGGACAGTGTATTACTTTTGGATTGATACAGAACTGTGAAGAGTGAATGGGGCAGAGTATTACTTTTGGACTGATACAGAGCTGTGCAGAGTGAAAGGGACAGTGTATTACTTTTGGATTGATACAGAACTGTGAAGAGTGAACGAGGCAGTGTATTACTTTTGAATTGATACAGAGCTGTGCAGAGTGAATAGGGCAGAGTATTAGTTTTGGATTGTTACCGAGCTGTGAAAAGTGAATGGGGCAGTGTATTATTTTGGATTTATACTGAGCTGTGCAGAGTGAATGTGGCAGTGTATTAATTGTGGATTAATAGATAGCTGTGAAGAGTGAATGGGGCAGTGTATTAGTTTTGGATTGTTAGATTCTGTGCAGAGTGAATGGGGCAGTGTATTACTTTTGGATTGATAGCTGTGCAGAGTGAATGGGGCAGTGTATTAGTTTTGGATTGATACAGAACCGTGCAGAGTGAATGGGACAGGGTATTAGTTTTGGTTTGATACAGAGCTGTGCAGAGTGAATGGGGCAGTGTATTAGTTTTGGATTGATACAGAGCTCTGCAGAGTGAATGAGGCAGTGTATTAGTTTCGGATTGATACTGAGCTAAGCAGAGTGAATGGGGCAGTGTATTAGTTTTGGATTGATACAGAGCTAAGCACAGTGAAAGTTACAGTGTAATAGTTTTGGATTGATACAGAGCTGTGCAGAGTGAATGAGGCAGTGTATTAGTTTTGGATTGATACAAAGCTAAGCAGAGTGAATGGGGCAGTGTATTAGTTTTGTATTGATACTGAGCTTTGCAGAGTGAATTGGACAGTGTATTAGTTTTGGATTGTTACAGAGCTGTGCAGAGTTACTGGGACAGTGTTTTAGTTTTAGATTGATACAGAGCTAAGCAGAGTGAATGAGGCGCTGTATTAGTTTTGGATTGATACAGAGGTGTGCAGAGTGAATTGAGCAGTCTATTAGTGTTGGATTGATACACAGCTGTGCAGAGTGAATAGGGCAGTGTATTACTTTTGGATTGATACAGAGCTGTGCAGTCTGAATGGGGCAGTGCATTAGTTTTGGATTGATACAGAGCTGTGCAGAGTGAATGGGGCATTGTATTATTTTGGATTAATACTGAACTGTGAATAGTGAATGGGGCAGTGTATTAGTTTTGGATTGTTAGATGCTGCACAGAGTCAATGGGGCAGTGTTTTAGTTTTGGATTGATAGATAGCTGTGCAGAGTGAATGGGGCAGTGTATTAGTTTTGGACTGATACAGAGTTGAGACAAGTGAATGGGACAGTGTATTAGTTTTGGATTGATACAGAGCTGTGTAGAGTGAATGGGGCAGTGTATTAGTTTTGGATTGATACAGAGCTGTGCAGAGTGAATGGGGCAGTGTATTAATTTTGGATTGATACAGAACTGTGCAGAGTGAATCGGTCAGTGTATTAGTTTATGATGATTCAGCACTGTGCAGAGTGAATTGGGCAATGTATTAGTTTTGGATTAATACAGAGCTGTGCAGAGTGAATGGAGCAGTGTATTAGTTTTGGATTGATAAAGAGCTGTGCAGAGTGAATGGGGCAATATATTAGTTTTGGATTGATACAGAGCTGAGCAGAGTGAATGAGGCACTGTATTAGTTTTGGATTGATGCATAGCTGTGCAGAGTGAATGAGGCACTGTATTAGTTTTGGATTGATACAGAACTGTGCAGAGTTAATGGGGCAGTGTATTAGTTTTGGATTGATACAGAGCTGTGCAGAGGGAATGGGACAGTGTATTACTTTTGGATTGATACAGAACGTGCAGAGTGAACGGGGCAGTGTATTACATTTGGATTGATATAGAGCTGTGCAGTGTGAATGGGGCAGAGTATTAGTTTTGGATTGATACAGAGCTGTGAAGAGTGAATGGGGCAGTGTATTACTTTGGATTTATACTGAGCTGTGCAGAGTGAATGGGCCCATGTATTAATTGTGGTTTGATAGAAAGCTGTGAAGAATGAATGGGGCAGTGTATTAGTTTTGGATTGTTAGATTCTGTGCAGAGTGAATGGGGCAGTGTATTAGTTTTGGACTGATAGCTGTGCAGAGTGAATGGGGCAGTGTATTAGTTTTGGATTGATACAGAACCATGCAGAGTGAATGGGACAGTGTATTAGTTTTGGTTTGATACAGAGCTGTGCAGAGTGAATGGGGCAGTGTATTAGTTTTGGATTGATACAGAGCTGTGCAGAGTGAATGAGGCAGTGTATTAGTTTTGGATTGATACAGAGCTAAGCAGAGTGAATGGGGCAGTGTATTAGTTTTGGATTGATGCAGAGCTGTTCAGAGTGAATTGGACAGTGTATTAGTTTTGGATTGATATAGAGCTGTGCAGAGTGAATGGGACAGTGTTTTTGTTTTGTATTGCTACAGAGATAAGCAGAGTGAATGAAGCACTGTATTAGTGTTGGATTGATACAGAGCTGTGCCGAGTTAATGGGGCATTGTATTATTTTGGATTAATACTGAGCTGTGAAGAGTGAATGGGGCAGTGTATTAATTTTCGATGGTTAGATTCTGTGCAGAGTGAATGGGGCAGTATATTAGTTTTGGATTGATAGAAAACTATGCAGAGTGAAAGGGGCAGTGTATTAGTTTTGGACTGATACAGATCTGTGCAGCATTAATGGGGCATTGTATTAGTTATGGATTGATACAGAACTGTCCAGAATGAATCGGTCAGAGTATTAGTTTATTATGATTCAGCACTGTGCAGAGTGAATTGGGTAGTGTATTAGTTTTGGATTGATACAGAGCTCTACAGAGTGAATGGGGCAATATATTAGTTTTGCATTGATACAGAGCTGTGCGGATTGAATGAGGCACTGTATTAGTTTTGCATTGATACAGAGCTGTGCAGAGTTAATGGAGCAGAGGATTAGTTTTGGATTGATACAGAGCTGTGCAGAGTGAATGGAACAGTGTATTACATTTGGAATGATACAGAGCTGTGCAGAGTGAATGGGGCAGTGTATTACTTTTGGATTTATACAGAGCTGTGCAGAGTGAATGGGGCAGTGTATTAGATTTGGATTGATACAGAGCTGTGCAGAGTGAATGAGGCACTGTATTATTTTTGGATTGATACAGAGCTGTGCAGATTGAATGGAGCAGTGTATTAGTTTTGGATTGATACAGAGCTGCGCAGAGTGAATGGGACAGTGTATTAGTTTTGGATTGATACAGAGCTGTGCAGTGTGAATGGGGCAGTGTATTAGTTTTGGATTGATACTGAGCTGTGCAGAGTGAATGGGGCAGTGTATTAGTTTTGGATTGATACAGAGCTGTGCAGAGCGAAAGAGGCACTATTATTTTTGGATTGATACAGAACTGTGCAGATTGAATGGGACGGTGTATTAGTTTTGGATTGATACAGAGCTGTGCAGAATGAATGGGGCAGTGTATAAGCTGTGGATGGATACAGAGCTGTGCAGAGTGAATGGGACAGTGTATTAGTTTTGGATTGATAAATAGCAGTGCAGAGTGAATGAGGCACTGTATTAGTTTTGGATTGATACATAGCTGTGCAGAGTGAATGAAGCACTGTATTAGTTTTGGATTGATACAGAGCTGTGCAGAGTGAATGGGGCAGAGTATTAGTGTTGGATTGATACAGAAATGTGCAGAGTGAATGTGGCAGTGTATTAGTTTTGGATTGATACAGAGCTGTGCAGAGTGAATGGGACAGTGTATTACTTTTGGATTGAAACAGAACTGTGAAGAGTGAATGGGGCAGTGTATTAATTTTGGATTGATAGAGAGCTGTGCAGAGTGAATGGGGCAGAGTATTGGTTTTGGATTGTTACAGAGCTGTGAAGAGTGAATGGGGCAGTGTATTATTTTGCATTTATACTGAGCTGTGCAGAGTGAATGTGGCAGTGTATTAATTGTGGATTGATAGATAGCTGTGAAGAGTGAATGGGGCAGTGTATTCGTTTTGGATTGTTAGCTGTGCAGAGTGAATGGGGCAGTGTATTAGTTTTGGATTGATACAGAACCGTGCAGAGTGAATGGGACAGTGTATTAGATTTGGTTTGACACAGAGCTGTGCAGAGTGAATGGGGCAGTGTATTAGTTTTGGATTGATACATAGCAGTGCAGAGTGAATGAGGCAGTGTATTAGTTTTGGATTGATACAGAGCTTTGCAGAGTGAAAAGGGCAGAGTATGAGTTTTGGATTGATACAGAGCTTTGCAGCTTGCATGAGGCTGTGTATTGGTTTTGGACTGATACAGAGCTGTCCAGAGGGAATGGGACAGTGTATTAGTTCTGGATTTATACACAAATGTGCAGAGTGAATGGGGCAGTGTAATAAATTTGGATGGATACAGAGCTGTGCAGAGAGAATGAGGCAGAGTATTAGTTTGGGATTGATACAAAGCTGTGCAGAGTGAATGGGGCAGTGTATTAGTTCTGGATTGATACAGAACTGTGCTGAGTGAATGGGGCAGTGTATTATTTTGGATTAATACTGAGCTGTGCATAGTGAATGGGGCGGTGTATTAATTTTGGTTTGATAGATAGCTGTGAAGAGTGAATGGGGCATTGTATTAGTTTTGGATTGTAAGGTTCTGTGCAGAATGAATGGGGCAGTGTATTAGTTTTGGATTGATAGATAGCTGTGCAGAGTGAATGGGCCAGTGTATTAGTTTTGGATTGATACAGAGCTGAGAAGAGTGAATGGGGCAGTGTATTAGTTTTGGATTGATACAGAACTGTGCAGAGTGAATCGGTCAGTGTATTAGTTTATGATGATTCAGCACTGTGCACAGTGAATGGGGTAGTGTATTAGTTTTGGATTGATACAGAGCTCTGCAGAGTGAATGGGGCAGTGTATTAGTTTTGGATTGAGACATAGCTGTGCAGAGTGAATGGGGCAGTGTATTAGTTTTGGATTGATAAAGAGCTGTGCAGTGTGAATGGGGGAGTGTATTAGTTTTGGACTGATACTGAGCTGTGCAGAGTGAATGGGGCAGTGTATTAGTTTTGGATTGATACAGAGCTGTGCAGAGCGAATGAGGCACTGTATTAGTTTTGGATTGATACAGAGCTGTGCAGAGTGAATGGGACGGTGTATTACTTTTGGATTGATACAGAGCTGTGCAGAGTGAATAGGGCAGTGTATTACTTTTGGATTGATACAGAGCTGTGCAGAGTGAATGGGGCAGTGCATTAGTTTTGGATTGATACAGAGCTGTGCAGAGTGAATGGGGCATTGTATTATTTTGGATTAATACTGAGCTGTGAAGAGTGAATGGGGCAGTGTATTAGTTTTGGATTGTTAGATGCTGTGCTGAGTGAATGGAGCAGTGTATTAGTTTTGGATTGATAGATAGCTGTGCAGAGTGAATCGGGCAGTGTATTAGTTTTGGACTGATACAGAGTTGAGACAAGTGAATGGGACAGTGTATTAGTTTTGGATTGATACAGAGCTGTGTAGAGTGAATGGGGCAGTGTATTAGTTTTGGATTGATACAGAGCTGTGCAGAGTGAATGGGACAGTGTATTACTGTTGGATTGATACAGAACTGTGAAGAGTGAACGAGGCAGTGTATTAGTTTTGGATTGATACAGAGCTGTGTAGAGTGAATGGGGCAGTGTATTAGATTTGGATTGATACAGAGCTGTGCAGAGTGAATGGGGCAGTGCATTAATTTTGGATTGATACAGAGCTGTGCAGAGTGAAGCGGTCAGTGTATTAGTTTATGATGATCCAGCACTGTGCAGAATGAATGGGGTAGTGTATTTGTTTTGGATTGATACAGAGCTGTGCAGAGTGAATGCTGCAGTGTATTAGTTTTGGATTGATAAAGAGCTGTGCAGAGTGAATGGGGCAATTTATTAGTTTTGGATTGATACAGAGCTGAGCAGATTGAATTGGGCAGAGTATTAGTTTTGGATTGATACAGAACTCTGCAGAGTTAATGGGGCAGTGTATTAGTTTTGGATTGATACAGAACCGTGCAGAGTGAATGGGACAGTGTATTAATTTTGGTTTGATACAGAGCTATGCAGAGTGAATGGGGCAGTGTATTAGTTTTGGATTGATACTGAGCTCTGCAGAGTGAATGGGGCAGAGTTTTAGTGTTGGATTGATACAGAACTATGCAGAGTGAATGGGGCAGTGTATTAGTTTTGGATTGATACAGAGCTGTGCAGAGTGAATGGGACAGTGTATTACTTTTTGATTGATACAGAACTGTGAAGAGTGAAGGAGGCAGTGTATTACTTTTGGATTGATACAGAGCTGTGCAGAGTGAATGGGGCAGAGTATTAGTTTTGGATTGTTAAAGAGCTGTGAAGAGTGAATGGGGCAGTGTATTATTTTGGATTTATACTGAGCTGTGCAGACTGAATGTGGCAGTGTATTAATTGTGGATTGATAGATAGCTGTGAAGAGTGAATGGGGCAGTGTATTAGTTTTGGATTGTTAGATTCTGTGCAGACTGAATGGGGCAGTTTATTACTTTTGGATTGATAGCTGTGCAGAGTGAATGGGGCAGTGTATTAGTTTTGGATTGATACAGAACCGTGCAGAGTGAATGCGACAGTGTATTAGTTTTGGTTTGATACAGAGCTGTGCAGAGTGAATGGGGCAGTGTATTAGTTTTGGATTGATACAGAGCTGTGCAGAGTGAATGAGGCAGTGTATTAGTTTTGGATTGATACTGAGCTAAGCAGAGTGAATGGGGCAGTGTATTAGTTTCGGATTGATACAGAGCTAAGCAGAGTGAAAGGGACAGTGTATTAGTTTTGGATTGATACAGAGCTGTGCAGAGTGAACGAGGCAGTGTATTAGTTTTGGATTGATACAAAGCTATGCAGAGTGAATGGGGCAGTGTATTAGTTTTGGATTGATACAGAGCTTTGCAGAGTGAATTGGACAGTGTATTAGTTTTGGATTGTTACAGAGCTGTGCAGAGTTACTGGGACAGTGTTTTAGTTTTAGATTGATACAGAGCTAAGCAGTGTGAATGAGGCACTGTATTAGTTTTGGATTGATACAGAGGTGTGCAGAGTGAATTGGGCAATCTATTAGTGTTGGATTGATACAGAGCTGTGCAGAGTGAATGGGACAGTGTATTACTTTTGGATTGATACAGAGCTGTGCAGAGTGAATAGGGCAGTGTATTACTTTTGGATTGATACAGAGCTGTGCAGACTGAATGGGGCAGTGCATTAGTTTTGGATTGATACAGAGCTGTGCAGAGTGAATGGGGCATTGTATTATTTTGGATTAATACTGAACTGTGAATAGTGAATGGGGCAGTGTATTAGTTTTGGATTGTTAGATGCTGTACAGAGTCAATGGGGCAGTGTTTTAGTTTTGGATTGATTGATAGCTGTGCAGAGTGAATCGGGCAGTGTATTAGTTTTGGACTGATACAGAGTTGAGACAAGTGAATGGGACAGTGTATTAGTTTTGGATTGATACAGAGCTGTGTAGAGTGAATGGGGCAGTGTATTAGTTTTGGATTGATACAGAGCTGTGCAGAGTGAATGGGACAGTGTATTACTTTTGGATTGATACAGAACTGTGAAGAGTGAATGGGGCAGAGTATTACTTTTGGACTGATACAGAGCTGTGCAGAGTGAAAGGGACAGTGTATTACTTTTGGATTGATACAGAACTGTGAAGAGTGAACGAGGCAGTGTATTACTTTTGAATTGATACAGAGCTGTGCAGAGTGAATAGGGCAGAGTATTAGTTTTGGATTGTTACCGAGCTGTGAAAAGTGAATGGGGCAGTGTATTATTTTGGATTTATACTGAGCTGTGCAGAGTGAATGTGGCAGTGTATTAATTGTGGATTAATAGATAGCTGTGAAGAGTGAATGGGGCAGTGTATTAGTTTTGGATTGTTAGATTCTGTGCAGAGTGAATGGGGCAGTGTATTACTTTTGGATTGATAGCTGTGCAGAGTGAATGGGGCAGTGTATTAGTTTTGGATTGATACAGAACCGTGCAGAGTGAATGGGACAGGGTATTAGTTTTGGTTTGATACAGAGCTGTGCAGAGTGAATGGGGCAGTGTATTAGTTTTGGATTGATACAGAGCTCTGCAGAGTGAATGAGGCAGTGTATTAGTTTCGGATTGATACTGAGCTAAGCAGAGTGAATGGGGCAGTGTATTAGTTTTGGATTGATACAGAGCTAAGCACAGTGAAAGTTACAGTGTAATAGTTTTGGATTGATACAGAGCTGTGCAGAGTGAATGAGGCAGTGTATTAGTTTTGGATTGATACAAAGCTAAGCAGAGTGAATGGGGCAGTGTATTAGTTTTGTATTGATACTGAGCTTTGCAGAGTGAATTGGACAGTGTATTAGTTTTGGATTGTTACAGAGCTGTGCAGAGTTACTGGGACAGTGTTTTAGTTTTAGATTGATAAAGAGCTAAGCAGAGTGAATGAGGCGCTGTATTAGTTTTGGATTGATACAGAGGTGTGCAGAGTGAATTGAGCAGTCTATTAGTGTTGGATTGATACACAGCTGTGCAGAGTGAATAGGGCAGTGTATTA
The DNA here is from genome assembly GCF_017639515.1 of Carcharodon carcharias. Lineage (NCBI taxonomy): Eukaryota > Metazoa > Chordata > Chondrichthyes > Lamniformes > Lamnidae > Carcharodon > Carcharodon carcharias. The sequence continues at coordinate 235,265 of NW_024470725.1, forward strand.
CTTTTGGATTGATACAGAGCTGTGCAGTCTGAATGGGGCAGTGCATTAGTTTTGGATTGATACAGAGCTGTGCAGAGTGAATGGGGCATTGTATTATTTTGGATTAATACTGAACTGTGAATAGTGAATGGGGCAGTGTATTAGTTTTGGACTGATACAGAGTTGAGACAAGTGAATGGGACAGTGTATTAGTTTTGGATTGATACAGAGCTGTGTAGAGTGAATGGGGCAGTGTATTAGTTTTGGATTGATACAGAGCTGTGCAGAGTGAATGGGGCAGTGTATTAATTTTGGATTGATACAGAACTGTGCAGAGTGAATCGGTCAGTGTATTAGTTTATGATGATTCAGCACTGTGCAGAGTGAATTGGGCAGTGTATTAGTTTTGGATTAATACAGAGCTGTGCAGAGTGAATGGAGCAGTGTATTAGTTTTGGATTGATAAAGAGCTGTGCAGAGTGAATGGGGCAATATATTAGTTTTGGATTGATACAGAGCTGAGCAGAGTGAATGAGGCACTGTATTAGTTTTGGATTGATGCATAGCTGTGCAGAGTGAATGAGGCACTGTATTAGTTTTGGATTGATACAGAACTGTGCAGAGTTAATGGGGCAGTGTATTAGTTTTGGATTGATACAGAGCTGTGCAGAGGGAATGGGACAGTGTATTACTTTTGGATTGATACAGAACGTGCAGAGTGAACGGGGCAGTGTATTACATTTGGATTGATATAGAGCTGTGCAGTGTGAATGGGGCAGAGTATTAGTTTTGGATTGATACAGAGCTGTGAAGAGTGAATGGGGCAGTGTATTACTTTGGATTTATACTGAGCTGTGCAGAGTGAATGGGCCCATGTATTAATTGTGGTTTGATAGAAAGCTGTGAAGAATGAATGGGGCAGTGTATTAGTTTTGGATTGTTAGATTCTGTGCAGAGTGAATGGGGCAGTGTATTAGTTTTGGACTGATAGCTGTGCAGAGTGAATGGGGCAGTGTATTAGTTTTGGATTGATACAGAACCATGCAGAGTGAATGGGACAGTGTATTAGTTTTGGTTTGATACAGAGCTGTGCAGAGTGAATGGGGCAGTGTATTAGTTTTGGATTGATACAGAGCTGTGCAGAGTGAATGAGGCAGTGTATTAGTTTTGGATTGATACAGAGCTAAGCAGAGTGAATGGGGCAGTGTATTAGTTTTGGATTGATGCAGAGCTGTTCAGAGTGAATTGGACAGTGTATTAGTTTTGGATTGATATAGAGCTGTGCAGAGTGAATGGGACAGTGTTTTTGTTTTGTATTGCTACAGAGATAAGCAGAGTGAATGAAGCACTGTATTAGTGTTGGATTGATACAGAGCTGTGCCGAGTTAATGGGGCATTGTATTATTTTGGATTAATACTGAGCTGTGAAGAGTGAATGGGGCAGTGTATTAATTTTCGATGGTTAGATTCTGTGCAGAGTGAATGGGGCAGTATATTAGTTTTGGATTGATAGAAAACTATGCAGAGTGAAAGGGGCAGTGTATTAGTTTTGGACTGATACAGATCTGTGCAGCATTAATGGGGCATTGTATTAGTTATGGATTGATACAGAACTGTCCAGAATGAATCGGTCAGAGTATTAGTTTATTATGATTCAGCACTGTGCAGAGTGAATTGGGTAGTGTATTAGTTTTGGATTGATACAGAGCTCTACAGAGTGAATGGGGCAATATATTAGTTTTGCATTGATACAGAGCTGTGCGGATTGAATGAGGCACTGTATTAGTTTTGCATTGATACAGAGCTGTGCAGAGTTAATGGAGCAGAGGATTAGTTTTGGATTGATACAGAGCTGTGCAGAGTGAATGGAACAGTGTATTACATTTGGAATGATACAGAGCTGTGCAGAGTGAATGGGGCAGTGTATTACTTTTGGATTTATACAGAGCTGTGCAGAGTGAATGGGGCAGTGTATTAGATTTGGATTGATACAGAGCTGTGCAGAGTGAATGAGGCACTGTATTATTTTTGGATTGATACAGAGCTGTGCAGATTGAATGGAGCAGTGTATTAGTTTTGGATTGATACAGAGCTGCGCAGAGTGAATGGGACAGTGTATTAGTTTTGGACTGATACAGAGCTGTGCAGTGTGAATGGGGCAGTGTATTAGTTTTGGATTGATACTGAGCTGTGCAGAGTGAATGGGGCAGTGTATTAGTTTTGGATTGATACAGAGCTGTGCAGAGCGAAAGAGGCACTATTATTTTTGGATTGATACAGAACTGTGCAGATTGAATGGGACGGTGTATTAGTTTTGGATTGATACAGAGCTGTGCAGAATGAATGGGGCAGTGTATAAGCTGTGGATGGATACAGAGCTGTGCAGAGTGAATGGGACAGTGTATTAGTTTTGGATTGATAAATAGCAGTGCAGAGTGAATGAGGCACTGTATTAGTTTTGGATTGATACATAGCTGTGCAGAGTGAATGAAGCACTGTATTAGTTTTGGATTGATACAGAGCTGTGCAGAGTGAATGGGGCAGAGTATTGTGTTGGATTGATACAGAAATGTGCAGAGTGAATGTGGCAGTGTATTAGTTTTGGATTGATACAGAGCTGTGCAGAGTGAATGGGACAGTGTATTACTTTTGGATTGAAACAGAACTGTGAAGAGTGAATGGGGCAGTGTATTAATTTTGGATTGATAGAGAGCTGTGCAGAGTGAATGGGGCAGAGTATTGGTTTTGGATTGTTACAGAGCTGTGAAGAGTGAATGGGGCAGTGTATTATTTTGCATTTATACTGAGCTGTGCAGAGTGAATGTGGCAGTGTATTAATTGTGGATTGATAGATAGCTGTGAAGAGTGAATGGGGCAGTGTATTCGTTTTGGATTGTTAGCTGTGCAGAGTGAATGGGGCAGTGTATTAGTTTTGGATTGATACAGAACCGTGCAGAGTGAATGGGACAGTGTATTAGATTTGGTTTGACACAGAGCTGTGCAGAGTGAATGGGGCAGTGTATTAGTTTTGGATTGATACATAGCAGTGCAGAGTGAATGAGGCAGTGTATTAGTTTTGGATTGATACAGAGCTTTGCAGAGTGAAAAGGGCAGAGTATGAGTTTTGGATTGATACAGAGCTTTGCAGCTTGCATGAGGCTGTGTATTGGTTTTGGACTGATACAGAGCTGTCCAGAGGGAATGGGACAGTGTATTAGTTCTGGATTTATACACAAATGTGCAGAGTGAATGGGGCAGTGTAATAAATTTGGATGGATACAGAGCTGTGCAGAGAGAATGAGGCAGAGTATTAGTTTGGGATTGATACAAAGCTGTGCAGAGTGAATGGGGCAGTGTATTAGTTCTGGATTGATACAGACCTGTGCTGAGTGAATGGGGCAGTGTATTATTTTGGATTAATACTGAGCTGTGCATAGTGAATGGGGCGGTGTATTAATTTTGGTTTGATAGATAGCTGTGAAGAGTGAATGGGGCATTGTATTAGTTTCGGATTGTAAGGTTCTGTGCAGAATGAATGGGGCAGTGTATTAGTTTTGGATTGATAGATAGCTGTGCAGAGTGAATGGGCCAGTGTATTAGTTTTGGATTGATACAGAGCTGAGAAGAGTGAATGGGGCAGTGTATTAGTTTTGGATTGATACAGAACTGTGCAGAGTGAATCGGTCAGTGTATTAGTTTATGATGATTCAGCACTGTGCACAGTGAATGGGGTAGTGTATTAGTTTTGGATTGATACAGAGCTCTGCAGAGTGAATGGGGCAGTGTATTAGTTTTGGATTGAGACATAGCTGTGCAGAGTGAATGGGGCAGTGTATTAGTTTTGGATTGATAAAGAGCTGTGCAGTGTGAATGGGGGAGTGTATTAGTTTTGGACTGATACTGAGCTGTGCAGAGTGAATGGGGCAGTGTATTAGTTTTGGATTGATACAGAGCTGTGCAGAGCGAATGAGGCACTGTATTAGTTTTGGATTGATACAGAGCTGTGCAGAGTGAATGGGACGGTGTATTACTTTTGGATTGATACAGAGCTGTGCAGAGTGAATAGGGCAGTGTATTACTTTTGGATTGATACAGAGCTGTGCAGAGTGAATGGGGCAGTGCATTAGTTTTGGATTGATACAGAGCTGTGCAGAGTGAATGGGGCATTGTATTATTTTGGATTAATACTGAGCTGTGAAGAGTGAATGGGGCAGTGTATTAGTTTTGGATTGTTAGATGCTGTGCTGAGTGAATGGAGCAGTGTATTAGTTTTGGATTGATAGATAGCTGTGCAGAGTGAATCGGGCAGTGTATTAGTTTTGGACTGATACAGAGTTGAGACAAGTGAATGGGACAGTGTATTAGTTTTGGATTGATACAGAGCTGTGTAGAGTGAATGGGGCAGTGTATTAGTTTTGGATTGATACAGAGCTGTGCAGAGTGAATGGGACAGTGTATTACTGTTGGATTGATACAGAACTGTGAAGAGTGAACGAGGCAGTGTATTAGTTTTGGATTGATACAGAGCTGTGTAGAGTGAATGGGGCAGTGTATTAGATTTGGATTGATACAGAGCTGTGCAGAGTGAATGGGGCAGTGCATTAATTTTGGATTGATACAGAGCTGTGCAGAGTGAAACGGTCAGTGTATTAGTTTATGATGATCCAGCACTGTGCAGAATGAATGGGGTAGTGTATTTGTTTTGGATTGATACAGAGCTGTGCAGAGTGAATGCTGCAGTGTATTAGTTTTGGATTGATAAAGAGCTGTGCAGAGTGAATGGGGCAATTTATTAGTTTTGGATTGATACAGAGCTGAGCAGATTGAATTGGGCAGAGTATTAGTTTTGGATTGATACAGAACTCTGCAGAGTTAATGGGGCAGTGTATTAGTTTTGGATTGATACAGAGCTGTGCAGATTGAATGGGGCAGAGTATTAGTTTTGGATTGATACAGAACTCTGCAGAGTTAATGGGGCAGTGTATTAGTTTTGGATTGATACAGAGCTGTGCAGAGGGAATGGGACAGTGTATTAGTTTTGGATTGATACAGAACGTGCAGAGTGAACGGGGCAGTGTATTACATTTGGATTGATACAGAGCTGTGCAGAGTGAATGGGGCAGAGTATTATTTTTGGATTGATACAGAGCTGTGAAGAGTGAATGGGGCAGTGTATTATTTTGGATTTATACTGAGCTGTGCAGAGTGAATGGGGCAGTGTATTAATTGTGGATTGATTGAAAGCTGTGCAGAGTGAATGGGGCAGTGTATTAGTTTTGGATTGATAGCTGTGCAGAGTGAATGGGGCAGTGTATTAGTTTTGGATTGATACAGAACCGTGCAGAGTGAATGGGACAGTGTATTAATTTTGGTTTGATACAGAGCTATGCAGAGTGAATGGGGCAGTGTATTAGTTTTGGATTGATACTGAGCTCTGCAGAGTGAATGGGGCAGAGTATTAGTGTTGGATTGATACAGAACTATGCAGAGTGAATGGGGCAGTGTATTAGTTTTGGATTGATACAGAGCTGTGCAGAGTGAATGGGACAGTGTATTACTTTTTGATTGATACAGAACTGTGAAGAGTGAAGGAGGCAGTGTATTACTTTTGGATTGATACAGAGCTGTGCAGAGTGAATGGGGCAGAGTATTAGTTTTGGATTGTTAAAGAGCTGCGAAGAGTGAATGGGGCAGTGTATTATTTTGGATTTATACTGAGCTGTGCAGACTGAATGTGGCAGTGTATTAATTGTGGACTGATAGATAGCTTTGAAGAGTGAATGGGGCAGTGTATTAGTTTTGGATTGTTAGATTCTGTGCAGACTGAATGGGGCAGTTTATTACTTTTGGATTGATAGCTGTGCAGAGTGAATGGGGCAGTGTATTAGTTTTGGATTGATACAGAACCGTGCAGAGTGAATGCGACAGTGTATTAGTTTTGGTTTGATACAGAGCTGTGCAGAGTGAATGGGGCAGTGTATTAGTTTTGGATTGATACAGAGCTGTGCAGAGTGAATGAGGCAGTGTATTAGTTTTGGATTGATACTGAGCTAAGCAGAGTGAATGGGGCAGTGTATTAGTTTTGGATTGATACAGAGCTAAGCAGAGTGAAAGGGACAGTGTATTAGTTTTGGATTGATACAGAGCTGTGCAGAGTGAACGAGGCAGTGTATTAGTTTTGGATTGATACAAAGCTAAGCAGAATGAATGGGGCAGTGTATTAGTTTTGGATTGATACAGAGCTTTGCAGAGTGAATTGGACAGTGTATTAGTTTTGGATTGTTACAGAGCTGTGCAGAGTTACTGGGACAGTGTTTTAGTTTTAGATTGATACAGAGCTAAGCAGTGTGAATGAGGCACTGTATTAGTTTTGGATTGATACAGAGGTGTGCAGAGTGAATTGGGCAATCTATTAGTGTTGGATTGATACAGAGCTGTGCAGAGTGAATGGGACAGTGTATTACTTTTGGATTGATACAGAGCTGTGCAGAGTGAATAGGGCATTGTATTACTTTTGGATTGATACAGAGCTGTGCAGACTGAATGGGGCAGTGCATTAGTTTTGGATTGATACAGAGCTGTGCAGAGTGAATGGGGCATTGTATTATTTTGGATTAATACTGAACTGTGAATAGTGAATGGGGCAGTGTATTAGTTTTGGATTGTTAGATGCTGTACAGAGTCAATGGGGCAGTGTTTTAGTTTTGGATTGATTGATAGCTGTGCAGAGTGAATCGGGCAGTGTATTAGTTTTGGACTGATACAGAGTTGAGACAAGTGAATGGGACAGTGTATTAGTTTTGGATTGATACAGAGCTGTGCAGAGTGAATCGGGCAGTGTATTAGTTTTGGACTGATACAGAGTTGAGACAAGTGAATGGGACAGTGTATTAGTTTTGGATTGATACAGAGCTGTGTAGAGTGAATGGGGCAGTGTATTAGTTTTGGATTGATACAGAGCTGTGCAGAGTGAATGGGACAGTGTATTACTTTTGGATTGATACAGAACTGTGAAGAGTGAATGGGGCAGAGTATTACTTTTGGACTGATACAGAGCTGTGCAGAGTGAATGGGGCAGAGTATTAGTGTTGGATTGATACAGAACTGTGCAGAGTGAATGGGGCAGTGTATTAGTTTTGGATTGATACAGAGCTGTGCAGAGTGAAAGGGACAGTGTATTACTTTTGGATTGATACAGAACTGTGAAGAGTGAACGAGGCAGTGTATTACTTTTGAATTGATACAGAGCTGTGCAGAGTGAATGGGGCAGAGTATTAGTTTTGGATTGTTACCGAGCTGTGAAAAGTGAATGGGGCAGTGTATTATTTTGGATTTATACTGAGCTGTGCAGAGTGAATGTGGCAGTGTATTAATTGTGGATTAATAGATAGCTGTGAAGAGTGAATGGGGCAGTGTATTAGTTTTGGATTGTTAGATTCTGTGCAGAGTGAATGGGGCAGTGTATTACTTTTGGATTGATAGCTGTGCAGAGTGAATGGGGCAGTGTATTAGTTTTGGATTGATACAGAACCGTGCAGAGTGAATGGGACAGGGTATTAGTTTTGGTTTGATACAGAGCTGTGCAGAGTGAATGGGGCAGTGTATTAGTTTTGGATTGATACAGAGCTCTGCAGAGTGAATGAGGCAGTGTATTAGTTTCGGATTGATACTGAGCTAAGCAGAGTGAATGGGGCAGTGTATTAGTTTTGGATTGATACAGAGCTAAGCACAGTGAAAGTTACAGTGTAATAGTTTTGGATTGATACAGAGCTAAGCACAGTGAAAGTTACAGTGTAATAGTTTTGGATTGATACAAAGCTAAGCAGAGTGAATGGGGCACTGTATTAGTTTTGTATTGATACTGAGCTTTGCAGAGTGAATTGGACAGTGTATTAGTTTTGGATTGTTACAGAGCTGTGCAGAGTTACTGGGACAGTGTTTTAGTTTTAGATTGATACAGAGCTAAGCAGAGTGAGTGAGGCGCTGTATTAGTTTTGGATTGATACAGAGGTGTGCAGAGTGAATTGAGCAGTCTATTAGTGTTGGATTGATACACAGCTGTGCAGAGTGAATAGGGCAGTGTATTACTTTTGGATTGATACAGAGCTGTGCAGTCTGAATGGGGCAGTGCATTAGTTTTGGATTGATACAGAGCTGTGCAGAGTGAATGGGGCATTGTATTATTTTGGATTAATACTGAACTGTGAATAGTGAATGGGGCAGTGTATTAGTTTTGGATTGTTAGATGCTGCACAGAGTCAATGGGGCAGTGTTTTAGTTTTGGATTGATAGATAGATGTGCAGAGTGAATGGGGCAGTGTATTAGTTTTGGACTGATACAGAGTTGAGACAAGTGAATGGGACAGTGTATTAGTTTTGGATTGATACAGAGCTGTGTAGAGTGAATGGGACAGTGTATTAGTTTTGGATTGATACAGAGCTGTGCAGAGTGAATGGGGCAGTGTATTAATTTTGGATTGATACAGAACTGTGCAGAGTGAATCGGTCAGTGTATTAGTTTATGATGATTCAGCACTGTGCAGAGTGAATTGGGCAGTGTATTAGTTTTGGATTAATACAGAGCTGTGCAGAGTGAATGGAGCAGTGTATTAGTTTTGGATTGATAAAGAGCTGTGCAGAGTGAATGGGGCAATATATAAGTTTTGGATTGATACAGAGCTGAGCAGAGTGAATGAGGCACTGTATTAGTTTTGGATTGATGCATAGCTGTGCAGAGTGAATGAGGCACTGTATTAGTTTTGGATTGATACAGAACTGTGCAGAGTTAATGGGGCAGTGTATTAGTTTTGGATTGATACAGAGCTGTGCAGAGGGAATGGGACAGTGTATTACTTTTGGATTGATACAGAACGTGCAGAGTGAACGGGGCAGTGTATTACATTTGGATTGATACAGAGCTGTGCAGTGTGAATGGGGCAGAGTATTAGTTTTGGATTGATACAGAGCTGTGAAGAGTGAATGGGGCAGTGTATTACTTTGGATTTATACTGAGCTGTGCAGAGTGAATGGGCCCGTGTATTAATTGTGGTTTGATAGAAAGCTGTGAAGAATGAATGGGGCAGTGTATTAGTTTTGGATTGTTAGATTCTGTGCAGAGTGAATGGGGCAGTGTATTAGTTTTGGACTGATAGCTGTGCAGAGTGAATGGGGCAGTGTATTAGTTTTGGATTGATACAGAACCATGCAGAGTGAATGGGACAGTGTATTAGTTTTGGTTTGATACAGAGCTGTGCAGAGTGAATGGGGCAGTGTATTAGTTTTGGATTGATACAGAGCTGTGCAGAGTGAATGAGGCAGTGTATTAGTTTTGGATTGATACAGAGCTAAGCAGAGTGAATGGGGCAGTGTATTAGTTTTGGATTGATGCAGAGCTGTTCAGAGTGAATTGGACAGTGTATTAGTTTTGGATTGATATAGAGCTGTGCAGAGTGAATGGGACAGTGTTTTTTTTTTGTATTGCTACAGAGATAAGCAGAGTGAATGAAGCACTGTATTAGTGTTGGAATGATACAGAGCTGTGCCGAGTTAATGGGGCATTGTATTATTTTGGATTAATACTGAGCTGTGAAGAGTGAATGGGGCAGTGTATTAATTTTCGATGGTTAGATTCTGTGCAGAGTGAATGGGGCAGTATATTAGTTTTGGATTGATAGAAAACTATGCAGAGTGAAAGGGGCAGTGTATTAGTTTTGGATTGATACAGATCTGTGCAGCATTAATGGGGCAATGTATTAGTTATGGATTGATACAGAACTGTCCAGAGTGAATCGGTCAGAGTATTAGTTTATTATGATTCAGCACTGTGCAGAGTGAATTGGGTAGTGTATTAGTTTTGGATTGATACAGAGCTCTACAGAGTGAATGGGGCAATATATTAGTTTTGCATTGATACAGAGCTGTGCGGATTGAATGAGGCACTGTATTAGTTTTGCATTGATACAGAGCTGTGCAGAGTTAATGGAGCAGAGGATTAGTTTTGGATTGATACAGAGCTGTGCAGAGTGAATGGAACAGTGTATTACATTTGGAATGATACAGAGCTGTGCAGAGGGAATGGGGCAGTGTATTAGATTTGGATTGATACAGAGCTGTGCAGAGTGAATGAGGCACTGTATTATTTTTGGATTGATACAGAGCTGTGCAGATTGAATGGAGCAGTGTATTAGTTTTGGATTGATACAGAGCTGCGCAGAGTGAATGGGACAGTGTATTAGTTTTGGATTGATACAGAGCTGTGCAGTGTGAATGGGGCAGTGTATTAGTTTTGGATTGATACTGAGCTGTGCAGAGTGAATGGGGCAGTGTATTAGTTTTGGATTGATACAGAGCTGTGCAGAGCGAAAGAGGCACTATTATTTTTGGATTGATACAGAACTGTGCAGATTGAATGGGACGGTGTATTAGTTTTGGATTGATACAGAGCTGTGCAGAATGAATGGGGCAGTGTATAAGCTGTGGATGGATACAGAGCTGTGCAGAGTGAATGGGATAGTGTATTAGTTTTGGATTGATAAATAGCAGTGCAGAGTGAATGAGGCACTGTATTAGTTTTGGATTGATACATAGCTGTGCAGAGTGAATGAAGCACTGTATTAGTTTTGGATTGATACAGAGCTGTGCAGAGTGAATGGGGCAGAGTATTAGTGTTGGATTGATACAGAAATGTGCAGAGTGAATGTGGCAGTGTATTAGTTTTGGATTGATACAGAGCTGTGCAGAGTGAATGGGACAGTGTATTACTTTTGGATTGAAACAGAACTGTGAAGAGTGAATGGGGCAGTGTATTAATTTTGGATTGATAGAGAGCTGTGCAGAGTGAATGGGGCAGAGTATTAGTTTTGGATTGTTACAGAGCTGTGAAGAGTGAATGGGGCAGTGTATTATTTTGCATTTATACTGAGCTGTGCAGAGTGAATGTGGCAGTGTATTAATTGTGGATTGATAGATAGCTGTGAAGAGTGAATGGGGCAGTGTATTCGTTTTGGATTGTTAGCTGTGCAGAGTGAATGGGGCAGTGTATTAGTTTTGGATTGATACAGAACCGTGCAGAGTGAATGGGACAGAGTATTAGATTTGGTTTGATACAGAGCTGTGCAGAGTGAATGGGGCAGTGTATTAGTTTTGGATTGATACAGAGCTCTGCAGAGTGAATGGGGCAGATTATTAGTGTTGGCTTGATACAGAACTGTGCAGAGTGAATGGGGCATTGTATTAGTTTTGGATTGATACAGAGCTGTGCAGAGTGAATGGGACTGTGTATTACTTTTGGATTGATACAGAACTGCGCAGAGTGAACGAGGCAGTGTATTACTTTTGGATTGATACAGAGCTGTGCAGAGTGAATGGGGCAGAGTATTAGTTTTGGATTGTTACAGAGCTGTGCAGAGTGAATGTGGCAGTGTATTAATTGTGGATTGATAGTTAGCAAAGAAGAGTGAATGGGGCAGTGTATTAGTTTTGGATTGTTAGATTCTGTGCAGAGTGAATGGGGCAGTGTATTACTTTTGGATTGATAGCTGTGCAGAGTGAATGGGGCAGTGTATTAGTTTTGGATTGATACAGAACCGTGCAGAGTGAATGCGACAGTGTATTAGTTTTGGTTTGATTCAGAGCTGTGCAGAGTGAATGGGGCAGTGTATTAGTTTTGGATTGATACAGAGCTCTGCAGAGTGAATGAGGCAGTGTATTAGTTTTGGATTGATACTGAGCTAAGCAGAGTGAAAGGGACAGTGTTTTAGTTTTGGATTGATACAGAGCTGTGCAGAGTGAATGAGGCATTGTATTAGTTTTGGATTGATACAGAGCTGTGCAGAGTGAATGAGGCAGTGTATTAGTTTTGGATTGATACAGAGCTGTGCAGAGTGACTGGGACAGTGTTTTAGTTTTGGATTGATACAGAGCTAAGCAGAGTGAATGAGGCACTGTATTAGTTTTGGATTGATACAGAGGTGTGCAGAGTGAATGGGGCAGTGTATTAGTTTTGGATTGATACAGAGCTGTGCAAAGTGAATGGGGCATTGTATTATTTTCGATTAATACTGAGCTGTGAAGAGTGAATGGGGCAGTGTATTAGTTTTGGATTGTTAGATTCTGTGCAGAGTCAATGGGGCAGCGTATTAGTTTTGGATTGATAGATAGCTGTGCAGAGTGAATGGGACAGTGTTTTAGTTTTGGTTTTATACAGAGCTGTGCAGAGTGAATGGGACAGTGTATTAGTTTTGGATCGATACAGAGTTGTGCAGAGTGAAAGAGGCATTGTATTAGTTTTGGATTGACACAGATCTGTGCAGAGTGAAAGGGACAGTGTATTACTTTTGGATTGATATAGAGCTGTGCAGAGTGAATGGGGCAGAGTATTAGTTTTGGATTGATACAGAGCTGTGCAGAGTGAATGGGGCAGTGTATTACTTTTGCACTGATAGATATCTATGCAACATGAATGGGGCATTGTATTAGTTTTGGATTGATACAGAGGTGTGCTGAGTTAATGTGGCAGTGTATTAATTTTGGATTGATTCAGAGCTCTGCAGAGTGAATGGGACAGTGTATTAGTTTTGGATTGATACAGAGCTGTGCAGAGTTAATGGGGCAGTGTATTAGTTTTCGACTGATATAGAGCTCTGCAGATTGAATGGGGCAGTGTATTAGTTTTGTATTGATACAGAGCTCTGTAGAGAGAATGGGGCAGTGTATTAGTTTTGGATTGATACAGAGCTCTGCAGAGTGAAATGGGGCAGTGTATTATTTTGGATTAACACAGAGCTGTGCAGAGTGAATAGGGCATTGTATTAGTTTTGGATTGATACAGAGCTAAGCAGAGTGAATGAGGCAGTGTATTAGTTTTGGATTAATACAGAGCTGTGCAGAGTGAATGGGGCAGTGTTTTAGTTTTGGATTAATACAGAGCTGTGCAGAGTGAATGGGGCAGTGTTTTAGTTTTGGATTGATACAGAGCTGTGCAGAGTGAATGGGACAGTGTATTAGTTTTGGATTGGTACAGAGTTGTGCAGAGTGAAAGAGGCAGTGTATTAGTTTTGGATTGACACAGAGCTGTGCAGAGTGAAAGGGACAGTGTATTACTTTTGGATTGATATAGAGCTGTGCAGAGTGAATGGGGCAGAGTATTAGTTTTGGATTGATACAGAGCTGTGCAGAGTGAAAGGGGCAGTGTATTACTTTTGCACTGATAGATATCTATGCAACATGAATGGGGCATTGTATTAGTTTTGGATTGATACAGAGGTGTGCCGAGTTAATGTGGCAGTGTATTAGTTTTGGATTGATACAGAGCTCTGCAGAGTGAATGGTGCAGTGTATTAGTTTTGTATTGATACAGAGCTCTGTAGAGAGAATGGGGCAGTGTATTAGTTTGGGATTGATACAGTGCTGTGCAGAGTGAATGGGACAGTGTTTTAGTTTTGGATTGATACAGTGCTGTGCAGAGTGAATGGGGCAGTGTATTAATTTTAGATTAATACGGAGCTGTTCAGAGTGAATGAGGCTGTGAATTAGTTTTGGATTGATACAGAGCTGTGCAGAGTGAATGGGGCATTTTATTAGTTTGGGATTGACACAGAGCTGTGCAGAGTGAAAGGGGCAGTGTATTACTTTTGGATTGATAGATATCTATGCAACATGAATGGGGCATTGTATTAGTTTTGGATTGATACAGAGGTGTGCCGAGTTAATGTGGCAGTGTATTAGTTTTGGATTGATACAGAGCTCTGCAGAGTGAATGGTGCAGTGTATTAGTTTTGTATTGATACAGAGCTCTGTAGAGAGAATGGGGCAGTGTATTAGTTTGGGATTGATACAGTGCTGTGCAGAGTGAATGGGACAGTGTTTTAGTTTTGGATTGATACAGTGCTGTGCAGAGTGAATGGGGCAGTGTATTAATTTTAGATTAATACGGAGCTGTTCAGAGTGAATGAGGCTGTGAATTAGTTTTGGATTGATACAGAGCTGTGCAGAGTGAATGGGGCATTTTATTAGTTTTGGATTGATACAGAGCTGTGCAGAGTGAATGGGACAGTGTATTATTTTGGATTAATACAGAGCTGTGCTGTGTGAATAGGGCAGTGTATTAGTTTTGGATTGATACAGAGCTAAGCAGAGTGAATGAGGCAGTGTATTAGTTTTGGATTGATACAGAGCTGTGCAGAGTGAATGGGGCAGTGTTTTAGTTTTGGATTGATACAGAGCTGTGCAGAGTGAATGGGACAGTGTATTAGTTTTGGATTGATACAGAGTTGTGCAGAGTGAAAGAGGCAGTGTATTCGTTTTGGATTGACACAGAGCTGTGCAGAGTGAAAGGGACAGTGTATTACTTTTGGATTGATATAGAGCTGTGCAGAGTGAATGGGGCAGTGTATTAGTTTTGGATTGATACAGAGCTGTGCAGAGTGAATCGGGCAGTGTATTACTTTTGGATTGATAGATATCTATGCAACATGAATGGGGCATTGTATTAGTTTTGGATTGATACAGAGGTGTGCCGAGTTAATGTGGCAGTGTATTAGTTTTGGATTGATACAGAGCTCTGCAGAGTGAATGGGGCAGTGGATTAGTTTTGATTGATACAGAGCTGTGCAGATTGAATGGGGCATTGTATTCGTTTTGGATTGATACAGAGCTGTGCAGAGTGAATGTGACAGTGTATTAGTATTGGATTGATACAGAGCTGAGCAGAGTGAATGGGGCAGTGTATTAGTTTTCGACTGATACAGAGCTCTGCAGATTGAATGGGGCAGTGTATTAGTTTTGTATTGATACAGAGCTCTGTAGAGAGAATGGGGCAGTGTATTTGTTTGGGATTGATACAGAGCTGTGCAGAGTGAATGGGACAGTGTTTTAGTTTTGGATTGATACAGTGCTGTGCAGAGTGAATGGGGCAGTGTATTAATTTTAGATTAATACGGAGCTGTTCAGAGTGAATGAGGCTGTGAATTAGTTTTGGATTGATACAGAGCTGTGCAGAGTGAATGGGGCATTTTATTAGTCTTTGATTGATACAGAGCTGAGCAGAGTGAATGTGGCAGTGGATTAGTTTTGATTGATACAGTGCTGTGCAGATTGAATGGGGCATTGTATTCGTTTTGGATTGATACAGAGCTGTGCAGAGTGAATTTGACAGTGTATTAGTATTGGATTGATACAGAGCTGAGCAGAGTGAATGGGGCAGTGGATTAGTTTTGATTGATACAGAGCTGTGCAGATTGAATGGCTCAGTGTATTAGATTTGGACTGATACAGAGCTCTGCAGTGTGAATGGGGCAGTGTATTATTTTTGTATTGATACAGAGCTCTGCAGAGAGAATGGGGCAGTGTATTAGTTTGGGATTGATACAGAGCTGTGCAGAGTGAATGGGGCAGTGTATTAGTTTTGGATTAGTACATAGATGAGAAAAGTGAATGGGACAGTGTATTAGTTTTGGATTGATACAGAGCTGTGCAGAGTGAATGGGGCAGTGTATTACTTTGGATTGATGCAGAACTGTGCAGAGTGAATTGGACAGTGTATTAGTTTATGATGATTAAGCACTGTGCAGAGTGAATGGGGCAGTGTATTAGCTTTCGACTGATACAGAGCTCTGCAGATTGAATGGGGCAGTGCATTAGTTTTCTATTGATACAGAGCTCTGTAGAGAGAATGGGGCAGTGTATTAGTTTTGGATTGATACAGAGCTCTGCAGAGTGAAATGGGGCAGTGTATTATTTTGGATTAATACAGAGCTGTGCTGTGTGAATAGGGCAGTGTATTAGTTTTGGATTGATACAGAGCTAAGCAGATTGAATGAGGCAATGTATTAGTTTTGGATTGATACAGAGCTGTGCAGAGTGAATGGGGCAGTGTTTTAGTTTTGGATTGATACAGAGCTGTGCAGAGTGAATGGGACAGTGTATTAGTTTTGGATTGATACAGAGTTGTGCAGAGTGAAAGAGGCAGTGTATTAGTTTTGGATTGACACAGAGCTGTGCAGAGTGAAAGGGACAGTGTATTACTTTTGGATTGATATAGAGCTGTGCAGAGTGAATGGGGCAGTGTATTAGTTTTGGATTGATACAGAGCTGTGCAGAGTGAATCGGGCAGTGTATTACTTTTGGATTGATAGATATCTATGCAACATGAATGGGGCATTGTATTAGTTTTGGATTGATACAGAGGTGTGCCGAGTTAATGTGGCAGTGTATTAGTTTTGGATTGATACAGAGCTCTGCAGAGTGAATGGGGCAGTGGATTAGTTTTGATTGATACAGAGCTGTGCAGATTGAATGGGGCATTGTATTCGTTTTGGATTGATACAGAGCTGTGCAGAGTGAATGTGACAGTGTATTAGTATTGGATTGATACAGAGCTGAGAAGAGTGAATGGGGCAGTGTATTAGTTTTCGACTGATACAGAGCTCTGCAGATTGAATGGGGCAGTGTATTAGTTTTGTATTGATACAGAGCTCTGTAGAGAGAATGGGGCAGTGTATTAGTTTGGGATTGATACAGAGCTGTGCAGAGTGAATGGTACAGTGTTTTAGTTTTGGATTGATACAGTGCTGTGCAGAGTGAATGGGGCAGTGTATTAATTTTAGATTGATACAGAGCTGTTCAGAGTGAATGAGGCTGTGAATTAGTTTTGGATTGATACAGAGCTGTGCAAAGTGAATGGGGCATTTTATTAGTTTTGGATTGATACAGAGCTGTGCAGAGTGAATGGGACAGTGTATTAGTATTGGATTGATACAGAGCTGAGCAGAGTGAAATGGGCAGTGGATTAGTTTTGATTGATACAGAGCTGTGCAGATTGAATGGGGCATTGTATTCGTTTTGGATTGATACAGAGCTGTGCAGAGTGAATGTGACAGTGTATTAGTATTGGATTGATACAGAGCTGAGCAGAGTGAATGGGGCAGTGGATTAGTTTTGATTGATACAGAGCTGTGCAGAGTGAATGGGGCATTGTATTAGTTTTGGATTGATACAGAGCTGTGCAGAGTGAATGGGGCAGTGTATTAGTTTTGGATTGATTAGATCTGTGCAGAGTGAATGGGGCAGTGTATTAGTTTTGGATTGATACAGAGCTGTGCAGAGTGAATGGGGCAGTGTATTAGTTTTGGATTGATACAGAGCTGAGCAGAGTGAATGGGTCAGTGTATTAGTTTTTGGATTGATACAGAGCTGTGCAGAGTGAATGGGGACAGTGTATTAGTTTTGGATTGATACAGAGACGTGCAGAGTGAATGAGGCAGTGTATTAGTTTTGGATTGATACAGAGCTGTGCAGAGTGAATGGGTAGTGTATTAGTTTTGGATTGATACAGAGCTGTGCAGAGTGAATGAGGCAGTGTATTAGTTTTGGATTGATACAGAGCTGTGCAGAGTGAATGGGCAGTGTATTAGTTTTGGATTGATACAGAGCTGTGCAGAGTGAATGGGACAGTGTATTAGTTTTGGATTGATACAGAGCTGTGCAGAGTGAATGGGACAGTGTATTAGTTTGGATTGATACAGAGCTGTGCAGAGTGAATGGGACAGTGTATTAGTTTGGATAGATACAGAGCTGTGCAGAGAGAATGAGGCAGTGTATTAGTTTGGAATTGATACAGAGCTGTGCAGAGTGAATGGGGCAGTGTATTAGTTTTGGATTGATACAGAGCTGTGCAGAGTGAATGGGGCAGTGTATTCATTTTGGATTGATACAGAGCTGTGCAGAGTGAATGGGGCAGTGTATTAGTTTTGGATTGATACAGAGCTGTGCAGAATGAATAGGGCAGTGTATTAGTTATGGATTGATACTGAGCTGTGCAGAGTGAATGGGGCAGTGTATTAGTTTTGGATTGATACAGAGCTGTGCAGAGTGAATGAGGCACTGTATTAGTTATGGATTGTTACAGAGCTGTGCAGAGTGAAAGGGACAGTGTATTAGTTTTGGATTCATACAGAGCTTTGCAGAGTGAATGAGGCAGTGTATTAGTTTTGGATTGATACAGAGCTGTGCAGAGTGAATGGGGACAGTGTATTAGTTTGGATTGATACAGAGCTGTGCAGAGTGAATGGGCAGTGTATTAGTTTTGGATTGATACAGAGCTGTGCAGAGTGAATGGGGCAGTGTATTACGTTTGGATTGATACAGAGCTGTGCAGAGTGAATGGGCAGTGTATTAGTTTTGGATTGATACAGAGCTGTGCAGAGTGAATGGGGCAGTGTATTAGTTTTGGATTGATACAGAGCTGTGCAGAGTGAATGGGCAGTGTATTAGTTTTGGATTGATACAGAGCTGTGCAGAGTGAATGGGCAGTGTATTAGTTTTGGATTGATACAGAGCTGTGCAGAGTGAATGGGACAGTGTATTAGTTTTGGATTGATACAGAGCTGTGCAGAGTGAACGGGGCATTGTATTAGTTTTGGATTGATACAGAGGTGTGCCGAGTGAATGGGGCAGTGTATTAGTTTTGGATTGATACAGAGCTCTGCAGAGAGAATGGGGCAGTGTATTAGTTTGGGATTGATACAGAGCTGTGCAGAGTGAATGGGGCAGTGTTTTAGTTTTGGATTGATACAGTGCTGTGCTGAGTGAATGGGGCAGTGTATTAATTTTGGATTGATACAGAGCTGTGCAGAGTGAATGGGGCAGTGTATTAGTTTTGGATTGATACAGAGCTGTGCAGAGTGAATGGGCAGTGTATTAGTTTTGGATTGATACAGAGCTGTGCAGAGTGAATGGGGCATTGTATTAGTTTTGATTGATACAGAGCTGTGCAGAGTGAATGGAGCTGTATTAGTTTTGGATTGATACAGAGCTGTGCAGAGTGAATGGGGCAGTGTATTAGTTTTGATTGATACAGAGCTGTGCAGATTGAATGGGCAGTGTATTAGTATTGGATTGATACAGAGCTGAGCAGAGTGAATGTGGCAGTGTATTAGTTTTGGATTGATACAGAGCTGTGCAGAGTGAATGGGGCAGTGTATTAGTTTTGGATTGATACAGAGCTGTGCAGAGTGAATGGGCAGTGTATTAGTTTTGGATTGATACAGAGCTGTGCAGAGTGAATGGGCAGTGTATTAGTTTTGGATTGATACAGAGCTGTGCAGAGTGAATGGGGCAGTGTATTAGTTTTGGATTGATACAGAGCTGTGCAGAGTGAATGGGCAGTGTATTAGTTTTGGATTGATACAGAGCTGTGCAGAGTGAATGGGGCAGTGTATTAGTTTTGGATTGATACAGAGCTGTGCAGAGTGAATGGGGCAGTGTATTAGTTTTGGATTGATACAGAGCTGTGCAGAGTGAATGGGGCAGTGTATTAGTTTTGGATTGATACAGAGCTGTGCAGAGTGAATGTGGCAGTGTATTAGTTTTGGATTGATACAGAGCTGTGCAGAGTGAATGGGGCAGTGTATTAGTTTTGGATTGATACAGAGCTGTGCAGCGTGATATGGTCAGAGTAATTAGTTATTATGAATACAGCAGCTGTGCAGAGCTGAATGGGGCAAGTGTATACTTTTGGATGATAGACTATCTGTGCAAGAGTGAATGGGGCATTGTAATTCGTTTTGGATGATACAGAGTTGTGCTCGAGTTAACAGAGGCAGTGTATTGCTTATGCGATTGAATACAGAGCTGTGCAGAGTGAATGGGCAGTATAATAGTTGTTGGATTGATCCAGAGCTGGTGCCAGAGCTAATGGGCAGTGTCTTCGTTTTCGATGATACAGAATCTCTGCCAAATGAATGGGGCATTGTATTTAGTTTTGGATTGATACAGAGGCTGTGCAGAGTGAATGGGGCAGTGTATTAGTTTGGATTGATACAGAGCTATGCAGAGTGAATGGGCAGTGTATAGTTTTGGATTGATACAGAGCTGTGCAGAGTGAATGGGCAGTGTATTAGTTTTGGATGATACAGAGCTGTGCAGATTGAATGGGGCAGTGTATTAGTTTTGTATTGATACAGAGCTCTGTAGAGTGAATGGGGCAGTGTATTAGTTTGGGATTGATACAGAGCTGTGCAGAGTGAATGGGCAGTGTATTAATTTTAGATTAATACAGAGCTGTTCAGAGTGAATGAGGCTGTGAATTAGTTTTGGATGGATACAGAGCTGTGCAGAGTGAATGGGGCATTTTATTAGTTTTGGATTGATACAGAGCTGTGCAGAGTGAATGGGACAGTGTATTAGTATTTGATTGATACAGAGCTGTGCAGATTGAATGGGGCCTTGTATTCGTTTTGGATTGATACAGAGCTGTGCAGAGTGAATGTGACAGTGTATTAGTATTGGATTGATACAGAGCTGTGCAGAGTGAATGGGGCAGTGTATTAGTTTTCGACTGATACAGAGCTCTGCAGATTGAATGGGGCAGTGTATTAGTTTTGTATTGATACAGAGCTCTGTAGAGAGAATGGGGCAGTGTATTAGTTTGGGATTGATACAGAGCTGTGCAGAGTGAATGGGCAGTGTATTAATTTTAGATTGATACAGAGCTGTGCAGAGTGAATGAGGCAGTGTATTAGTTTTGGATTGATACAGAGCTGTGCAGAGTGAATGGGCAGTGTATTAGTTTTGGATTGATACAGAGCTGTGCAGAGTGAATGGGCAGTGTATTAGTTTTGGATTGATACAGAGCTGTGCAGAGTGAATGGGACAGTGTATTAGTTTGGATTGATACAGAGCTGTGCAGAGTGAATGGGGCAGTGTATTAGTTTTGGATTGATACAGAGCTGTGCAGAGTGAATGGGGCAGTGTATTAGTTTTGGATTGATACAGAGCTGTGCAGAGTGAATGGGGCAGTGTATTAGTTTTGGATTGATACAGAGCTGTGCAGAGTGAATGGTCAGTGTATTAGTTTTGGATTGATACAGAGCTGTGCAGAGTGAATGGGGTAGTGTATTAGTTTTGGATTGATACAGAGGAGTGCAGAGTGAATGAGGCAGTGTATTAGTTTTGGATTGATACAGAGCTAAGCAGAGTGAATGGGGTTGTGTATTAGTTTTGGATTGATACAGAGCTGTGCAGAGTGAATGGACAGTGTATTAGTTTTGGACTGATACAGAGCTGTCCAGAGGGAATGGGACAGTTTATTAGTTCTGGATTGCTACAGAGCTGTGCAGAGTAAATGGGACTGTGTATTAAAATTGGATAGATACAGAGCTGTGCAGAGAGAATGAGGCAGTGTATTAGTTTGGAATTGATACAGAGCTGTGCAGAGTGAATGGGGCAGTGTATTAGTTTTGGATTGATACAGAGCTGTGCAGAGTGAATGGGACAGTGTATTAGTATTTGATAGATACAGAGCTGAGCAGAGTGAATGGGGCAGTGGATTAGTTTTGGATTGACACAGAGCTCTGCAGAGTGAATGTGACAGTTTATTCATTTTGGATTGAAGCAGAGCTGTGCAGAGTGAATGGGGCAGTGTGTTCATTTTGGATTGATACAGAGCTGTGCAGAGTGAATAGGGCAGTGTATTAGTTTTGGATTGATACTGAGCTGTGCAGAGTGAATGGGGCAGTGTATTAGTTTTGGATTGATACAGAGCTGTGCAGAGTGAATGAGGCACTGTATTAGTTATGGATTGTTACAGAGCTGTGCAGAGTGAAAGGGACAGTGTATTAGTTTTGGATTCATACAGAGCTTTGCAGAGTGAAAACGGCAGTGTATTAGTTTTGGATTGATACAGAGCTGTGCAGAGTGAATGGGGCAGTGTATTAATTTTGGATTGATACAGAGCTGTGCAGATTGAATGGGGCAGTGTATTAGTTTTGGATTGGTACAGAGCTGTGCAGATTGAATAGGGAAGTGTATTAGTTTTGTATTGATACAGAGCTGTGCAGAGTGAATAGGGCAGTGTATTTGGTTTGGATTGATACAGTGCTGTGCAGAGTGAATGAGGCAGTGTATTAGTTTCGGATTGATACAGAGCTGTGCAGAGTGAATGGGCAGTGTATTAGTTTTGGATTGATACAGAGCTGTGCAGAGTGAATGAGGCAGTGTATTAGTTTTGGATTGATACAGAGCTGTGCAGAGTGAATGGGGCAGTGTATTAGTTTTGGATTGATACAGAGCTGTGCAGAGTGAATGGGCAGTGTATTAGTTTTGGATTGATACAGAGCTGTGCAGAGTGAATGGGACAGTGTATTAGTTTTGGATTGATACAGAGCTGTGCAGAGTGAATGGGACAGTGTATTAGTTTTGGATTGATACAGAGCTGTGCAGAGTGAATGGGACAGTGTATTAGTTTTGGATTGATACAGAGCTGTGCAGAGTGAATGGGCAGTGTATTAGTTTTGGATTGATACAGAGCTGTGCAGAGTGAATGGGGCAGTGTATTAGTTTTGGATTGATACAGAGCTGTGCAGAGTGAATGGGCAGTGTATTAGTTTTGGATTGATACAGAGCTGTGCAGAGTGAATGGGGCAGTGTATTAGTTTGGATTGATACAGAGCTGTGCAGAGTGAATGGGGACAGTGTATTAGTTTTGGATTGATACAGAGCTGTGCAGAGTGAATGAGGCAGTGTATTAGTTTTGGATTGATACAGAGCTGTGCAGAGTGAATGGACAGTGTATTAGTTTTGGATTGATACAGAGCTGTGCAGAGTGAATGGGCAGTGTATTAGTTTGGATTGATACAGAGCTGTGCAGAGTGAATGGGACAGAGTATTAGTTTTGGATTGATACAGAGCTAAGCAGAGTGAATGGGGTTGTGTATTAGTTTTGGATTGATACAGAGCTGTGCTGAGTGAATGGACAGTGTATTAGTTTTGGACTGATACAGAGCTGTCCAGAGGGAATGGGACAGTGTATTAGTTTTGGACTGATACAGAGCTGTCCAGAGGGAATGGGACAGTGTATTAGTTCTTGATTGGTACAGAGCTGCGCAGAGTGAATGGGCAGTGTATTAGTTTTGGATTGATACAGAGCTGTGCAGAGTGAATGGGCAGTGTATTAGTTTTGGATTGATACAGAGCTGTGCAGAGTGAATGGGCAGTGTATTAGTTTTGGATTGATACAGAGCTGTGCAGAGTGAATGGGCAGTGTATTAGTTTTGGATTGATACAGAGCTGAGCAGAGTGAATGGGCAGTGTATTAGTTTTGGATTGATACAGAGCAGTGCAGAGTGAATGGGACAGTGTATTAGTTTTGGATTAATACAGAGCTAAGCAGAGTGAATGAGGCAGTGTATTAGTTTTGGATTGATACAGAGCTGTGCAGGGTGAATGGGACAGTGTATTAGTTTTGGATTGATACAGAGCTGTGCAGAGTGAATGAGGCACTGTATTAGTTTTGGACTGATACAGAGCTGTGCAGAGTGAAAGGAGCAGTGTATTAGTTTTGGATTGATACAGAGCTGTGTAGAGTGAATGGGACAGTGTATTACTTTTGGTTTAATACTGAGCTGTCCAGAGTGAATGGGACAGTGTATTAGTTTTGGATTGATACAGAGCTGTGCAGAGTGAATGGGACAGTGTATTAGTTTTGGATTGATACAGAGCTGTGCAGAGTGAATGGGACAGTGTATTAGTTTTGGATTGATACAGAGCTGTGCAGAGTGAATAGGCAGTGTATTAGTTTTGGATTGATACAGAGCTGTGCAGAGTGAAAGGAGCAGTGTATTAGTTTTGGATTGATACAGAGCTGTGTAGAGTGAATGGGACAGTGTATTACTTTTGGTTTAATACTGAGCTGTCCAGAGTGAATGGGGCAGTGTATTAGTTTTGGATTGATACAGAGCTGTGCAGAGTGAATGGGACAGTGTATTAGTTTTGGATTGATACAGAGCTGTGCAGAGTGAATGGGCAGTGTATTAGTTTTGGATTGATACAGAGCTGTGCAGAGTGAATGGGCAGTGTATTAGTTTTGGATTGATACAGAGCTGTGCAGAGTGAATGGGACAGTGTATTAGTTTTGGATTGATACAGAGCTGTGCAGAGTGAATGGGGCATTATATTAGGTTGGATTGATACAGAGCTGTGCAGAGTGAATGGGACAGTGTATTAGTTTTTGGATGATCAGAGCTGTGCAGAGTGAATGAGGCATAGTATAAGGTTTGGATTGAATACAGAGCTAAGCAGCGTGAATGGGATAGTGTATTAGTTTTGGATTGATACAGAGCTTGTACAGAGTGATGAGGCAGTGTATTAGTTTTGGATTGGTACAGAGCTAAGCAGAGTGAATTGGGCAATGTTATTAGTTTTGGAATGATACGGAGCTAAGAAGAGTGATTGAGGCACTGTATTACTTTTGGATTGCTATTTAGCTGTGCAGAGTGAATGGGACAGTGTATTAGTTTTGGACTGATACAGAGCTCTGCAGATTGGAATGGGACAGTGTATTACTTTTGGATTGATACAGAGCCGGCAGAGTGAATGGGGCAGTGTATTACTTTTGGATTGATACAGAGCTGTGCAGAGTGAATGGGACAGTGTATTAGTTTTGGAATGATACAGAGCTGTGCAGAGTGAATGAGGCATTGTATAAGGTTTGGATTGATACAGAGCTAAGCAGCGTGAATGGGATAGTGTATTAGTTTTGGATTGATACAGAGCTGTACAGAGTGAATGAGGCAGTGTATTAGTTTTGGATTGGTACAGAGCTAAGCAGAGTGAATTGGGCAATGTATTAGTTTTGGAATGATACGGAGCTAAGAAGAGTGATTGAGGCACTGTATTACTTTTGGATTGCTATTTAGCTGTGCAGAGTGAATGGGACAGTGTATTAGTTTTGGACTGATACAGAGCTCTGCAGATTGAATGGGACAGTGTATTACTTTTGGATTGATACAGAGCCGTGCAGAGTGAATGGGGCAGTGTATTACTTTTGGATTGATACAGAGCTGTGCGGAGTGAATGGGCAGTGTATTAGTTTTGGATTGATACAGAGCTGTGCAGAGTGAAAGGGGCAGTGTATTAGTTTTGGATTGATACAGAGCTGTGCAGAGTGAATGGGACAGTGTATTACTTTTGGATTGATACAGAGCTGTGCAGAGTGAATGGGCAGTGTATTAGTTTTGGATTGATACAGAGCTGTGCAGAGTGAATGGGGCAGTGTATTATTTTGGATTAATACTGAGCTCTGCTGAGTGAATGGGGCAGTGTATTAATTTTGAATTGATTGATAGCTTTGAAGAGTGAATGGGACAGTGTATTAGTTTTGGATTGTTAGATTCTGTGCAGAGTGAATGCGGCAGTGTATTAGTTTTGGATTGATACAGAGCAGTGCAGAGTGAATGAGGCAGTGTATTAGTTTTGGATTGATACAGAGCTAAGCAGAGTAAATGTGGCTGTGTATTAGTTTTGGATTGATACAGAGCAGTGCAGAGTGAATGGGACAGTGTATTAGTTTTGGATTGATACAGAGCTAAGCAGAGTGAATGAGGAAGTGTATTAGTTTTGGATTGATACAGAGATGTGCAGAGGGAATGGGACAGTATTAGTTTTGGATTGATAAGGAGCTGTGCAGAGTGAATGAGGCACTGTATTAGTTTTGGATTGATACAGAGATGTGCAGAGTGAATGGGACAGTGTATTAGTTTTGGATTGATAAGGAGCTGTGCAGAGTGAATGGGCAGTGTATTAGTTTTGGATTGATACAGAGCTGTGCAGAGTGAATGGGGCAGTGTATTAGTTTTGGATTGATACAGAGCTGTGCAGAGTGAATGGGACAGTGTATTAGTTTTGGATTGATACAGAGCTGTGCAGAGTGAATGAGGCAGTGTATTAGTTTTGGATTGATACAGAAGCTGTGCAGAGTGAATCGGGCAGTGTATTAGTTTTGGATGATTCAGAGCTGTGCAGAGTGAATGGGGCAGTGTATTAGTTTTGGATTGATACAGAGCTGTGCAGAGTGAATGGGGCAGTGTATTAGTTTTGGATTGATACAGAGCTGTGCAGAGTGAATGGGGCAGTGTATTAGGTTTGGATTGATACAGAGCTGTGCAGAGTGAATGGGCAGTGTATTAGTTTTGGATTGATACAGAGCTAAGCAGAGTGAATGAGGCTAGTGTATTAGTTTTGGATTGATACAGAGCTGCTGCAGAGTGAATGAGGCAGTGTATTAGTTTTGGATTGATACACAGCTGTGCAGAGTGAATGCGACATTGTATTAGTTTTGGATTGATACAGAGCTGTGCAGAGTGAATGGGGCAGTGTATTACTTTGGATTGATATAGAACTCTGCAGAGTGAATCAGTCAGTGTATTAGTTTATGATGATTCAGCAGCTGTGCAGAGTGAATGGGGTAGTGTATTAGTTTTGGATTGATACAGAGCTGTGCAGAATGAATAGGGCAGTGTATTACTTTTGGATTGATACACAGCTGTGCAGAGTGAATGCGACATTTTATTAGTTTTGGATTGATACAGAGCTGTGCAGAGTCAATGGGACAGTGCATTAGTATTGGATTGATCCAGAGCTGTGCAGAGTGAATGGGACAGTGCATTAGTTTTGTATTGATGCAGAGCTGTGCAGAGTGAATAGGGCAGTGTAGTAGTTTTGGATTGATACAGAGCCGTGCAGAGTGAATGGGGCAGTGCATTAGTTTTGGATTGATACAGAGATCTGCAGAGTGAAATGGGGCAGTGCATTAATTTGGATTAATACTGAGCTGTGGAGGGTGAATGGGGCAGTATATTAATTTTGGATTGATAGATAGCTGTGAAGAGTGAATGGGGCAGTGTATTAGTTTTGGATTATTAGATTCTGTGCAGAGTGAATGGGGCAGTGTATTAGTTTTGGATTGATAGATAGCTGTGCAGAGTTAATGGGGCAGTGTATTAGTTTTGGATTGATACAGACTTGAGAAAAGTGAATGGGACAGTGTATTAGTTTTGGATTGATACAGAGCTGTGCAGAGTGAATGGGGCAGTGTATTACTTTGGATTGATACAGAACTGTGCAGAGTGAATCGGTCAGTGTATTAGTTTATGATGATTCAGCACTAAGCATAGTGAATGAGGTAGTGTATTAGTTTTGGATTGGTACTGAGCTGTGCAGAGTGAATGGGGCAGTGTATTAGTTTTGGATTGATACAGAGTTCTGCAGAGTGAATGAGGCAGTGTATTTGTTTTGGATTGATACAGAGCTAAGCATAGTGAATGAGGCAGTGTATTAGTTTTGGATTGGTACAGAGCTGTGCAGAGTGAATGGGGCAGTGTATTAGTTTTGGATTGATACAGAGCTGTGCAGAGTGAATGGGACAGTGTATTAGTTTTGGATTGATACAGAGCTGTGCAGAGTGAATGGGGCAGTTTATTACTTTGGATTGATATAGAACTCTGCAGAGTGAATCAGTCAGTGTATTAGTTTATGATGATTCAGCACTGTGCAGAGTGAATGGGGTAGTGTATTAGTTTTGGATTGATACAGAGCTGTGCAGAATGAATAGGGCAGTGTATTACTTTTGGATTGATACACAGCTGTGCAGAGTGAATGAGGCAGTGTATTAGTTTTGGATTGATACTGAGCTGTGCAGAGTGAATGGGGCAGTGTATTAGTTTTGGATTGATACAGAGCTGTGCAGAGTGAATGGGACAGTGTATTAGTTTTGGATTGATACAGAGCTCTGCAGAGTGAATGAGGCACTGTATTAGTTTTGGATTGATACAGAGCTGTGCTGAGTGAATGGGGCAGTGTATTAGTTTTGGATTGATACAGAGCTGTGGAGAGTGAATGTGACAGTTTATTCATTTTGGAAGGAAGCAGAGCTGCGCGGAGTGAATGGGGCAGTGTATTAGTTTTGGATTGATACAGAGCTGTGCAGAGTGAATGAGGCACTGTATTAGTTTTGGATTGATACAGAGCTGTGCAGAGTGAAAGGGACAGTGTAGTAGTTTTGGATTGTTACAGAGCTGTGCAGAGTGAAAGGGACAGTGTAGTAGTTTTGGATTGTTACAGAGCTGTGCAGAGTGAAAGGGACAGTGTATTAGTTTTGGATTGTTACAGAGCTGTGCAGAGTGAATAGGGCAATGTATTAGTTTTGGATTGATACAGAGCTGTGCAGAGAGAATAGTGCAGTGTCTTTGTTTTGATTTGATACAGAGCTGTGCAGAGTGGATGCGGCATTTTATTAGTTTTGGATTGACACAGACCTAAGGAGAGTGAATGGGGCAGTGCATTAGTTTTGGATTGATACAGAGCTGTGCAGAGTGAATGGGACAGTGTATTACTTTTGGATTGATACAGAGCTGTGCAGAGTGAATGGGCAGTGTATTAGTTTTGGATTGATACAGAGCTGTGCAGAGTGAATGGGGCAGTGTATTATTTTGGATTAATACTGAGCTCTGCTGAGTGAATGGGGCAGTGTATTAATTTTGAATTGATTGATAGCTTTGAAGAGTGAATGGGACAGTGTATTAGTTTTGGATTGTTAGATTCTGTGCAGAGTGAATGGGACTGTGTATTAAGTTTGGATCGATACAGAGCTGTGCAGAGAGAATGGGGCAGTGTATTAGTTTTGGATTGACACAGAGCTGTGGAGAGTGAATGTGACAGTTTATTCATTTTGGAAGGAAGCAGAGCTGCGCGGAGTGAATAGGGCAGTGTATTAGTTTTGGATTGATACTGAGCTGTGCAGAGTGAATGGGGCAGTGTATTAGTTTTGGATTGATACAGAGCTGTGCAGAGTGAATGAGGCACTGTATTATTTTTGGATTGATACAGAGCTGTGCAGAGTGAAAGGGACAGTGTAGTAGTTTTGGATTGTTACAGAGCTGTGCAGAGTGAAAGGGACAGTGTAGTAGTTTTGGATTGTTACAGAGCTGTGCAGAGTGAAAGGGACAGTGTATTAGTTTTGGATTGTTACAGAGCTGTGCAGAGTGAATAGGGCAATGTATTAGTTTTGGATTGATACAGAGCTGTGCAGAGAGAATAGCGCAGTGTCTTTGTTTTGATTTGATACAGAGCTGTGCAGAGTGGATGCGGCATTTTATTAGTTTTGGATTGACACAGACCTAAGGAGAGTGAATGGGGCAGTGCATTAGTTTTGGATTGATACAGAGCTGTGCAGAGTGAATGGGACAGTGTATTACTTTTGGATTGATACAGAGCAGTGCAGAGTGAATGGGCAGTGTATTAGTTTTGGATTGATACAGAGCTGTGCAGAGTGAATGGGGCAGTGTATTATTTTGGATTAATACTGAGCTCTGCTGAGTGAATGGGGCAGTGTATTAATTTTGAATTGATTGATAGCTTTGAAGAGTGAATGGGACAGTGTATTAGTTTTGGATTGTTAGATTCTGTGCAGAGTGAATGCGGCAGTGTATTAGTTTTGGATTGATACAGAGCAGTGCAGAGTGAATGAGGCAGTGTATTAGTTTTGGATTGATACAGAGCTAAGCAGAGTAAATGTGGCTGTGTATTAGTTTTGGATTGATACAGAGCAGTGCAGAGTGAATGGGACAGTGTATTAGTTTTGGATTAATACAGAGCTAAGCAGAGTGATTGAGGCAGTGTATTAGTTTTGGATTGATACAGAGCTGTGCAGAGTGAATGGGACAGTGTATTAGTTTTGGATTGATACAGAGCTCTGCAGAGTGAATGAGGCACTGTATTAGTTTTGGATTGATACAGAGCTGTGCTGAGTGAATGGGGCAGTGTATTAGTTTTGGATTGATACAGAGCTGTGCAGAATGAATAGGGCAGTGTATTACTTTTGGATTGATACACAGCTGTGCAGAGTGAATGCGACATTTTATTAGTTTTGGATTGATACAGAGCTGTGCAGAGTCAATGGGACAGTGTATTAGTATTGGATTGATCCAGAGCTGTGCAGAGTGAATGGGACAGTGCATTAGTTTTGTATTGATGCAGAGCTGTGCAGAGTGAATAGGGCAGTGTAGTAGTTTTGGATTGATACAGAGCCGTGCAGAGTGAATGGGGCAGTGCATTAGTTTTGGATTGATACAGAGATCTGCAGAGTGAAATGGGGCAGTGCATTAATTTGGATTAATACTGAGCTGTGGAGGGTGAATGGGGCAGTATATTAATTTTGGATTGATAGATAGCTGTGAAGAGTGAATGGGGCAGTGTATTAGTTTTGGATTATTAGTTTCTGTGCAGAGTGAATGGGGCAGTGTATTAGTTTTGGATTGATAGATAGCTGTGCAGAGTTAATGGGGCAGTGTATTAGTTTTGGATTGATACAGAGTTGAGAAAAGTGAATGGGACAGTGTATTAGTTTTGGATTGATACAGAGCTGTGCAGAGTGAATGGGGCAGTGTATTACTTTGGATTGATACAGAACTGTGCAGAGTGAATCGGTCAGTGTATTAGTTTATGATGATTCAGCACTGTGCAGAGTGAATGGGGTAGTGTATTAATTTTGGATTGATACAGAGCTGTGCAGAGTGAATGGGACAGAGTATTAGTTTTGGATTGATACAGAGGTGTGCAGAATGAATGAGGCAGTGTATTAGTTTTGGATTGATACAGAGCTAAGCAGAGTGAATGGGGTTGTGTATTAGTTTTGGATTGATACAGAGCTGTGCAGAGTGAATGAGGCACTGTATCAGTTTTGGACTGAAACAGAGCTATGCTGAGTGAATGGACAGTGTATTAGTTTTGGTCTGATACAGAGCTGTCCAGAGGGAATGGGACAGTGTATTAGTTCTTGATTGGTACAGAGCTGCGCAGAGTGAATGGGACTGTGTATTAAGTTTGGATCGATACAGAGCTGTGCAGAGAGAATGGGGCAGTGTATTAGTTTTGGATTGACACAGAGCTGTGGAGAGTGAATGTGACAGTTTATTCATTTTGGAAGGAAGCAGAGCTGCGCGGAGTGAATGGGGCAGTGTATTAGTTTTGGATTGATACAGAGCTGTGCAGAGTGAATGAGGCACTGTATTAGTTTTGGATTGATACAGAGCTGTGCAGAGTGAAAGGGACAGTGTAGCAGTTTTGGATTGTTACAGAGCTGTGCAGAGTGAAAGGGACAGTGTAGTAGTTTTGGATTGTTACAGAGCTGTGCAGAGTGAAAGGGACAGTGTATTAGTTTTGGATTGTTACAGAGCTGTGCAGAGTGAATAGGGCAATGTATTAGTTTTGGATTGATACAGAGCTGTGCAGAGAGAATAGCGCAGTGTCTTTGTTTTGATTTGATACAGAGCTGTGCAGAGTGGATGCGGCATTTTATTAGTTTTGGATTGACACAGACCTAAGGAGAGTGAATGGGGCAGTGCATTAGTTTTGGATTGATACAGAGCTGTGCAGAGTGAATGGGACAGTGTATTACTTTTGGATTGATACAGAGCTGTGCAGAGTGAATGGGCAGTGTATTAGTTTTGGATTGATACAGAGCTGTGCAGAGTGAATGGGGCAGTGTATTATTTTGGATTAATACTGAGCTCTGCTGAGTGAATGGGGCAGTGTATTAATTTTGAATTGATTGATAGCTTTGAAGAGTGAATGGGACAGTGTATTAGTTTTGGATTGTTAGATTCTGTGCAGAGTGAATGCGGCAGTGTATTAGTTTTGGATTGATACAGAGCAGTGCAGAGTGAATGAGGCAGTGTATTAGTTTTGGATTGATACAGAGCTAAGCAGAGTAAATGTGGCTGTGTATTAGTTTTGGATTGATACAGAGCAGTGCAGAGTGAATGGGACAGTGTATTAGTTTTGGATTAATACAGAGCTAAGCAGAGTGATTGAGGCAGTGTATTAGTTTTGGATTGATACAGAGATGTGCAGAGTGAATGGGACAATGTATTAGTTTTGGATTGATACAGAGCTCTGCAGAGTGAATGAGGCACTGTATTAGTTTTGGATTGATACAGAGCTGTGCTGAGTGAATGGGGCAGTGTATTAGTTTTGGATTGATACAGAGCTGTGCAGAGTGAATGGGACAGTATATTATTTTTGGATTGATACAGAGCTGTGCAGAGTGAAAGGGGCAGTGTATTAGTTTTGGATTGATACAGAGTTGAGAAAAGTGAATGGGACAGTGTATTAATTTTGAATTGATACAGAGCTGTGCAGAGTGAATGGGCAGTGTATTACTTTGGATTGATACAGAACTGTGCAGAGTGAATCGGTCAGTGTCCTAGTTTATGATGATTCAGCACTGTGCAGAGTGAAAGGGGTAGTGTATTAGTTTTGGATTGATACAGAGCTGTGCAGAGTGAATGGGGCAGTGTATTAGTTTTGGATTGATACAGAGCTGTGCAGAGTGAATGGGACAGTGTATTAGGTTTGGACTGATACAGAGCTGTGCAGAGTGAATGGGGCAGTTTATTAGTTTTGGATTGATACAGAGCTAAGCATAGTGAATGAGGTAGTGTATTAGTTTTGGATTGATACAGAGTTCTGCAGAGTGAATGAGGCAGTGTATTTGTTTTGGATTGATACAGAGCTGTGCAGAGTGAATGGGACAGTGTATTAGTTTTGGATTGATACAGAGCTGTGCAGAGTGAATGGGGCAGTTTATTACTTTGGATTGATATAGAACTCTGCAGAGTGAATCAGTCAGTGTGTTAGTTTATGATGATTCAGCACTGTGCAGAGTGAATGGGGTAGTGTATTAGTTTTGGATTGATACAGAGCTGTGCAGAATGAATAGGGCAGTGTATTACTTTTGGATTGATACACAGCTGTGCAGAGTGAATGCGACATTTTATTAGTTTTGGATTGATACAGAGCTGTGCAGAGTCAATGGGACAGTGCATTAGTATTGGATTGATCCAGAGCTGTGCAGAGTGAATGGGACAGTGCATTAGTTTTGTATTGATGCAGAGCTGTGCAGAGTGAATAGGGCAGTGTAGTAGTTTTGGATTGATACAGAGCCGTGCAGAGTGAATGGGGCAGTGCATTAGTTTTGGATTGATACAGAGATCTGCAGAGTGAAATGGGGCAGTGCATTAATTTGGATTAATACTGAGCTGTGGAGGGTGAATGGGGCAGTATATTAATTTTGGATTGATAGATAGCTGTGAAGAGTGAATGGGGCAGTGTATTAGTTTTGGATTATTAGATTCTGTGCAGAGTGAATGGGGCAGTGTATTAGTTTTGGATTGATAGATAGCTGTGCAGAGTTAATGGGGCAGTGTATTAGTTTTGGATTGATACAGACTTGAGAAAAGTGAATGGGACAGTGTATTAGTTTTGGATTGATACAGAGCTGTGCAGAGTGAATGGGGCAGTGTATTACTTTGGATTGATACAGAACTGTGCAGAGTGAATCGGTCAGTGTATTAGTTTATGATGATTCAGCACTGTGCAGAGTGAATGGGGTAGTTTATTAGTTTTGGATTGATACAGAGCAGTGCAGAGTGAATGGGGCAGAGTATTAGTTTTGGATTGATACAGAGGTGTGCAGAATGAATGAGGCAGTGTATTAGTTTTGGATTGATACAGAGCTAAGCAGAGTGAATGGGGTTGTGTATTAGTTTTGGATTGATACAGAGCTGTGCAGAGTGAATGAGGCACTGTATCAGTTTTGGATTGAAACAGAGCTATGCAGAGTGAATGGACAGTGTATTAGTTTTGGACTGATACAGAGCTGTCCAGAGGGAATGGGACAGTGTATTAGTTCTTGATTGGTACAGAGCTGCGCAGAGTGAATGGGACTGTGTATTAAGTTTGGATCGATACAGAGCTGTGCAGAGAGAATGGGGCAGTGTATTAGTTTTGGATTGACACAGAGCTGTGGAGAGTGAATGTGACAGTTTATTCATTTTGGAAGGAAGCAGAGCTGCGCGGAGTGAATAGGGCAGTGTATTAGTTTTGGATTGATACTGAGCTGTGCAGAGTGAATGGGGCAGTGTATTAGTTTTGGATTGATACAGAGCTGTGCAGAGTGAATGGGACAGTGTATTAGTTTTGGATTGATACAGAGCTCTGCAGAGTGAATGAGGCACTGTATTAGTTTTGGATTGATACAGAGCTGTGCTGAGTGAATGGGGCAGTGTATTAGTTTTGGATTGATACAGAGCTGTGGAGAGTGAATGTGACAGTTTATTCATTTTGGAAGGAAGCAGAGCTGCGCGGAGTGAATGGGGCAGTGTATTAGTTTTGGATTGATACAGAGCTGTGCAGAGTGAATGAGGCACTGTATTAGTTTTGGATTGATACAGAGCTGTGCAGAGTGAAAGGGACAGTGTAGTAGTTTTGGATTGTTACAGAGCTGTGCAGAGTGAAAGGGACAGTGTAGTAGTTTTGGATTGTTACAGAGCTGTGCAGAGTGAAAGGGACAGTGTATTAGTTTTGGATTGTTACAGAGCTGTGCAGAGTGAATAGGGCAATGTATTAGTTTTGGATTGATACAGAGCTGTGCAGAGAGAATAGTGCAGTGTCTTTGTTTTGATTTGATACAGAGCTGTGCAGAGTGGATGCGGCATTTTATTAGTTTTGGATTGACACAGACCTAAGGAGAGTGAATGGGGCAGTGCATTAGTTTTGGATTGATACAGAGCTGTGCAGAGTGAATGGGACAGTGTATTACTTTTGGATTGATACAGAGCTGTGCAGAGTGAATGGGCAGTGTATTAGTTTTGGATTGATACAGAGCTGTGCAGAGTGAATGGGGCAGTGTATTATTTTGGATTAATACTGAGCTCTGCTGAGTGAATGGGGCAGTGTATTAATTTTGAATTGATTGATAGCTTTGAAGAGTGAATGGGACAGTGTATTAGTTTTGGATTGTTAGATTCTGTGCAGAGTGAATGGGACTGTGTATTAAGTTTGGATCGATACAGAGCTGTGCAGAGAGAATGGGGCAGTGTATTAGTTTTGGATTGACACAGAGCTGTGGAGAGTGAATGTGACAGTTTATTCATTTTGGAAGGAAGCAGAGCTGCGCGGAGTGAATAGGGCAGTGTATTAGTTTTGGATTGATACTGAGCTGTGCAGAGTGAATGGGGCAGTGTATTAGTTTTGGATTGATACAGAGCTGTGCAGAGTGAATGAGGCACTGTATTAGTTATGGATTGATACAGATCTGTGCAGAGTGAAAGGGACAGTGTAGTAGTTTTGGATTGTTACAGAGCTGTGCAGAGTGAAAGGGACAGTGTAGTAGTTTTGGATTGTTACAGAGCTGTGCAGAGTGAAAGGGACAGTGTATTAGTTTTGGATTGTTACAGAGCTGTGCAGAGTGAATAGGGCAATGTATTAGTTTTGGATTGATACAGAGCTGTGCAGAGAGAATAGCGCAGTGTCTTTGTTTTGATTTGATACAGAGCTGTGCAGAGTGATGCGGCATTGTATTAGTTTTGGATTGACACAGACCTAAGGAGAGTGAATGGGGCAGTGCATTAGTTTTGGATTGATACAGAGCTGTGCAGAGTGAATGGGACAGTGTATTACTTTTGGATTGATACAGAGCAGTGCAGAGTGAATGGGCAGTGTATTAGTTTTGGATTGATACAGAGCTGTGCAGAGTGAATGGGGCAGTGTATTATTTTGGATTAATACTGAGCTCTGCAGAGTGAATGGGGCAGTGTATTAATTTTGATTGATTGATAGCTTTGAAGAGTGAATGGGACAGTGTATTAGTTTTGGATTGTTAGATTCTGTGCAGAGTGAATGCGGCAGTGTATTAGTTTTGGATTGATACAGAGCAGTGCAGAGTGAATGAGGCAGTGTATTAGTTTTGGATTGATACAGAGCTAAGCAGAGTAAATGTGGCTGTGTATTAGTTTTGGATTGATACAGAGCAGTGCAGAGTGAATGGGACAGTGTATTAGTTTTGGATTAATACAGAGCTAAGCAGAGTGATTGAGGCAGTGTATTAGTTTTGGATTGATACAGAGCTGTGCAGAGTGAATGGGACAGTGTATTAGTTTTGGATTGATACAGAGCTCTGCAGAGTGAATGAGGCACTGTATTAGTTTTGGATTGATACAGAGCTGTGCTGAGTGAATGGGGCAGTGTATTAGTTTTGGATTGATACAGAGCTGTGCAGAATGAATAGGGCAGTGTATTACTTTTGGATTGATACACAGCTGTGCAGAGTGAATGCGACAGTGTATTAGTTTTGGATTGATACAGAGCTGTGCAGAGTGAATGGGACAGTGTATTAGTTTTGGATTGATACAGAGCTGTGCAGAGTGAATGGGCAGTGTATTAGTTTTGGATTGATACAGAGCTGTGCAGAGTGAATGGGCAGTGTATTAGTTTTGGATTGATACAGAGCTGTGCAGAGTGAATGGGGCAGTGCATTAGTTTTGGATTGATACAGAGCTGTGCAGAGTGAATGGGGCAGTGTATTAATTTGGATTGATACAGAGCTGTGCAGAGTGAATGGGGCAGTGTATTAGTTTTGGATTGATACAGAGCTGTGCAGAGTGAATGGGGCAGTGTATTAGTTTTGGATTGATACAGAGCTGTGCAGAGTGAATGGGGCAGTGTATTAGTTTTGGATTGATACAGAGCTGTGCAGAGTGAATGGGGCAGTGTATTAGTTTTGGATTGATACAGAGCTGTGCAGAGTGAATGGGGCAGTGTATTAGTTTTGGATTGATACAGAGCTGTGCAGAGTGAATGGGGCAGTGTATTAGTTTTGGATTGATACAGAGCTGTGCAGAGTGAATGGGCAGTGTATTAGTTTTGGATTGATACAGAGCTGTGCAGAGTGAATGGGGCAGTGTATTAGTTTTGGATTGATACAGAGCTGTGCAGAGTGAATGGGACAGTGTATTAGTTTTGGATTGATACAGAGCTGTGCAGAGTGAATGGGGCAGTGTATTAGTTTGGATTGATACAGAGCTGTGCAGAGTGAATGGGGCAGTGTATTAGTTTTGGATTGATACAGAGCTGTGCAGAGTGAATGAGGCAGTGTATTAGTTTTGGATTGATACAGAGCTGTGCAGAGTGAATGGGACAGTGTATTAGTTTTGGATTGATACAGAGCTGTGCAGAGTGAATGGGACAGTGTATTAGTTTTGATTGATACAGAGCTGTGCAGAGTGAATGGGCAGTGTATTAGTTTTGGATTGATACAGAGCTGTGCAGAGTGAATGGGGCAGTGTATTAGTTTTGGATTGACACAGAGCTGTGGAGAGTGAATGTGACAGTTTATTCATTTTGGAAGGAAGCAGAGCTGCGCGGAGTGAATGGGGCAGTGTATTAGTTTTGGATTGATACAGAGCTGTGCAGAGTGAATGAGGCACTGTATTAGTTTTGGATTGATACAGAGCTGTGCAGAGTGAAAGGGACAGTGTAGTAGTTTTGGATTGTTACAGAGCTGTGCAGAGTGAAAGGGACAGTGTAGTAGTTTTGGATTGTTACAGAGCTGTGCAGAGTGAAAGGGACAGTGTATTAGTTTTGGATTGTTACAGAGCTGTGCAGAGTGAATAGGGCAATGTATTAGTTTTGGATTGATACAGAGCTGTGCAGAGAGAATAGCGCAGTGTCTTTGTTTTGATTTGATACAGAGCTGTGCAGAGTGGATGCGGCATTTTATTAGTTTTGGATTGACACAGACCTAAGGAGAGTGAATGGGGCAGTGCATTAGTTTTGGATTGATACAGAGCTGTGCAGAGTGAATGGGACAGTGTATTACTTTTGGATTGATACAGAGCTGTGCAGAGTGAATGGGCAGTGTATTAGTTTTGGATTGATACAGAGCTGTGCAGAGTGAATGGGGCAGTGTATTATTTTGGATTAATACTGAGCTCTGCTGAGTGAATGGGGCAGTGTATTAATTTTGAATTGATTGATAGCTTTGAAGAGTGAATGGGACAGTGTATTAGTTTTGGATTGTTAGATTCTGTGCAGAGTGAATGCGGCAGTGTATTAGTTTTGGATTGATACAGAGCAGTGCAGAGTGAATGAGGCAGTGTATTAGTTTTGGATTGATACAGAGCTAAGCAGAGTAAATGTGGCTGTGTATTAGTTTTGGATTGATACAGAGCAGTGCAGAGTGAATGGGACAGTGTATTAGTTTTGGATTGATACAGAGCTCTGCAGAGTGAATGAGGCACTGTATTAGTTTTGGATTGATACAGAGCTGTGCTGAGTGAATGGGGCAGTGTATTAGTTTTGGATTGATACAGAGCTGTGCAGAGTGAATGGGACAGTGTATTATTTTTGGATTGATACAGAGCTGTGCAGAGTGAAAGGGGCAGTGTATTAGTTTTGGATTGATACAGAGTTGAGAAAAGTGAATGGGACAGTGTATTAATTTTGAATTGATACAGAGCTGTGCAGAGTGAATGGGCAGTGTATTACTTAGGATTGATACAGAACTGTGCAGAGTGAATCGGTCAGTGTCCTAGTTTATGATGATTCAGCACTGTGCAGAGTGAAAGGGGTAGTGTATTAGTTTTGGATTGATACAGAGCTGTGCAGAGTGAATGGGGCAGTGTATTAGTTTTGGATTGATACAGAGCTGTGCAGAGTGAATGGGACAGTGTATTAGGTTTGGACTGATACAGAGCTGTGCAGAGTGAATGGGGCAGTTTATTAGTTTTGGATTGATACAGAGCTAAGCATAGTGAATGAGGTAGTGTATTAGTTTTGGATTGGTACAGAGCTGTGCAGAGTGAATGGGGCAGTGTATTAGTTTTGGATTGATACAGAGTTCTGCAGAGTGAATGAGGCAGTGTATTTGTTTTGGATTGATACAGAGCTAAGCATAGTGAATGAGGCAGTGTATTAGTTTTGGATTGGTACAGAGCTGTGCAGAGTGAATGGGGCAGTGTATTAGTTTTGGATTGATACAGAGCTGTGCAGAGTGAATGGGACAGTGTATTAGTTTTGGATTGATACAGTGCTGTGCAGAGTGAATGGGGCAGTTTATTACTTTGGATTGATATAGAACTCTGCAGAGTGAATCAGTCAGTGTATTAGTTTATGATGATTCAGCACTGTGCAGAGTGAATGGGGTAGTGTATTAGTTTTGGATTGATACAGAGCTGTGCAGAATGAATAGGGCAGTGTATTACTTTTGGATTGATACACAGCTGTGCAGAGTGAATGCGACATTTTATTAGTTTTGGATTGATACAGAGCTGTGCAGAGTCAATGGGACAGTGCATTAGTATTGGATTGATCCAGAGCTGTGCAGAGTGAATGGGACAGTGCATTAGTTTTGTATTGATGCAGAGCTGTGCAGAGTGAATAGGGCAGTGTAGTAGTTTTGGATTGATACAGAGCCGTGCAGAGTGAATGGGGCAGTGCATTAGTTTTGGATTGATACAGAGACTTGCAGAGTGAAATGGGGCAGTGCATTAATTTGGATTAATACTGAGCTGTGGAGGGTGAATGGGGCAGTATATTAATTTTGGATTGATAGATAGCTGTGAAGAGTGAATGGGGCAGTGTATTAGTTTTGGATTATTAGATTCTGTGCAGAGTGAATGGGGCAGTGTATTAGTTTTGGATTGATAGATAGCTGTGCAGAGTTAATGGGGCAGTGTATTAGTTTTGGATTGATACAGACTTGAGAAAAGTGAATGGGACAGTGTATTAGTTTTGGATTGATACAGAGCTGTGCAGAGTGAATGGGGCAGTGTATTACTTTGGATTGATACAGAACTGTGCAGAGTGAATCGGTCAGTGTATTAGTTTATGATGATTCAGCACTGTGCAGAGTGAATGGGGTAGTTTATTAGTTTTGGATTGATACAGAGCAGTGCAGAGTGAATGGGGCAGAGTATTAGTTTTGGATTGATACAGAGGTGTGCAGAATGAATGAGGCAGTGTATTAGTTTTGGATTGATACAGAGCTAAGCAGAGTGAATGGGGTTGTGTATTAGTTTTGGATTGATACAGAGCTGTGCAGAGTGAATGAGGCACTGTATCAGTTTTGGATTGAAACAGAGCTATGCAGAGTGAATGGACAGTGTATTAGTTTTGGACTGATACAGAGCTGTCCAGAGGGAATGGGACAGTGTATTAGTTCTTGATTGGTACAGAGCTGCGCAGAGTGAATGGGACTGTGTATTAAGTTTGGATCGATACAGAGCTGTGCAGAGAGAATGGGGCAGTGTATTAGTTTTGGATTGACACAGAGCTGTGGAGAGTGAATGTGACAGTTTATTCATTTTGGAAGGAAGCAGAGCTGCGCGGAGTGAATAGGGCAGTGTATTAGTTTTGGATTGATACTGAGCTGTGCAGAGTGAATGGGGCAGTGTATTAGTTTTGGATTGATACAGAGCTGTGCAGAGTGAATGGGACAGTGTATTAGTTTTGGATTGATACAGAGCTCTGCAGAGTGAATGAGGCACTGTATTAGTTTTGGATTGATACAGAGCTGTGCTGAGTGAATGGGGCAGTGTATTAGTTTTGGATTGATACAGAGCTCTGCAGAGTGAATGAGGCACTGTATTAGTTTTGGATTGATACAGAGCTGTGCTGAGTGAATGGGGCAGTGTATTAGTTTTGGATTGATACAGAGCTGTGCAGAGTGAATGGGACAGTGTATTATTTTTGGATTGATACAGAGCTGTGCAGAGTGAAAGGGGCAGTGTATTAGTTTTGGATTGATACAGAGTTGAGATAAGTGAATGGGACAGTGTATTAATTTTGAATTGATACAGAGCTGTGCAGAGTGAATGGGCAGTGTATTACTTTGGATTGATACAGAGCTGTGCAGAGTGAATGGGCAGTGTATTAGTTTTGGATTGATACAGAGCTGTGCAGAGTGAATGGGGCAGTGTATTATTTTGGATTAATACTGAGCTCTGCTGAGTGAATGGGGCAGTGTATTAATTTTGAATTGATTGATAGCTTTGAAGAGTGAATGGGACAGTGTATTAGTTTTGGATTGTTAGATTCTGTGCAGAGTGAATGCGGCAGTGTATTAGTTTTGGATTGATACAGAGCAGTGCAGAGTGAATGAGGCAGTGTATTAGTTTTGGATTGATACAGAGCTCTGCAGAGTGAATGAGGCACTGTATTAGTTTTGGATTGATACAGAGCTGTGCTGAGTGAATGGGGCAGTGTATTAGTTTTGGATTGATACAGAGCTGTGCAGAATGAATAGGGCAGTGTATTACTTTTGGATTGATACACAGCTGTGCAGAGTGAATGCGACAGTGTATTAGTTTTGGATTGATACAGAGCTGTGCAGAGTGAATGGAGCAGTGTATTAGTTTTGGATTGATACAGAGCTGTGCAGAGTGAATGGGGCAGTGTATTAGTTTTGGATTGATACAGAGCTGTGCAGAGTGAATGGGACAGTGTATTAGTTTTGATTGATACAGAGCTGTGCAGAGTGAATGGGACAGTGTATTAGTTTTGGATTGATACAGAGCTGTGCAGAGTGAATGGGCAGTGTATTAGTTTTGGATTGATACAGAGCTGTGCAGAGTGAATGGGGCAGTGTATTAGTTTTGGATTGATACAGAGCTGTGCAGAGTGAATGAGGCAGTGTATTAGTTTTGGATTGATACAGAGCTGTGCAGAGTGAATGGGCAGTGTATTAGTTTTGGATTGATACAGAGCTGTGCAGAGTGAATGGGCAGTGTATTAGTTTTGGATTGATACAGAGTTGTGCAGAGTGAATGGGGCAGTGTATTAGTTTTGGATTGATACAGAGCTGTGCAGAGAGAATAGCGCAGTGTCTTTGTTTTGATTGATACAGAGCTGTGCAGAGTGGATGCGGCATTTTATTAGTTTTGGATTGACACAGACCTAAGGAGAGTGAATGGGGCAGTGCATTAGTTTTGGATTGATACAGAGCTGTGCAGAGTGAATGGGACAGTGTATTACTTTTGGATTGATACAGAGCAGTGCAGAGTGAATGGGCAGTGTATTAGTTTTGGATTGATACAGAGCTGTGCAGAGTGAATGGGGCAGTGTATTATTTTGGATTAATACTGAGCTCTGCTGAGTGAATGGGGCAGTGTATTAATTTTGAATTGATTGATAGCTTTGAAGAGTGAATGGGACAATGTATTAGTTTTGGATTGTTAGATTCTGTGCAGAGTGAATGCGGCAGTGTATTAGTTTTGGATTGATACAGAGCTAAGCAGAGTAAATGTGGCTGTGTATTAGTTTTGGATTGATACAGAGCAGTGCAGAGTGAATGGGACAGTGTATTAGTTTTGGATTAATACAGAGCTAGTGCAGAGTGATTGAGGCAGTGTATTAGTTTTTGGATTGATACAGAGCTGTGCAGAGTGAATGGGGACAGTGTATTAGTTTTGGATTGATACAGAGCTGTGCAGAGTGAATGAGGCACTGTATTAGTTTTGGATTGATACAGAGCTGTGCTGAGTGAATGGGGCAGTGTATTAGTTTTGGATTGATACAGAGCTGTGCAGAGTGAATGGGACAGTGTATTAGTTTTGGATTGATACAGAGCAGTGCAGAGTGAATGGGGCAGTGTATTAGTTTTGGATTGATACAGAGTGAGAAAGTGAATGGGACAGTGTATTAGTTTTGGAATTGATACAGAGCTGTGCAGAGTGAATGGGAAGTGTATTACGTTTGGATTGATACAGAACTGTGCAGAGTGAATGCGTCAGTGTCTTAGTTTTGGATTGATTCAGCACTGTGCAGAGTGAATGGGGCAGTGTATTAGTTTTGGATTGATACAGAGCTGTGCAGAGTGAATGGAGGCAGTGTATTAGTTTTGGATTGGATACAGAGCTGTGCAGAGTGAATGGGGCAGTGTATTAGTTTTGGATTGATACAGAGCTGTGCAGAGTGAATGGGACAGTGTATTAGTTTTGGATTGATACAGAGCTGTGCAGAGTGAATGGGGCAGTGTATTTCTTTGGATTGATACAGAGCTGTGCAGAGTGAATGCGTCAGTGTATTAGTTTATGATGATTCAGCAGCTGTGCAGAGTGAATGGGTCAGTGTATTAGTTTTGGATTGATACAGAGCTGTGCAGAGTGAATAGGGCAGTGTATTACTTTGGATTGATACAGAGCTGTGCAGAGTGAATGCGTCAGTGTATTAGTTTTGGATTGATACAGAGCTGTGCAGAGTGAATGGGACAGTGTATTAGTTTTGGATTGATCACAGAGCTGTGCAGAGTGAATTGGGACAGTGTATTAGTTTTTGGATTGATGCAGAGCTGTGCAGAGTGAATGGGCAGTGTATTAGTTTGGATTGATACAGAGCTGTGCAGAGTGAATGGGACAGTGTATTAGTTTGGATTGATACAGAGCTGTGCAGAGTGAATGGGGCAGTGTATTAGTTTTGGATTGATACAGAGCTGTGCAGAGTGAATGGGCAGTGTATTAATTTTGGATTGATAGAAAGCTGTGCAGAGTGAATGGGGCAGTGTATTAGTTTTGGATTGATACAGAGCTGTGCAGAGGTGAATGGGGCAGTGTATTAGTTTTGGATTGATACAGAGCTGTGCAGAGTGAATGGGGCAGTGTATTAGTTTTGGATTGATACAGAGCTGTGCAGAGTGAATGGGACAGTGTATTAGTTTGGATTGATACAGAGCTGTGCAGAGTGAATGGGCAGTGTATTAGTTTTGGATTGATACAGAGCTGTGCAGAGTGAATGGGCAGTGTATTAGTTTTGGACTGATACAGAGCTGTGCAGAGTGAATGGGCAGTGTATTAGTTTTGGATTGATACAGAGCTGTGCAGAGTGAATGGGGCAGTGTATTAGTTTTGGATTGATACAGAGCTGTGCAGAGTGAATGAGGCAGTGTATTAGTTTTGGATTGATACAGAGCTATGCAGAGTGAATGGGTCAGTGCATTAGTTTTGGATTGATACAGAGCTAAGAAGAGTGATTGAGGCACTGTATTACTTTTGGATTGCTACTGAGCTGTGCAGAGTGAATGGGACAGTGTATTAGTTTTGGATTGATACAGAGCTGTGCAGAGTGAATGGGGCAGTGTATTACTTTTGGATTTTTACAGAGCTGTGCAGAGTGAATGGGCAGTGTATTAGTTTTGGATTGATACAGAGCTGTGCAGAGTGAATGGGGCAGAGTATTAGTTTTGGATTGATACAGAGCTGTGCAGAGTGAATGGGGCAGTGTATTTGTTTTGGATTGATACAGAGCTTTGCAGAGTGAATGGGGCAGTGTATTAGTTTGGATTGATACAGAGCTGTGCAGAGTGAATGGGC
This sequence comes from Carcharodon carcharias, assembly GCF_017639515.1. Classification (NCBI taxonomy): domain Eukaryota; kingdom Metazoa; phylum Chordata; class Chondrichthyes; order Lamniformes; family Lamnidae; genus Carcharodon; species Carcharodon carcharias. Next base: position 279,220 of record NW_024470725.1, read on the forward strand.
AGTGTATTAGTTTTGGGATTGATACAGAGCTGTGCAGAGTGAATGGGACAGTGTAATAGTTTTGGATTGATACAGAGCTGTGCAGAGTGAATGGGACAGTGTATTAGTTTTGGATTGATACAGAGCTGTGCTGAGTGAATGGGCAGTGTATTAGTTTTGGATTGATACAGAGCTGCTGCAGAGTGAATGGAGGCAGTGTATTAGTTTTGGATTGATACAGAGCTAAGCAGAGTGAATGAGGCTAGTGTATTAGTTTTGGATTGATACAGAGCTGTGCAGAGTGAATGGGGCAGTGTATTAGTTTTGATTGATACAGAGCTATGCAGAGTGAATGGGACAGTGTATTAGTTTTGGATTGATACAGAGCTGTGCAGAGTGAATGGGACAGTGTATTAGTTTTGGATTGATACAGAGCTGTGCAGAGTGAATGGGACAGTGTATTAGTTTTGGATTGATACAGAGCTGTGCAGAGTGAATGGGGCAAGTGTATTAGTTTTGGATTGATACAGAGCTGTGCAGAATGAATTGGGCAGTGTATTAGTTATGGATTGATACTGAGCTGTGCAGAGTGAATGGGGCAGTGTATTAGTTTTGGATTGATACAGAGCTGTGCAGAGTGAATGAGGCACTGTATTAGTTATGGATTGTTACAGAGCTGTGCAGAGTGAAAGGGCAGTGTATTAGTTTTGGATTGATACAGAGCTGTGCAGAGTGAAAGGGACGTGTATTAGTTTTGATTGAATCAGAGCTGTGCAGAGTGAATGGGGCAGTAGTATTACTTTGGATTGATACAGAACTGTGCAGAGTGAATCGGTCAGTGTATTAGTTATGGATGATACAGGCACTGTGCAGAGTGAATGGGGTCAGTGTATTAGTTTTGGATTGATACAGAGCTGTGCAGAGTGAATGGGCAGTGTATTACTTTGGATTGATACAGAACTGTGCAGAGTGAAGCGGTCAGTGTACTAGTTTATGATGATTCAGCACTGTGCAGAGTGAATGAGGCAGTGTATTAGTTTTGGATTGATACTGAGCTGTGCAGAGTGAATGGTGCCGAGCATTAGTTTTGGATTGATACAGAGCTGTGCAGAGTGAATGAGGCACTGTATTAGTTTTGGATTGAAACAGAGCTGTGCAGAGTGAATGGACAGTGTATTAGTTTTGGATTGATACAGAGCTGTCCAGAGGGAATGGGACAGTGTATTAGTTCTGGATTGGTACTGATCTGTGCAGAGTAAATGGGACTGTGTATTAAATTTGGATTGATACAGAGCTGTGCAGAGAGAATGAGGCAGTGTATTAGTTTGGAATTGATACAGAGCTGTGCAGAGTGAATGGGGCAGTGTATTAATTTTGGATTGACACAGAGCTGTGCAGAGTGAATGTGACAGTTTATTCATTTTGGATTGAAGCAGAGCTGTGCAGAGTGAATGGGGCAGTGTGTTCATTTTGGATTGATACAGAGCTGTGCAGAGTGAATAGGGCAGTGTATTAGTTTTGGATTGATACTGAGCTGTGCAGAGTGAATGGGGCAGTGTATTAGATTTGGATTGATACAGAGCTGTGCAGAGTGAATGAGGCACTGTATTAGTTTTGGATTGATACAGAGCTGTGCAGAGTGAAAGGGACAGTGTATTAGTTTTGGATTCAGACAGAGCTGTGCAGAGTGAAAACGGCAGTGTATTAGTTTTGGATTGATACAGAGCTGTGCAGAGAGAATAGGGCAGTGTCTTAGTTTTGATTTGATACAGAGCTGTGCAGAGTGAATGCGGCATTTTATTAGTTTTGGATTGATACAGAGCTAAGCAGAGTGAATGGGGCAGTGTATTAGTTTTGGATTGATACAGAGCTGTGCAGAGTGAATGGGACAGTGTATTAGTTTTGGATTGATACAGAGCTGTGCAGAGTGAATGGGCAATGTATTAGTTTTGGATTGATACAAAGCTGTGCTGAGTGAATGGGTCAGTGTATTCTTTTTGGATTGATAGATAGCTGTGAAGAGTGAATGGGGCAGTGTATTAGTTTTGGATTGATACTGAGCTGTGCAGACTGAATGGTGCAGAGTATTAGTTTTGGATTGATACAGAGCTGTGCAGAGTGAATGCGGCAGTGTATTCATTTTGGATTGATACAGAGCTGTGCAGAGTGAATGGGCAGTGTATTAGTTTTGGATTGATACAGAGCTGTGCAGAGTGAATGGGACAGTGTATTAGTTTTGGATAGATAAGAGCTGTGCAGAGTGAATGGGCAGTGTATTAGTTTTGGATTGATACAGAGCTGTGCAGAGTGAATGGGCAGTGTATTAGTTTTGGATTGATACAGAGCTGTGCAGAGTGAATGAGGCAGTGTATTAGTTTTGGATTGATACAGAGCTGTGCAGAGTGAATGGGACAGTGTATTAGTTTTGGATTGATACAGAGCTGTGCAGAGTGAATGGGCAGTGTATTAGTTTTGGATTGATACAGAGCTGTGCAGAGTGAATGTGGCAGTGTATTAGTTTGGATTGATACAGAGCTGTGCAGCGTGAATGGGATAGTGTATTAGTTTTGGATTGATACAGAGCTGTGCAGAGTGAATGAGGCAGTGTATTAGTTTTGGATTGGTTACAGACTGTGCAGAGTGAATTGGGCAATGTATTAGTTTTGGATTGATACGGAGCTGTGAAGAGTGATTGAGGCACTGTATTACTTTTGGATTGCTATTTAGCTGTGCAGAGTGAATGGGACAGTGTATTAGTTTTGGACTGATACAGAGCTCTGCAGATTGAATGGGACAGTGTATTACTTTTGGATTGATACAGAGCTGTGCAGAGTGAATTGGGCAGTGTATTACTTTTGGATTGATACAGAGCTGTGCAGAGTGAATGGGGCAGTGTATTACTTTTGGATTGAAACAGAGCTATGCAGTGTGAATGGGGGAGTGTATTAGTTTTGGATTGATAGATATCTATGCAACATGAACGGGGCATTGTATTAGTTTTGGATTGATACAGAGGTGTGCCGAGTGAATGGGGCAGTGTATTAGTTTTGGATTGATACAGAGCTGTGCAGAGTGAATGGGGCAGTGTATTAGTTTTGGATGATACAGAGCTGTGCAGAGTGAATGGGCAGTGTATTAGTTTTGGATTGATACAGAGCTGTGCAGAGTGAATGGGGCAGTGTATTAGTTTTGGATTGATACAGAGCTGTGCAGAGTGAATGGGACAGTGTATTAGTTTTGGATTGATACAGAGCTGTGCAGAGTGAATGGGGCAGTGTATTAATTTTGGATTGATACAGAGCTGTGCAGAGTGAATGAGGCTGTTAATTAGTTTTGGATTGATACAGAGCTGTGCAGAGTGAATGGGGCATTGTATTTGTTTTTGATTGATACAGAGCTGTGCAGAGTGAATGGGACAGTGTATTAGTTTTGGATTGATACAGAGCTGAGCAGAGTGAATGGGGCAGTGGATTAGTTTTGATTGATACAGAGCTGTGCAGTGTGAATGGGGCATTGTATTAGTTTTGGATTGATACAGAGCTGAGCAGAGTGAATGGGGCAGTGTAATAGCTTTGGAATGTTACTGAACCGTGCAGAGTGAATGGGACAGTGTATTAGTTTTGGATTGATACAGAGTTCTGCAGAGTGAATGAGGCAGTGTATTTGTTTTGGATTGATACAGAGCTAAGCATAGTGAATGAGGCAGTGTATTAGTTTTGGATTGGTACAGAGCTGTGCAGAGTGAATGGGACAGTGTATTAGTTTTGGATTGATACAGAGCTGTGCAGAGTGAATGGGGCAGTGTATTACTTTTGGATTGATACAGAGCTGTGCAGAGTGAATGGGACAGTGTATTAGTTTTGGATTGATACAGAGCTGTGCAGAGTGAATGGGGCAGTGTATTATTTTGGATTGATACAGAGCTCTGCAGAGTGACTGGTCAGTGTATTAGTTTTGATGATTCAGAGCTGTGCAGAGTGAATGGGGCAGTGTATTAGTTTGGATTGATACAGAGCTGAGCAGAGTGAATAGGGCAGTGTATTAGTTTTGGATTGATACAGAGCTGTGCAGAGTGAATGGGCATTGTATTAGTTTTGGATTGATACAGAGCTGTGCAGAGTGAATGGGACAGTGTATTAGTATTGGATTGATACAGAGCTGTGCAGAGTGAATGGGACAGTGTATTAGTTTTGGATTGATGCAGAGCTGTGCAGAGTGAATGGACAGTGTATTAGTTTTGGATTGATACAGAGCTGTGCAGAGTGAATGGGGCAGTGTATTAGTTTGGATTGATACAGAGCTGTGCAGAGTGAATGGGGCAGTGTATTAATTTGGATGATACTGAGCTGTGCAGAGTGAATGGGGCAGTGTATTAATTTTGGATTGATACAGAGCTGTGCAGAGTGAATGGGCAGTGTATTAGTTTTGGATTGATAAGATCTGTGCAGAGTGAATGGGGCAGTGTATTAGTATTGGATTGATAGATAGCTGTGCAGAGTGAATGGGGCAGTGTATTAGTTTTGGATTGATACAGAGCTGTGCAGAGTGAATGGGGCAGTGTATTACTTTGGATTGATACAGAACTGTGCAGAGTGAATCGCTCAGTGTATTAGTTTATGATGATTCAGCACTGTGCAGAGTGAATGGGGTAGTGTATTAGTTTTGGACTGATTACAGAGCAGTGCAGAGTGAATGGGGCAGAGTATTAGTTTTGGATTGATACAGAGGCTGTGCGAGTGAATGGGGCAGTGTAATAGTTTTGGATTGATTCAGAGCTTTGCAGAGTGAATGGGACAGTGTATTATTTTTTGGATTGATACAGAGCTGTGCAGAGTGAAAGGGGGCAGTGTATTAGTTTTGGATTGATACAGAGCTGTGCAGCGTGAATGGGACATTTTGTTACTTTTGAGATTATACAAGCTGTGCAGAATGAATGGAGCCAGTGTAATAGTTTTGGATGATACAGAGCTGTGCAGAGTGAATGGGAAAGTGTATAGTTTTGGATTGATACAGAGCTGTGCAGAGTGAATGGGACAGTGTATTAGTTTTGGATTGATACAGAGTTCTGCAGAGTGAATGAGGCAGTGTATTGTTTTGGATTGATACAGAGCTAAGCATAGTGAATGAGGCAGTGTATTAGTTTTGGATTGGTACAGAGCTGTGCAGAGTGAATGGGGCAGTGTATTAGTTTTGGATTGATACAGAGCTGTGCAGAGTGAATGGGACTGTGTATTAGTTTTGGATTGATACAGAGCTGTGCAGAGTGAATGGGCAGTTTATTTCTTTTGGATTGATATAGAACTCTGCAGAGTGAATCAGTCAGTGTATTAGTTTATGATGATTCAGCACTGTGCAGAGTGAATGGGTAGTGTCTTAGTTTTGGATTGATACAGAGCTGTGCAGAATGAATAGGGCAGTGTATTACTTTTGGATTGATACACAGCTGTGCAGAGTGAATGCGACATTTTATTAGTTTTGGATTGATACAGAGCTGTGCAGAGTCAATGGGGACAGTGTATTAGTATTGGATTGATCCAGAGCTGTGCAGAGTGAATGGGACAGTGCATTAGTTTTTGTATTGATGCAGAGCTGTGCAGAGTGAATAGGCAGTGTAGTAGTTTTGGATTGATACAGAGCCGTGCAGAGTGAATGGGGCAGTGCATTAGTTTTGGATTGATACAGAGATCTGCAGAGTGAAATGGGGCCAGTGCATTAATTTGGATTAATACTGAGCTGTGGAGGGTGAATGGGGCAGTATATAATTTTGGATTGATAAGAGCTGTGAAGAGTGAATGGGCAGTGTATTAGTTTTGGATTATTAGATCTGTGCAGAGTGAATGGGGCAGTGTATTAGTTTTGGATTGATAGATAGCTGTGCAGAGTAATGGGGCAGTGTATTAGTTTTGGATTGATACAGGACTTGAGAAAAGTGAATGGGACAGTGTATTAGTTTTGGATTGATACAGAGCTGTGCAGAGTGAATGGGGCAGTGTATTACTTTGGATTGATACAGAACTGTGCAGAGTGAATCGGTCAGTGTATTAGTTTATGATGATTCAGCACTGTGCAGAGTGAATGGGGTAGTTTATTAGTTTTGGATTGATACAGAGCAGTGCAGAGTGAATGGGGCAGAGTATTAGTTTTGGATTGATACAGAGGTGTGCAGAGTGAATGGGGCAGTGTATTAGTTTTGGATTGATACAGAGCTGTGCAGAGTGAATGGGACAGTGTATTATTTTTGGATTGATACAGAGCTGTGCAGAGTGAATGGGCAGTGTATTAGTTTTGGATTGATACAGAGCTGTGCAGAGTGAATGGGACAGTGTATTACTTTTGGATTGATACAGAGCTGTGCAGAATGAATGGAGCAGTGTAATAGTTTTGATTGATACAGAGCTGTGCAGAGTGAATGGGAAGTGTATTAGTTTTGGATTGATACAGAACTGTGCGAGAGTGAATGGGGACAGTGTATTAGTTTTGGATTGATACAGAGCTGTGCAGAGTGAATGAGGCAGTGTATTAGTTTTGGATTGATACAGAGCTGAGCAGAGTGAATAGGGCTGTGTATTAGTTTTGGATTGATACAGAGCTGTGCAGAGTGAATGGGGCAGTGTATTAGTTTTGGATTGATACAGAGCTGTGCAGAGTGAATGGGACAGTGTATTAGTTTTGGATTGATACAGAGCTGTGCAGAGTGAATGGGGCAGTGTATTAGTTTTGGATTGATACAGAGCTGTGCAGAGTGAATGGGACAGTGTTTTACTTTTGGATTGATACAGAGCTGTGCAGAGTGAATGGGGCAGTGTATTAGTTTTGGATTGATACAGAGCTTTGCAGAGTGAATGGGGCAGTGTATTAGTTTTGGATTGATACAGAGCTGTGCAGAGTGAATGGGGACAGTGTATTAATTTTGGATTGATACAGAGCTGTGCAGAGTGAATGGGCAGTGTATTAGTTTTGGATTGATACAGAGCTGTGCAGAGTGAATGGGGCAGTGTATTAGTTTGGATTGAAGACAGAGCTGTGCAGAGTGAATGGGCAGTGTATTAATTTTGATTGATTATGAGCTGTGCAGAGTGAATGGAGGCAGTGTATTAGTTTTGGATTGATACAGAGCTGTGCAGAGTGAATGCGGCAGTGTATAGTTTTGGATTGATACAGAGCTGTGCAGAGTGAATGGGCAGTGTATTATTTGGATTGATACAGAGCTGTGCAGAGTGAATGGTCAGTGTATTAGTTTTGGATGTTTCAGAGCTGTGCAGAGTGGAATGGGACAGTGTATTAGTTTTGGATTGATACAGAGCTGTGCCGAGTGATTGAGGCTGTGTATTAGGATTGGATGAACAGAGCTGTGCAGAGTGAATGAGGCAGTGTATTAGTTTTGGATTGATACAGAGCTGTGCAGAGTGAATAGGCAGTGTATTAGTTTTGGATTGATACAGAGCTGTGCAGAGTGAATGGGGCAGTGTATTAGTTTTGGATTGATACAGAGCTGTGCAGAGTGAATGGGACAGTGTATTACTTTTGGATTGATACAGAGCTGTGCAGATTGAATGGGCAGTGTATTAGTTTTGGATTGATACAAAGGCTGTGCAGAGTGAATGGGGCAGTGCATTATTTTGGATTAATTCTGAGCTCTGCTGAGTGAATGGGGCAGTGTATTAATTTTGAATTGATAGATAGCTTTGAAGAGTGAATGGGACAGTGTATTAGTTTTGGATTGTTAGATTCTGTGCAGAGTGAATGCGGCAGTGTATTAGTTTTGGATTGATACAGAGCAGTGCAGAGTGAATGAGGCAGTGTATTAGTTTTGGATTGATACAGAGCTAAGCAGAGTAATGGTGGCTGTGTATTAGTTTTGGATTGATACAGAGCAGTGCAGAGTGAATGGGACAGTGTATTAGTTTTGGGATTAATACAGAGCTAAGCAGAGTGATTGAGGCAGTGTATTAGTTTTGGATTGATACAGAGCTCTGCAGAGTGAATGAGGCACTGTATTAGTTTTGGATTGATACAGAGCTGTGCAGAGTGAATGGGGCAGTGTATTAGTTTTGGATTGATACAGAGCTGTGCAGAGTGAATGGGACAGTGTATTATTTTTGGATTGATACAGAGCTGTGCAGAGTGAAAGGGGCAGTGTATTAGTTTTGGATTGATACAGACCTATGCAGAGTGAATGGGCAGTGTATTAGTTTTGGATTGATACAGAGTTGAGAAAAGTGAATGGGACAGTGTATTAATTTTGAATTGATACAGAGCTGTGCAGAGTGAATGGGCAGTGTATTACTTTTGGATTGATACAGAACTGTGCAGAGTGAATGCGTCAGTGTCCAGTTTATGATGATTCAGCACTGTGCAGAGTGAAAGGGAAGTGTATTAGTATTGGATTGATACAGAGCTGTGCAGAGTGAATGGGACAGAGTATTAGTTTTGGATTGATACAGAGCTGTGCAGAGTGAATGGGGCAGAGTATTAGTTTTGGATTGATACAGAGCTGTGCAGAGTGAATGGGGCAGTGTATTAGTTTTGGATTGATACAGAGCTGTGCAGAGTGAATGGGACAGTGTATTAGTTTTGGATTGATACAGAGCTGTGCAGAGTGAATGAGGCAGTGTATTAGTTTTGGATTGATACAGAGCTGTGCAGAGTGAATGGGCAGTGTATTAGTTTTGGATTGATACAGAGCTGTGCAGAGTGAATGGGCAGTGTATTAGTTTTGGATTGATACTGAGCTGTGCAGAGTGAATGGGCAGTGTATTAGTTTTGGATTGATACAGAGCTGTGCAGAGTGAATGGGACAGTGTATTAGTTTTGGATTGATACAGAGCTGTGCAGAGTGAATGGGGCAGTGTATTAGTTTGGATTGATACAGAGCTGTGCAGAGTGAATGGGACAGTGTATTAGTTTTGGATTGATACAGAGCTGTGCAGAGTGAATGGGGCAGTGTATTAGTTTTGGATTGATACAGAGCTGTGCAGAGTGAATGGGGACAGTTATTATTTTTGGATGATACAGAGCTGTGCAGATGAATGAGGCAGTGTATTAGTTTTGGATGATACAGAGCTGTGCAGAGTGAATGGGACAGTGTATTAGTTTTGGATTGATACAGAGCTGTGCAGAGTGAATGTGGCAGTGTATTCAGTTTTGGATTGATACAGAGCTGTGCAGAGTGAATGGGCAGTGTATTAGTTTGGATTGATACAGAGCTGTGCAGAGTGAATGGGACAGTGTATTAGTTTTGGATTGATACAGAGCTGTGCAGAGTGAATGAGGCAGTGTATTAGTTTTGGATTGATACAGAGCTGAGCAGGTGAATGAGGCAGTGTATTAGTTTTGGATTGATACAGAGCTGTGCAGAGTGAATGGGCAGTGTATTAGTTTTGGATTGCTACAGAGCTGAGCAGAGTGAATGAGGCAGTGTATTAGTTTTGGATTGATACAGAGCTGTGCAGAGTGAATGGGCAGTGTATTAGTTTTGGATTGATACAGAGCTGTGCAGAGTGAATGGGGCAGTGTATTACTTTTGGATTGATACAGAGCTGTGCAGAGTGAATGGGACAGTGTATTAGTTTTGGATTGATACAGAGCTGTGCAGAGTGAATGGGGCAGTGTATTAGTTTTGGATTGATACAGAGCTGTGCAGAGTGAAAGGGGCAGTGTATTAGTTTTGGATTGATAGATAGCTATGCAACAGTGAACGGGGCATTGTATTAGTTTTGGATTGATACAGAGGTGTGCCGAGTGAATGTGGCAGTGTATTGGTTTTGGATTGATACAGAGCTCTGCAGAGTGAATGGGCAGTTTATTAGTTTTGGATTGATACAGAGCTGTGCAGAGTTAATGGGGCAGTGTATTAGATTTGGACTGATACAGAGCTCTGCAGCGTGAATGGGCAGTGTATTAGTTTTGTATTGATACAGAGCTCTGCAGAGAGAATGGGGCAATGTATTAGTTTTGGATTGATACAGAGCTGTGCAGAGTGAATGGGCAGTGTATTAGTTTTGGATTGATACAGAGCTGTGCAGAGTGAATGGGCAGTGTATTAGTTTTGGATTGATACAGAGCTGTGCAGAGTGAATGGGACAGTGTATTAGTTTTGGATTGATACAGAGCTGTGCAGAGTGAATGGGACAGTGTATTAGTTTTGGATTGATACAGAGCTGAGCAGAGTGAATGGGCAGTGTATTAGTTTTGGATTGATACAGAGCTGTGCAGAGTGAATGGGGCACTGTATTAGTTTTGGATTGATACAGAGCTGTGCAGAGTGAATTGGACAGTGTATTAGTTTTGGATTGATACTGAGCTGTGCAGAGTCAATGGGACAGTGTATTAGTATTGGATTGATCCAGAGCTGTGCAGAGTGAATGGGACAGTGTATTACTTTTGGATTGATATAGAGCTGTGCAGAGTGAATGGGGCAGAGTATTAGTTTTGGATTGATACAGAGCTGTGCAGAGTGAATGGGCAGTGTATTAGGTTTGGACTGATACAGAGCTGTGCAGAGTGAATGGGACAGTGTATTAGATTTGGATTGATACAAGCTGTGCAGAGTGAAAGAGGCAGTGTATTAGTTTTGGATTGATAGAGAGCTGTGCAGAGTCGAATGAGCTGTGAGTTAGGTTTGATTGATGCAGAGCTGTGCAGCGTGAAAGGGACATTGTGTTAGCTTTTGGGTTTATACAGAGCTGTACAGAGTGAATGGAGGCAGTGTATTAGTTTTGCATTGATACAGAGCTGTGCAGAGTGAATGGGACAGTGTAATAGTTTTGGAATGTTACTGAACGTGCAGAGTGAATGGGACAGTTTATTATTTTGGATTCGTTGCAGAACTGTGCAGATTGAATGGGGTAGTGTTATTAGTTTTGGACTGATATTGAGCTGTGCAGAGTGAATGGGGACAGTGGATTAGATTTTGGATTTAATACAAGCTGTGCAGAGTGAAAGAGGCAGTGTATTAGTGTTTGGATTGATAGAGAGCTGTGCAGAGTGAATGGGCAGTGTATTAGTTTTGGATTGATACAGAGCTGTGCAGAGTGAATGGGGCAGTGTATTAGTTTTGGATTGATACAGAGCTGTGCAGAGTGAATGGGGACAGTGTATTAATTTTGGATTGATACAAGCTGTGCAGAGTGAATGGAGCAGTGTATTAGTTTTGGATTGATACAGAGCTGTGCAGAGTGAATGGGACAGTGTATTAGTTTTGGATTGATACAGAGCTGTGCAGAGTGAATGAGGCAGTGTTATTAGTTTTGGATTGATACAGAGCTAAGCATAGTGAATGAGGCAGTGTATTAGTTTGGATTGATACAGAGCAGTGCAGAGTGAATGGGACAGTGTATTAGTTTTGGATTGATACAGAGCTGTGCAGAGTGAATGGGACAGTGTATTAGTTTTGGATTGATACAGAGCTGTGCAGAGTGAATGGGGACAGTGTATTAGTCTTTGGATTGATATAGAGCTCTGCAGAGTGAATGCAGGCATGTATTAGTTTATGATGATTCAGCACTGTGCAGAGTGAATGGGGTAGTGTATTAGTTTTGGATTGATACAGAGCTGTGCAGAATGAATAGGGCAGTGTATTACTTTTGGATTGATACACAGCTGTGCAGAGTGAATGCGACATTTTATTAGTTTTGGATTGATACAGAGCTGTGCAGAGTCAATGGGACAGTGTATTAGTATTGGATTGATCCAGAGCTGTGCAGAGTGAATGGGACAGTGCATTAGTTTTGTATTGATGCAGAGCTGTGCAGAGTGAATAGGGCAGTGTAGTAGTTTTGGATTGATACAGAGCCGTGCAGAGTGAATGGGCAGTGCATTAGTTTTGGATTGATACAGAGCCGTGCAGAGTGAATGGGGCAGTGCATTAGTTTTGGATTGATACTGAGCTGTGGAGGGTGAATGGGGCAGTATATTAATTTTGGATTGATAGATAGCTGTGAAGAGTGAATGGGGCAGTGTATTAGTTTTGGATTATTAGATTCTGTGCAGAGTGAATGGGGCAGTGTATTAGTTTTGGATTGATAGATAGCTGTGCAGAGTTAATGGGCAGTGTATTAGTTTTTGGATTGATACAGAGCTTGAGAAAAGTGAATGGGACAGTGTATTAGTTTTGGATTGATACAGAGCTGTGCAGAGTGAATGGGGCAGTGTATTACTTTGGATTGATACAGAACTGTGCAGAGTGAATCGGTCAGTGTATTGTTTATGATGATTCAGCACTGTGCAGAGTGAATGGGGGTAGTTTATTAGTTTTGGATTGATACAGAGCAGTGCAGAGTGAATGGGCAGAGTATTAGTTTTGGATTGATACAGAGGTGTGCAGAATGAATGTGGCAGTGTATTAGTTTTGGATTGATACAGAGCTATGCAGAGTGAATGGGGTCAGTGTATTAGTTTTGGGATTGATACAGAGCTGTGCAGAGTGAATGAGGCAGTGTATTAGTTTTGGATTGATACAGAGCTGTGCAGAGTGAATGGGACATTGTATTAGTTTTGGATTGATACGAAGCTGTCAGAGTGAATGGGACAGTGTAATAGTTGTGGATTGATACAGAGCTGGCAGAGTGAATGGGAAAGTGTATTAATTTGGATAGATACAGAGCTGTGCGAGTGAATGGGGCAGTGTATTAGTTTTGGATTGATAAAGAGTCTGTGCAGAGTGAATGTGGCAGTGTATTGTTTTGGATGAGTCAGAGCTGATGCATAGTGAATTAGGCAGTGTTTAGTTTTGGATTGATACTGAGCTGTGCAGAGTGAATGGGCAGTGGTATTAGTTTTGGATTGATACAGAGCTGTGCAGAGTGAATGAGCAGTGTATTAGTTTTGGATTGATACAGAGCTGTGCAGAGTGAATGGGGCAGGGTATAGCTTTGGGATTGATACAGAGCTCTGTGCAGAGTGAATCGGGCAGTGTATTAGTTTTGGATTGATACAGAGCTGTGCAGAGTGAATGGGGCAGTGTATTAGTTTTGGATTGATACAGAGCTGAGCGAGTGAATGGGCAGTGTATTAGTTTTGGATTGATACAGAGCTGTGCAGAGTGAATGGGCACAGTGTATTAGTTTTGGATTGATACAGAGCTGTGCAGAGTGAAAGGGCAGTGTATTAGTTTTGGATTGATACAGAGCTGTGCAGAGTGAAAGGGACAGTTTATTAGTTTTGGATTGATACAGAGCTGTGCCGAGTGAAAGGGCAGTGTATTAGTTTTGGATTCAGACAGAGCTGTGCAGAGTGAAAACGGCAGTGTATTAGTTTTGGATTGATACAGAGCTGTGCAGAGAGAATAGGGCAGTGTATTAGTTTTGGATTGATACAGAGCTGTGCAGAGTGAAGGCGGCATTTTATTAGTTTTGGATGATACAGAGCTGAGCAGAGTGAATGGGGCAGTGTATTAGTTTTGGATTGATACAGAGCTGTGCAGAGTGAATGGGACAGTGTATTAGTTTTGGATTGATACAGAGCTGTGCAGAGTGAATGGGCAGTGTATTAGTTTTGGATTGATACAGAGCTGTGCAGAGAGAATAGGCGCAGTGTCTTTTTTTGGATTTCATACAGAGCTGTGCAGAGTGATGCGGCATTTTATTAGTTTTGGATTGACACAGACGCTAAGGAGAGTGAATGGGGCAGTGCATTAGTTTTGGATTGATCAGATCTGTGCAGAGTGAATGGGACAGTGTATTAGCTTTTGGATTGATACAGAGCAGTGCAGAGTGAATGGGCAGTGTATTAGTTTTGGATTGATACAGAGCTATGCAGAGTAATGGGCAGTGTATTAGTTTTGGATTAATACTGAGCTCTGCTGAGTGAATGGGGCAGTGTATTAGTTTTGAATTGATAGATAGCTTGAAGAGTGAATGGGACGTGTATTAGTTTTGGATTGTTAGATTCTGTGCAGAGTGAATGCGGGCAGTGTATTAGTTTTGGAATGATACAGAGCAGTGCAGAGTGAATGAGGCAGTGTATTAGTTTTGGATTGATACAGAGCTAAGCAGAGTAAATGTGGCTGTGTATTAGTTTTGGATTGATACAGAGCAGTGCAGGAGTGAATGGGACAGTGTATAGTTTTGGATTAATACAGAGCTAAGCAGAGTGATTGAGGCAGTGTATTAGTTTTGGATTGATACAGAGCTCGTGCAGAGTGAATGAGGCACTGTGTATTAGTTTTGGATTGATACAGAGCTGTGCAGAGTGAATGGGCAGTGTATTAGTTTTGGATTGATACAGAGCTGTGCAGAGTGAATGGGACAGTGTATTAGTTTTGGATTGATACAGAGCTGTGCAGAGTGAAAGGGGCAGTGTATTAGTTTGGATTGATACAGACCTATGCAGAGTGAATGGGGCAGTGTATTAGTTTTGGATTGATACAGAGCTGTGAAGAGTGAATGGGACAGTGTATTAAGTTTTGATTGATACAGAGCTGTGCAGAGTGAATGGGCAGTGTATTACGTTTGGATTGATACAGAGCTGTGCAGAGTGAATCGGTCAGTGTCCAGTTTATGATGATTCAGCACTGTGCAGAGTGAAAGGGGTAGTGTAGTAGTTTGGGATTGAGACAGAGCTGTGCAGAGTGAATGGGACAGAGTATTAGTTTTGGATTGATACAGAGCTGTGCAGAGTGAATGGGGCAGAGTATTAGTTTTGATTGATACAGGAGGCTGTGTAGAGTGAATGAGGCACTGAATTATTTTTCGATTTAAACAGAGCGGTGCAGAGAGAATGAGTCAGTGTGTTAGTTTGGAATTGATACAGAGCTGTGCAGAGTGAAAGGGGCAGTGTATTAGTTTTGGATTGACACAGAGCTGTGCAGAGTGAATTTGACAGTTTATTCATTTTGGATTGATGCAGAGCTGTGCGGTGTGAATGGGGCAGTGTAATCATTTTGGATTGATACAGAGCTGTGCAGAGTGAATGGGGCAGTGTATTAGTTTTGGATTGATACAGAGCTGTGCAGAGTGAATGGGGCAGTGTATTAGTTTTGGATTGATACAGAGCTGTGCAGAGTGAATGGGGCAGTGTATTAGTTTTGGATTGATACAGAGCTGTGCAGAGTGAATGGGACAGTGTATTAATTTTGATTGATACAGAGCTGTGCAGAGTGAATGGGCAGTGTATTAGTTTTGGATTGACACAGAGCTGTGCAGAGTGAATGTGACAGTTTATTCATTTTGGATTGATACAGAGCTGTGCAGAGTGAATGAGGCAGTGTATTAGTTTGGATTGATACAGAGCTGTGCAGAGTGAATGGGCAGTGTATTAGTTTTGGATTGATACAGAGCTGTGCAGAGTGAATGAGGCAGTGTATTAGTTTTGGATTGATACAGAGCTCTGCAGAGTGAATGAGCAGTGTATTAGTTTTGGATTGATACAGAGCTATGCAGAGTGAATGGGATAGTGTATTAGTTTTGGATTGATACAGAGCTGTGCAGAGTGAATGAGGCAGTGTATTAGTTTTGGATTGATACAGAGCTGTGCAGAGTGAATGGGACAGTGTATTAGTTTTGGATTGATACAGAGCTGTGCAGAGTGAATGGGCAGTGTATTAGTTTTGGATTGATACAGAGCTGTGCAGAGTGAATGGGACAGTGTATTAGTTTTGGATTGATACAGAGCTGTGCAGAGTGAATGGGACAGTGTATTAGTTTTGGATTGATACAGAGCTGTGCAGAGTGAATGGGACAGTGTATTAGTTTTGGATTGATACAGAGCTGTGCAGAGTGAATGGGACAGTGTATTAGTTTTGGATTGATACAGAGCTGTGCAGAGTGAATGGGACAGTGTATTAGTTTTGGATTGATACAGAGCTGTGCAGAGTGAATGGGGCAGTGTATTAGTTTTGGATTGATACAGAGCTGTGCAGAGTGAATGGGCAGTGTATTAGTTTTGGATTGATACAGAGCTGTGCAGAGTGAATGGGCAGTGTATTAGTTTTGGATTGATACAGAGCTGTGCAGAGTGAATGGGCAGTGTATTAGTTTTGGATTGAAACAGAGCTATGCAGAGTGAATGGGACAGTGTATTAGTTTTGGATTGATACAGAGCTGTCCAGAGTGAATGGACAGTGTATTAGTTTTGGATTGATACAGAGCTGTGCAGAGTGAATGGCAGTGTATTAGTTTGGATTGATACAGAGCTGTGCAGAGTGAATGGGGCAGTGTATTAGTTTTGGATTGATACAGAGCTGTGCCGAGTGAATGTGGCAGTTTATTCATTTTGGAATGATAGCAGAGCTTCGCAGAGTGAATAGGACAGTGTATTAAGTTTTGGATTGATACAGAGCTGTGCAGAGTGAATGGGGCAGTGTATTAGTTTTGGATTGATACAGAGCTGTGCAGAGTGAATAGGGCCAGTGTATTAGTTTTGGATTGATACAGAGCTGCTGCAGAGTGAATGAGGCATGTATTAGTTTTGGATTGATACAGAGCTGTGCAGAGTGAATGGGCAGTGTATTAGTTTTGGATTGATACAGAGCTGTGCAGAGTGAATGGGCAGTGTATTAGTTTTGGATTGATACAGAGCTGTGCAGAGTGAATGAGGCAGTGTATTAGTTTTGGATTGTTACAGAGCTGTGCAGAGTGAAAGGGACAGTGTATTAGTTTTGGATTCATACAGAGCTTTGCAGAGTGAAAACGGCAGTGTATTAGTTTTGGATTGATACAGAGCTGTGCAGAGTGAATGGGGCAGTTTATTACTTTGGATTGATACAGAACTGTGCAGAGTGAATCGCTCAGTGTATTAGTTTTGGATTTTTACAGAGCTGTGCAGAGTGAATGGGCAGTGTATTAGTTTTGGATTGATACAGAGCTTTGCAGAGTGAATGGGGCAGAGTATTAGTTTTGGATTGATACAGAGCTGTGCAGAGTGAATGGGGCAGTGTATTTGTTTTGGATTGATACAGAGCTGTGCAGAGTGAATGGGACAGTGTATTAGTTTTGGATTGATACAGAGCTGTGCAGAGTGAATGAGGCAGTGTATTAGTTTTGGATTGATACAGAGCTGTGCAGAGTGAATGGGGCAGTGTATTAGTTTTGGATTGATACAGAGCTGTGCAGAGTGAATGGAGGCAGTGTATTAGTTTTGGATTGATACAGAGCTGTGCAGAGTGAATGGGCAGTGTATTAGTTTTGGATTGATACAGAGCTGTGCAGAGTGAATGAGGCAGTGTATTAGTTTTGGATTGATACAGAGCTGTGCAGAGTGAATGGGCAGTGTATTAGTTTTGGATTGATACAGAGCTGTGCAGAGTGAATGGGACAGTGTATTAGTTTTGGATTGATACAGAGCTGTGCAGAGTGAATGGGACAGTGTATTAGTTTTGGATTGATACAGAGCTGTGCAGAGTGAATGGGCAGTGTATTAGTTTTGGATTGATACAGAGCTGTGCAGAGTGAATGGGGCAGTGTATTAGTTTTGGATTGATACAGAGCTATGCAGAGTGAATGGGCAGTGTATTAATTTTGGATTGATACAGAGCTGTGCAGAGTGAATGGGCAGTGTATTAGTTTTGGATTGATACAGAGCTGTGCAGAGTGAATGGGACAGTGTATTAGTTTTGGATTGATACAGAGCTGTGCAGAGTGAATGAGGCAGTGTATTAGTTTTGGATTGATACAGAGCTCTGCAGAGTGAATGAGGCAGTGTATTAGTTTTGGATTGATACAGAGCTGTGCAGAGTGAATGGGGCAGTGTATTAGTTTTGGATTGATACAGAGCTGTGCAGAGTGAATAGGGCAGTGTATTACTTTTGGATTGATACAGAGCTGTGCAGAGTGAATGGCGACAGTGTATTAGTTTTGGATTGATACAGAGCTGTGCAGAGTCAATGGGACAGTGTATTAGTTTTGGATTGATCCAGAGCTGTGCAGAGTGAATGGGACAGTGTATTAGTTTTGGATTGATGCAGAGCTGTGCAGAGTGAATGGGCAGTGTATTAGTTTTGGATTGATACAGAGCCTGTGCAGAGTGAATGGGGCAGTGTATTAGTTTTGGATTGATACAGAGCTGTGCAGAGTGAATGGGACAGTGTATTAGTTTTGGATTGATACAGAGCTGTGCAGAGTGAATGGGCAGTGTATTAGTTTTGGATTGATACAGAGCTGTGCAGAGTGAATGGGCAGTGTATTAGTTTTGGATTGATACAGAGCTGTGCAGAGTGAATGAGGCAGTGTATTAGTTTTGGATTGATACAGAGCTGTGCAGAGTGAATGAGGCAGTGTATTAGTTTTGGATTGATACAGAGCTGTGCAGAGTGAATGGGACAGTGTATTAGTTTTGGATTGATACAGAGCTGTGCAGAGTGAATGAGGCAGTGTATTAGTTTTGGATTGATACAGAGCTGTGCAGAGTGAATGGGCAGTGTATTACTTTTGGATTTTTACAGAGCTGTGCAGAGTGAATGGGCAGTGTATTACTTTTGGATTGATATAGAGCTGTGCAGAGTGAATGGGGCAGTGTATTAGTTTTGGATTGATACAGAGCTGTGCAGAGTGAATGGGGCAGTGTATTAGTTTTGGATTGATACAGAGCTGTGCAGAGTGAATGGGGCAGTGTATTAGTTTTGGATTGATAGCAGAGCTTTGCAGAGTGAATGGGGCAGTGTATTAGTTTTGGATTGATACAGAGCTGTGCAGAGTGAATGAGGCAGTGTATTAGTTTTGGATTGATACAGAGCTGTGCAGAGTGAATGGGCAGTGTATTAGTTTTGGATTGATACAGAGCTGTGCAGAGTGAATGGGACAGTGTATTAGTTTTGGATTGATACAGAGCTGTGCAGAGTGAATGGGGCAGTGTATTAGTTTGGATTGATACAGAGCTGTGCAGAGTGAATGGGCAGTGTATTAGTTTTGGATTGATACAGAGCTGTGCAGAGTGAATGGGCAGTGTATTAGTTTTGGATTGATACAGAGCTGTGCAGAGTGAATGGGCAGTGTATTAGTTTTGGATTGATACAGAGCTGTGCAGAGTGAATGGAGGCAGTGTATTAGTTTTGGATTGATACAGAGCTGTGCAGAGTGAATGGGACAGTGTATTAGTTTTGGATTGATACAGAGCTGTGCAGAGTGAATGGGGCAGTGTATTAGTTTTGGATTGATACAGAGCTGTGCAGAGTGAATGGGACAGTGTATTAGTTTTGGATTGATACAGAGCTGTGCAGAGTGAATGGGCAGTGTATTAGTTTTGGATTGATACAGAGCTGTGCAGAGTGAATGGGGCAGTGTATTAGTTTTGGATTGATACAGAGCTGTGCAGAGTGAATGGGGCAGTGTATTAGTTTTGGATTGATACAGAGCTGTGCAGAGTGAATGGGGCAGTGTATTAGTTTTGGATTGATACAGAGCTGTGCAGAGTGAATGGGGCAGTGTATTAGTTTTGGATTGATACAGAGCTGTGCAGAGTGAATGGGGCAGTGTATTAGTTTTGGATTGATACAGAGCTGTGCAGAGTGAATGGGCAGTGTATTAGTTTTGGATTGATACAGAGCTGTGCAGAGTGAATGGTGACAGTTTATTATTTTTGGATTGATACAGAGCTGTGCAGAGTGAATGAGGCATGTATTAGTTTTGGATTGATACAGAGCTGTGCAGAGTGAATGGGACAGTGTATTAGTTTTGGAATGATACAGAGCTGTGCAGAGTGAATGAGGCAGTGTATAAGGTTTGGATTGATACAGAGCTGAGCAGAGTGAAAGGGCAGTGTATTAGTTTTGGATTGATACAGAGCTGTGCAGAGTGAATGGGCAGTGTATTAGTTTTGGATTGATACAGAGCTGTGCAGAGTGAATGGGCAGTGTATTAGTTTTGGATTGATACAGAGCTGTGCAGAGTGAATGGGCAGTGTATTAGTTTTGGATTGATACAGAGCTGTGCAGAGTGAATGGGCAGTGTATTAGTTTTGGATTGATACAGAGCTGTGCAGAGTGAATGGGGCAGTGTATTAGTTTTGGATTGATACAGAGCTGTGCAGAGTGAATGGGCAGTGTATTAGTTTTGGATTGATACAGAGCTGTGCAGAGTGAATGGGGCAGTGTATTAGTTTTGGATTGATACAGAGCTGTGCAGAGTGAATGAGGCAGTGTATTAGTTTTGGATTGATACAGAGCTGTGCAGAGTGAATGGGTCAGCTGTATTAGTTTTGGATTGATACAGAGCTGTGCAGAGTGAATGGGCAGTGTATTAGTTTTGGATTGATACAGAGCTGTGCAGAGTGAATGGGACAGTGTATTAGTTTTGGATTGATACAGAGCTGTGCAGAGTGAATGGGGCAGTGTATTAGTTTTGGATTGATACAGAGCTAGCAGAGTGAATGGGCAGTGTATTAGTTTTGGATTGATACAGAGCTGTGCAGAGTGAATGGGCAGTGTATTAGTTTTGGATTGATACAGAGCTGTGCAGAGTGAATGGGCAGTGTATTAGTTTTGGATTGATACAGAGCTGTGCAGAGTGAATGCGACAGTGTATTAGTGTTGGATTGATACAGAGCTGTGCAGAGTGAATGGGGCAGTGGATTAATTTTCATTGATACAGAGCTGTGCAGATTGAATGGGGCATTGTATTCGTTTTGGATTCATACAGAGCTGTGCAGAGTGAATGGGGCAGTGGATTAGTTTTGATTGATACAGAGCTGTGCAGCGTGAATGGCTCAGTTTATTAGTTTTGGATTGATACAGAGCTCTGCAGCGTGAATGGGCAGTGTATTAGTTTTGGATTGATACAGAGCTGTGCAGAGTGAATGGGCAGTGTATTAGTTTTGGATTGATACAGAGCTGTGCAGAGTGAATGGGCAGTGTATTAGTTTTGGATTGATACAGAGCTGTGCAGAGTGAATGGGAAGTGTATTAGTTTTGGATTGATACAGAGCTGTGCAGAGTGAATGAGGACAGTGTATTATTTTTGGATGATACAGAGCTTGCAGAGTGAATGGGGCAGTGTATTAGTTTGAATTGATACAGAGCTGTGCAGAGTGAATGGGCAGTGTATTAGTTTTGGATTGATACAGAGCTGTGCAGAAGTGAATGTACAGTGTATTACGTTTTGGATTGATACAGAGCTGTGCAGAGTGAATGAGCAGTGTATTAGTTTGGATTGAACAGAGCTGTGCAGAGTGAATGTGACAGGTGTATTAGCTTTTGGATTGATACAGAGCTGTGCAGAGTGAATTGGGGCAGTAGTATTACGTTTGGATTGATACAGAGCTGTGCAGAGTGAATGGGGCAGTGTAATTATTATGGATTGGATACAGAGCTGTGCAGAGGGAATGGGGGAGTGTATAGTTTTGGATCTATACAGGAGCTGTGCAGAGTGAAAGGGGCAGTGTATTAGTTTTGGCTGATACAGAGCCGATGCAAGCAGTGAATGGGGCAGTAGTAATGGTATAGGATTGATACAGAGGTGTGCCGAGTGAATGGGGCAGAGATATTAGTTTTGATTGAATACAGAGGGGGCTTTTTGGGCTGCAGAGTGAATGGGCAGAGTATTAGTTCTGGATTGATACAGGAGCTGTGCAGAGTGAATGGGGCAGTGTATTAGTTTGGATTGATACAGAGCTATGCAGAGTGAATGGGGCAGTGTATTAGTTTTGGATTGATACAGAGCTGTGCAGAGTGAATGGGCAGTGTATTAGTTTTGGATTGATACAGAGCTGTGCAGAGTGAATGGGCAGTGTATTACTTTTGGATTGATACAGAGCTGTGCAGAGTGAATGGGCAGTGTATTAGTTTTGGATTGATACAGAGCTGTGCAGAGTGAATGGGGACAGTGTATTAGTTTTGGATTGATACAGAGCTGTGCAGAGTGAATGGGCAGTGTATTAGTTTTGGATTGATACAGAGCTGTGCAGAGTGAATGGGGCAGTGTATTAGTTTTGGATTGATACAGAGCTGTGCAGAGTGAATGTGGCAGTGTATTAGTTTTGGATTGATACAGAGCTGTGCAGAGTGAATGGGGCAGTGTATTAGTTTGGATTGATACAGAGCTGTGCAGAGTGAATGGGCAGTGTATTAGTTTTGGATTGATACAGAGCTGTGCAGAGTGAATGGGCAGTGTATTAGTTTTGGATTGATACAGAGCTGTGCAGAGTGAATGAGGACAGTGTATTAGTTTTGGATTGATACAGAGCTGTGCAGAGTGAAGGGGCAGTGTATTAGTTTTGGATTGATACAGAGCTGTGCAGAGTGAATGTGACAGTTTATTAGTTTTGGAATGATCAGAGCTGTGCAGAGTGAATGGGGCAGTGTCTTAGTTTTGGATTGATACAGAGCTGTGCAGAGTGAATGGGCATTGTATTAGTTTTGGATTGATACAGAGCTGTGCAGAGTGAATGGGCAGTGTATTAGTTTTGGATTGCTACAGAGCTGTGCAGAGTGAATGTGGCAGTGTATTAGTTTTGGATTGATACAGAGCTGTGCAGAGTGAATGGGACAGTGTATTAGTTTTGGATTGATACAGAGCTGTGCAGAGTGAATGGGACAGTGTATTAGTTTTGGATTGATACAGAGCTGTGCAGAGTGAATGGAGCAGTGTATTACTTTGGATTGATACAGAGCTGTGCAGAGTGATGGGTCAGTGTATTAGTTTGGATTGATACAGAGCTGTGCAGAGTGAATGAGGCAGTGTATTAGTTTGGATTGATACAGAGCTGTGCAGAGTGAATGGGGCAGTGTATTATTTTGGATTGATACAGAGCTTGGCAGAGTGAATGGGGCAGTGTATTAGTTTTGGATTGATACAGAGCTGTGCAGAGTGAATGGGCAGTGTATTAGTTTTGGATTGATACAGAGCTGTGCAGAGTGAATGGTCAGTGTATTAGTTTGGATTGGTTACAGAGCTGTGCAGAGTGAATGAGGCAGTGTATTAGTTTTGGATTGATACTGAGCTGTGCAGAGTGAATGAGGCAGTTATTAGGTTTGGATTGATACAGAGCTGTGCAGAGTGAATGAGGCAGTGTATTAGTTTTGGATTGATACAGAGCTGTGCAGAGTGAATGGGACAGTGTATTAGTTTTGGATTGATACAGAGCTGTGCAGAGTGAATGGGCAGTGTATTAGTTTTGGATTGATACAGAGCTGTGCAGAGTGAATGGGCAGTGTATTAGTTTTGGATTGATACAGAGCTGTGCAGAGTGAATGGGCAGTGTATTAGTTTTGGATTGATACAGAGCTGTGCAGAGTGAATGGGGCAGTGTATTAGTTTTGGATTGATACAGAGCTGTGCAGAGTGAATGGGCAGTGTATTAGTTTTGGATTGATACAGAGCTGTGCAGAGTGAATGGGGCAGTGTATTAGTTTTGGATTGATACAGAGCTGTGCAGAGTGAATGGGGCAGTGTATTAGTTTTGGATTGATACAGAGCTGTGCAGAGTGAATGGGCAGTGTATTAGTTTTGGATTGATACAGAGCTGTGCAGAGTGAATGGGCAGTGTATTAGTTTTGGATTGATACAGAGCTGTGCAGAGTGAATGGGCAGTGTATTAGTTTTGGATTGATACAGAGCTGTGCAGAGTGAATGAGGCAGTGTATTAGTTTTGGATTGATACAGAGCTGTGCAGAGTGAATGGAGGCAGTGTATTAGTTTTGGATTGATACAGAGCTGTGCAGAGTGAATGGGCAGTGTATTAGTTTTGGATTGATACAGAGCTGTGCAGAGTGAATGGTGACAGTGTATTAGTTTTGATTGATACAGAGCTGTGCAGAGTGAATGAGGCAGTGTATTAGTTTTGGATTGATACAGAGCTGTGCAGAGTGAATGGGCAGTGTATTAGTTTTGGATTGATACAGAGCTGTGCAGAGTGAATGGGACAGTGTATTAGTTTTGGATTGATACAGAGCTGTGCAGAGTGAATGGGGCAGTGTATTAGTTTTGGATTGATACAGAGCTGTGCAGAGTGAATGGGACAGTGTATTAGTTTTGGATTGATACAGAGCTGTGCAGAGTGAATGGGCAGTGTATTAGTTTTGGATTGATACAGAGCTGTGCAGAGTGAATGGGCAGTGTATTAGTTTTGGATTGATACAGAGCTGTGCAGAGTGAATGTGGCATTGTATTAGTTTTGGATTGATACAGAGCTGTGCAGAGTGAAAGGAGCAGTGTATTAGTTTTGGATTGATACAGAGCTGTGTAGAGTGAATGGGACAGTGTATTACTTTTGGTTTAATACTGAGCTGTGCAGAGTGAATGGGGCAGTGTATTAGTTTTGGATTGATACAGAGCTGTGCAGAGTGAATGGGGCAGTGTATTATTTTGGATTGACACAGAGCTGTGCAGAGTGAATGAGGCATTGTATTAGTTTTGGATTGATACAGAGCTGTGCAGAGTGAATGGGCCAGTGTATTAGTTTTGGATTGATACAGAGCTATGCAGAGTGAATGGGGCATTGTATTATTTTGGATTGATACTGAGCTGTGAAGAGTGAATGGGCAGTCTATTAGTTTTGGATTGATACAGAGCAGTGCAGAGTGAATGGGGCAGTGTATTATTTTTGGATTGATACAGAGCTGTGCAGAGTGAATGGGGCAGTGTATTAGTTTTGGATTGATACAGAGCTGTGCAGAGTGAATGGGGCAGTGTATTAGTTTTGGATTGATACAGAGCTGTGCAGAGTGAATGGGGCAGTGTATTAGTTTTGGATTGATACAGAGCTGTGCAGAGTGAATGGGGCAGTGTATTAGTTTTGGATTGATACAGAGCTGTGCAGAGTGAATGGGGCAGTGTATTAGTTTTGGATTGATACAGAGCTGTGCAGAGTGAATGGGACAGTGTATAAGCTTTGGATTGATACAGAGCTGTGCAGAGTGAATGGGCAGTGTATTAGTTTTGATTGATACAGAGCTGTGCAGAGTGAATGGGCAGTGTATTAGTTTTGGATTGATACAGAGCTGTGCAGAGTGAATGGGGCAGTGTATTAGTTTTGGATTGATACAGAGCTGTGCAGAGTGAATGGGACAGTGTATTAGTTTTGGATTGATACAGAGCTGTGCAGAGTGAATGGGGCAGTGTATTAGTTTTGGATTGATACAGAGCTGTGCAGAGTGAATGGGCAGTGTATTAGTTTTGGATTGATACAGAGCTGTGCAGAGTGAATGGGCAGTGTATTAGTTTTGGATTGATACAGAGCTGTGCAGAGTGAATGGGCAGTGTATTAGTTTTGGATTGATACAGAGCTGTGCAGAGTGAATGGGCAGTGTATTAGTTTTGGATTGATACAGAGCTGTGCAGAGTGAATGGGCAGTGTATTAGTTTTGGATTGATACAGAGCTGTGCAGAGTGAATGGGACAGTGTATTAGTTTTGGATTGATACAGAGCTGTGCAGAGTGAATGGGCAGTGTATTAGTTTTGGATTGATACAGAGCTGTGCAGAGTGAATGGGACAGTGTATTAGTTTTGGATTGATACAGAGCTGTGCAGAGTGAATGGGCAGTGTATTAGTTTTGGATTGATACAGAGCTGTGCAGAGTGAATGGGCAGTGTATTAGTTTTGGATTGATACAGAGCTGTGCAGAGTGAATGGGCAGTGTATTAGTTTTGGATTGATACAGAGCTGTGCAGAGTGAATGAGGCAGTGTATTAGTTTTGGATTGATACAGAGCTGTGCAGAGTGAATGGGACAGTGTATTAGTTTTGGATTGATACAGAGCTGTGCAGAGTGAATGGGCAGTGTATTAGCTTTTGGATTGATACAGAGCTGTGCAGAGTGAATGAGGCACTGTATTAGTTATGGATTGTTACAGAGCTGTGCAGAGTGAAAGGGACAGTGTATTAGTTTTGGATTCATACAGAGCTTTGCAGAGTGAAAACGGCAGTGTATTAGTTTTGGATTGATACAGAGCTGTGCAGAGTGAATGGGGCAGTGTATTAGTTTTGGATTGATACAGAGCTGTGCAGAGTGAAAGAGGCAGTGTATTAGTTTTGGATTGATATAGAGCTGTGCAGAGTGAATGGGGCAGAGTATTAGTTTTGGATTGATACAGAGCTGTGCAGAGTGAATGGGCCAGTGTATTAGTTTTGGATTGATACAGAGCTGAGAAGAGTGAATGGGACAGTGTATTAGTTTTGGATTGATACAGAGCTGTGCAGAGTGAATGGGGCAGTGTATTACTTTGGATTGATACAGAACTGTGCAGAGTGAATCGGTCAGTGTATTAGTTTAAGATGATTCAGCACTGTGCAGAGTGAATGGGGTAGTGTATTAGTTTTGGACTGATACAGAGCAGTGCAGAGTGAATGGGGCAGAGTATTAGTTTTGGATTGATACAGACGGTGTGCAGAGTGAATGGGGCAGTGTATTAGTTTTGGATTGATACAGAGCTGTGCAGAGTGAATGGGACAGTGTATTATTTTTGGATTGATACAGAGCTGTGCAGAGTGAAAGGGGCAGTGTATTAGTTTTGGATTGATACAGAGCTGTGCAGAGTGAATGGGACATTGTGTTACTTTTGAGATTATACAAGCTGTGCAGAATGAATGGAGCAGTGTAATAGTTTTGGATTGATACAGAGCTGTGCAGAGTGAATGGGACAGTGTATTATTTTTGGATTGATACAGAGCTGTGCAGAGTGAATGGGACAGTGTATTAGTTTTGGATTGATACAGAGCTGTGCAGAGTGAATGGGCAGTGTATTAGTTTTGGATTGATACAGAGCTGTGCAGAGTGAATGGGCAGTGTATTAGTTTTGGATTGATACAGAGCTGTGCAGAGTGAATGGGGCAGTGTATTAGTTTTGGATTGATACAGAGCTGTGCAGAGTGAATGGGACAGTGTATTAGTTTTGGATTGATACAGAGCTGTGCAGAGTGAATGGGGCAGTGTATTAGTTTTGGATTGATACAGAGCTGTGCAGAGTGAATGGGGCAGTGTATTAGATTTGGATTGATACAGAGCTGTGCAGAGTGAATGGGGCAGTGTATTAGTTTTGGATTGATACAGAGCTGTGCAGAGTGAATGGGACAGTGTATTAGTTTTGGATTGATACAGAGCTGTGCAGAGTGAATGGGCAGTGTATTAGTTTTGGATTGATACAGAGCTGTGCAGAGTGAATGGGCAGTGTATTAGTTTTGGATTGATACAGAGCTGTGCAGAGTGAATGGGCAGTGTATTAGTTTTGGATTGATACAGAGCTGTGCAGAGTGAAAGGGGCAGTGTATTAGTTTTGGATTGATACAGAGCTGTGCAGAGTGAATGGGACAGTGTATTAGTTTTGGATTGATACAGAGCTGTGCAGAGTGAATGGGGCAGTGTATTAGTTTTGGATTGATACAGAGCTGTGCAGAGTGAATGGGGCAGTGTATTAGTTTTGGATTGATACAGAGCTGTGCAGAGTGAATGGGGCAGTGTATTAGTTTTGGATTGATACAGAGCTGTGCAGAGTGAATGGGCAGTGTATTAGTTTTGGATTGATACAGAGCTGTGCAGAGTGAATGGGGCAGTGTATTAGTTTTGGATTGATACAGAGCTGTGCAGAGTGAATGGGCAGTGTATTAGTTTTGGATTGATACAGAGCTGTGCAGAGTGAATGGGCAGTGTATTAGTTTTGGATTGATACAGAGCTGTGCAGAGTGAATGGGCAGTGTATTAGTTTTGGATTGATACAGAGCTGTGCAGAGTGAATGGGACAGTGTATTAGTTTTGGATTGATACAGAGCTGTGCAGAGTGAATGGGCAGTGTATTAGTTTTGGATTGATACAGAGCTGTGCAGAGTGAATGGGGCAGTGTATTAGTTTTGGATTGATACAGAGCTGTGCAGAGTGAATGGGCAGTGTATTAGTTTTGGATTGATACAGAGCTGTGCAGAGTGAATGGGGCAGTGTATTAGTTTTGGATTGATACAGAGCTGTGCAGAGTGAATGGGCAGTGTATTAGTTTTGGATTGATACAGAGCTGTGCAGAGTGAATGGGACAGTGTATTAGTTTTGGATTGATACAGAGCTGTGCAGAGTGAATGGGGCAGTGTATTAGTTTTGGATTGATACAGAGCTGTGCAGAGTGAATGGGCAGTGTATTAGTTTTGGATTGATACAGAGCTGTGCAGAGTGAATGGGCAGTGTATTAGTTTTGGATTGATACAGAGCTGTGCAGAGTGAATGGGCAGTGTATTAGTTTTGGATTGATACAGAGCTGTGCAGAGTGAATGGGCAGTGTATTAGTTTTGGATTGATACAGAGCTGTGCAGAGTGAATGGGCAGTGTATTAGTTTTGGATTGATACAGAGCTGTGCAGAGTGAATGGGCAGTGTATTAGTTTTGGATTGATACAGAGCTGTGCAGAGTGAATGGGCAGTGTATTAGTTTTGGATTGATACAGAGCTGTGCAGAGTGAATGGGCAGTGTATTAGTTTTGGATTGATACAGAGCTGTGCAGAGTGAATGGGGCAGTGTATTAGTTTTGGATTGATACAGAGCTGTGCAGAGTGAATGGGACAGTGTATTACTTTTGGATTGATACAGAGCTGTGCAGAGTGAATGGGGCAGTGTATTAGTTTTGGATTGATACAGAGCTAAGCATAGTGAATGGGCAGTGTATTAGTTTTGGATTGGTACAGAGCTGTGCAGAGTGAATGGGCAGTGTATTAATTTTGGATTGATACAGAGCTGTGCAGAGTGAATGGGCAGTGTATTAGTTTTGGATTGATACAGAGCTGTGCAGAGTGAATGGGGCAGTTTATTACTTTGGATTGATACAGAACTGTGCAGAGTGAATAGGGCAGTGTATTAGTTTTGGATTGATACAGAGCTATGCAGAAGTGAATGGGGAAGTGTATTAGTTTTGGATTGATACAGAGCTGTGCAGAGTGAATGAGGCAGTGTATTAGTTTTGGATTGACACAGAGCTGTGGCAGAGTGAATGTGACAGTTTATTCTTTTGGATGATGCAGAGCTGTGCAGAGTGAATGAGGCACTGTATTAGTTTTGGATTGATACAGAGATGTGCAGAGGGAATGGGACAGTGTATTAGTTTTGGATTGATAAGGAGCTGTGCAGAGTGAATGAGGCACTGTATTAGTTTTGGATTGATACAGAGCTGTGCAGAGAGAATAGCGCAGTGTCTTTGTTTTGATTTGATACAGATCTGTGCAGAGTGGATGCGGCATTTTATTAGTTTTGGATTGACACAGACCTAAGGAGAGTGAATGGGGCAGTGCATTAGTTTTGGATTGATACAGAACTGTGCAGAGTGAATGGGACAGTGTATTACTTTTGGATTGATACAGAGCTGTGCAGATTGAATGGGCAGTGTATTAGTTTTGGATTGATACAAAGCTGTGCAGAGTGAATGGGGCAGTGCATTATTTTGGATTAATTCTGAGCTCTGCTGAGTGAATGGGGCAGTGTATTAATTTTGAATTGATAGATAGCTTTGAAGAGTGAATGGGACAGTGTATTAGTTTTGGATTGTTAGATTCTGTGCAGAGTGAATGCGGCAGTGTATTAGTTTTGGATTGATACAGAGCAGTGCAGAGTGAATGAGGCAGTGTATTAGTTTTGGATTGATACAGAGCTAAGCAGAGTAAATGTGGCAGTGTATTAGTTTTGGATTGATACAGAGCAGTGCAGAGTGAATGGGACAGTGTATTAGTTTTGGATTGATACAGAGCTGAGCAGAGTGATTGAGGCAGTGTATTAGTTTTGGATTGATACAGAGCTCTGCAGAGTGAATGAGGCACTGTATTAGTTTTGGATTGATACAGAGCTGTGCAGAGTGAATGGGGCAGTGTATTAGTTTTGGATTGATACAGAGCTGTGCAGAGTGAATGGGACAGTGTATTAGTTTTGGATTGATACAGAGCTGTGCAGAGTGAAAGGGGCAGTGTATTAGTTTTGGATTGATACAGAGCCTATGCAGAGTGAATGGGGCAGTGTATTAGTTTTGGATTGATACAGAGCTGTGCAGAAGTGAATGGGACAGTGTATTAATTTTGAATTGATACAGAGCTGTGCAGAGTGAATGGGCAGTGTATTACTTTGGATTGATACAGAACTGTGCAGAGTGAAAGAGGCAGTGTATTAGTTTTGGATTGTACAGAGCTGTGCAGAGTGAATGGGCAGTCTATTAGTTTTGGATTGACACAGAGCTGTGCAGAGTGAGTGTGACAGTGTATTCAGTTTTGGATTGATGCAGAGCTGTGCAGAGTGAATGAGGCAGTAGTATTAGTTTTGGATTGATACAGAGCTGTGCAGAGTGAATGGGACAGTGTATTAGTTTTGGATTGATACAGAGCTGTGCAGAGTGAATGAGGGCAGTGTATTAGTTTTGGACTGATACAGAGCTAAGCAGAGTGAAAGAGGCAGTGTATTAGTTTTGGATTGATACAGAGCTAAGCAGAGTGAATGGGATAGTGTATTAGTTTTGGATTGATACAGAGCTGTGCAGAGTGAATGAGGCAGTGTATTAGTTTTGATTGATACAGAGCTAAGCAGAGTGAATTGGGCAGTGTATTAGTTTTGGATTGATACAGAGCTGTGCAGAGTGAATGAGGCAGTGTATTACTTTTGGATTGATACAGAGCTGTGCAGAGTGAATGGGGCAGTGTATTAGTTTTGGCTTGATAGAGAGCTGTGCAGCGTGAATGGTACATTGTGTTACTTTTGGATTTATACAAGCTGTGCAGAGAGAATGAGGCAGTGTATTAGTTTTGGATTGATACAGAGATGTGCAGAGGGAATGGGATAGTGTATTAGTTTTGGATTGATACAGAGCTAAGCAGAGTGAAAGAGGCATTGTATTAGTTTTGGATTGATACAGAGATGTGCAGAGGGAATGGGACAGTGTATTAGTTTTGGATTGATACAGAGCTGTGCAGAGTGAATGGGCAGTGTATTAGTTTTGGATTGATACAGAGCTGTGCAGAGTGAATGGGCAGTGTATTAGTTTTGGATTGATACAGAGCTGTGCAGAGTGAATGGGCAGTGTATTAGTTTTGGATTGATACAGAGCTGTGCAGAGTGAATGGGGCAGTGTATTAGTTTTGGATTGATACAGAGCTGTGCAGAGTGAATGGGGCAGTGTATTAGTTTTGGATTGATACAGAGCTGTGCAGAGTGAATGGGGACAGTGTATTAGTTTTGGATTGATACAGAGCTGTGCAGAGTGAATGGGGCAGTGTATTAGTTTTGGATTGATACAGAGCTGTGCAGAGTGAATGGGGCAGTGTATTAGTTTTGGATTGATACAGAGCTGTGCAGAGTGAATGGGGCAGTGTATTAGTTTTGGATTGATACAGAGCTGTGCAGAGTGAATGGGGCAGTGTATTAGTTTTGGATTGATACAGAGCTGTGCAGAGTGAATGGGGCAGTGTATTAGTTTTGGATTGATACAGAGCTGTGCAGAGTGAATGGGGCAGTGTATTAGTTTTGGATTGATACAGAGCTGTGCAGAGTGAATGGGGCAGTGTATTAGTTTTGGATTGATACAGAGCTGTGCAGAGTGAATGGGGCAGTGTATTAGTTTTGGATTGATACAGAGCTGTGCAGAGTGAATGGGGCAGTGTATTAGTTTTGGATTGATACAGAGCTGTGCAGAGTGAATGGGGCAGTGTATTAGTTTTGGATTGATACAGAGCTGTGCAGAGTGAATGGGCAGTGTATTAGTTTTGGATTGATACAGAGCTGTGCAGAGTGAATGGGGCAGTGTATTAGTTTTGGATTGATACAGAGCTGTGCAGAGTGAATGGGGCAGTGTATTAGTTTTGGATTGATACAGAGCTGTGCAGAGTGAATGGGGCAGTGTATTAGTTTTGGATTGATACAGAGCTGTGCAGAGTGAATGGGCAGTGTATTAGTTTTGGATTGATACAGAGCTGTGCAGAGTGAATGGGGCAGTGTATTAGTTTTGGATTGATACAGAGCTGTGCAGAGTGAATGGGGCAGTGTATTAGTTTTGGATTGATACAGAGCTGTGCAGAGTGAATGGGGCAGTGTATTAGTTTTGGATTGATACAGAGCTGTGCAGAGTGAATGGGCAGTGTATTAGTTTTGGATTGATACAGAGCTGTGCAGAGTGAATGGGACAGTGTATTAGTTTTGGATTATACAGAGCTGTGCAGAGTGAATGGGGCAGTGTATTAGTTTTGGATTGATACAGAGCTGTGCAGAGTGAATGGGGACAGTGTATTAGTTTTGGATTGATACAGAGCTGTGCAGAGTGAATGGGACAGTGTATTAGTTTTGGATTGATACAGAGCTGTGCAGAGTGAATGGGGCAGTGTATTAGTTTTGGATTGATACAGAGCTGTGCAGAGTGAATGGGTCAGTGTATTAGTTTTGGATTGATACAGAGCTGTGCAGAGTGAATGGGGCAGTGTATTAGTTTTGGATTGATACAGAGCTGTGCAGAGTGAATGGGCAGTGTATTAGTTTTGGATTGATACAGAGCTGTGCAGAGTGAATGGGACAGTGTATTAGTTTTGGATTGATACAGAGCTGTGCAGAGTGAATGGGGCAGTGTATTAGTTTTGGATTGATACAGAGCTGTGCAGAGTGAATGGGCAGTGTATTAGTTTTGGATTGATACAGAGCTGTGCAGAGTGAATGGGACAGTGTATTAGTTTTGGATTGATACAGAGCTGTGCAGAGTGAATGAGGCAGTGTATTAGTTTTGGATTGATACAGAGCTGTGCAGAGTGAATGAGGCAGTGTATTAGTTTTGGATTGATACAGAGCTGTGCAGAGTGAATGAGGCAGTGTATTAGTTTTGGATTGATACAGAGCTGTGCAGAGTGAATGGGACAGTGTATTAGTTTTGGATTGATACAGAGCTGTGCAGAGTGAATGGGCAGTGTATTAGTTTTGGATTGATACAGAGCTGTGCAGAGTGAATGAGGCAGTGTATTAGTTTTGGATTGATACAGAGCTGTGCAGAGTGAATGGGGCAGTGTATTAGTTTTGGATTGATACAGAGCTGTGCAGAGTGAATGGGCAGTGTATTAGTTTTGGATTGATACAGAGCTGTGCAGAGTGAATGGGCAGTGTATTAGTTTTGGATTGATACAGAGCTGTGCAGAGTGAATGAGGCAGTGTATTAGTTTTGGATTGATACAGAGCTGTGCAGAGTGAATGGGACAGTGTATTAGTTTTGGATTGATACAGAGCTGTGCAGAGTGAATGGGCAGTGTATTAGTTTTGGATTGATACAGAGCTGTGCAGAGTGAATGGGCAGTGTATTAGTTTTGGATTGATACAGAGCTGTGCAGAGTGAATGGGGCAGTGTATTAGTTTTGGATTGATACAGAGCTGTGCAGAGTGAATGGGCAGTGTATTAGTTTTGGATTGATACAGAGCTGTGCAGAGTGAATGGGGCAGTGTATTAGTTTTGGATTGATACAGAGCTGTGCAGAGTGAATGGGCAGTGTATTAGTTTTGGATTGATACAGAGCTGTGCAGAGTGAATGGGCAGTGTATTAGTTTTGGATTGATACAGAGCTGTGCAGAGTGAATGGGGCAGTGTATTAGTTTTGGATTGATACAGAGCTGTGCAGAGTGAATGGGGCAGTGTATTAGTTTTGGATTGATACAGAGCTGTGCAGAGTGAATGGGGCAGTGTATTAGTTTTGGATTGATACAGAGCTGTGCAGAGTGAATGGGGCAGTGTATTAGTTTTGGATTGATACAGAGCTGTGCAGAGTGAATGGGGCAGTGTATTAGTTTTGGATTGATACAGAGCTGTGCAGAGTGAATGGGGCAGTGTATTAGTTTTGGATTGATACAGAGCTGTGCAGAGTGAATGGGCAGTGTATTAGTTTTGGATTGATACAGAGCTGTGCAGAGTGAATGGGGCAGTGTATTAGTTTTGGATTGATACAGAGCTGTGCAGAGTGAATGGGGCAGTGTATTAGTTTTGGATTGATACAGAGCTGTGCAGAGTGAATGGGGCAGTGTATTAGTTTTGGATTGATACAGAGCTGTGCAGAGTGAATGGGCAGTGTATTAGTTTTGGATTGATACAGAGCTGTGCAGAGTGAATGGGCAGTGTATTAGTTTTGGATTGATACAGAGCTGTGCAGAGTGAATGGGACAGTGTATTAGTTTTGGATTGATACAGAGCTGTGCAGAGTGAATGGGGCAGTGTATTAGTTTTGGATTGATACAGAGCTGTGCAGAGTGAATGGGGACAGTGTATTAGTTTTGGATTGATACAGAGCTGTGCAGAGTGAATGGGGCAGTGTATTAGTTTTGGATTGATACAGAGCTGTGCAGAGTGAATGGGCAGTGTATTAGTTTTGGATTGATACAGAGCTGTGCAGAGTGAATGGGGCAGTGTATTAGTTTTGGATTGATACAGAGCTGTGCAGAGTGAATGGGGCAGTGTATTAGTTTTGGATTGATACAGAGCTGTGCAGAGTGAATGGGGCAGTGTATTAGTTTTGGATTGATACAGAGCTGTGCAGAGTGAATGGGGCAGTGTATTAGTTTTGGATTGATACAGAGCTGTGCAGAGTGAATGGGGCAGTGTATTAGTTTTGGATTGATACAGAGCTGTGCAGAGTGAATGGGGCAGTGTATTAGTTTTGGATTGATACAGAGCTGTGCAGAGTGAATGGGGCAGTGTATTAGTTTTGGATTGATACAGAGCTGTGCAGAGTGAATGGGGCAGTGTATTAGTTTTGGATTGATACAGAGCTGTGCAGAGTGAATGGGGCAGTGTATTAGTTTTGGATTGATACAGAGCTGTGCAGAGTGAATGGGCAGTGTATTAGTTTTGGATTGATACAGAGCTGTGCAGAGTGAATGGGGCAGTGTATTAGTTTTGGATTGATACAGAGCTGTGCAGAGTGAATGGGGCAGTGTATTAGTTTTGGATTGATACAGAGCTGTGCAGAGTGAATGGGCAGTGTATTAGTTTTGGATTGATACAGAGCTGTGCAGAGTGAATGGGGCAGTGTATTAGTTTTGGATTGATACAGAGCTGTGCAGAGTGAATGGGCAGTGTATTAGTTTTGGATTGATACAGAGCTGTGCAGAGTGAATGGGGCATTGTATTAGTTTTGGATTGATACAGAGCTGTGCAGAGAGAATAGCGCAGTGTCTTTGTTTTGATTTCATACAGATCTGTGCAGAGTGGATGCGGCATTTTATTAGTTTTGGATTGACACAGACCTAAGGAGAGTGAATGGGGCAGTGCATTAGTTTTGGATTGATACAGAACTGTGCAGAGTGAATGGGACAGTGTATTACTTTTGGATTGATACAGAGCTGTGCAGATTGAATGGGCAGTGTATTAGTTTTGGATTGATACAAAGCTGTGCAGAGTGAATGGGGCAGTGCATTATTTTGGATTAATTCTGAGCTCTGCTGAGTGAATGGGGCAGTGTATTAATTTTGAATTGATAGATAGCTTTGAAGAGTGAATGGGACAGTGTATTAGTTTTGGATTGTTAGATTCTGTGCAGAGTGAATGCGGCAGTGTATTAGTTTTGGATTGATACAGAGCAGTGCAGAGTGAATGAGGCAGTGTATTAGTTTTGAATTGATACAGAGCTAAGCAGAGTAAATGTGGCTGTGTATTAGTTTTGGATTGATACAGAGCAGTGCAGAGTGAATGGGACAGTGTATTAGTTTTGGATTAATACAGAGCTAAGCAGAGTGATTGAGGCAGTGTATTAGTTTTGGATTGATACAGAGCTCTGCAGAGTGAATGAGGCACTGTATTAGTTTTGGATTGATACAGAGCTGTGCAGAGTGAATGGGGCAGTGTATTAGTTTTGGATTGATACAGAGCTGTGCAGAGTGAATGGGACAGTGTATTATTTTTGGATTGATACAGAGCTGTGCAGAGTGAAAGGGGCAGTGTATTAGTTTTGGATTGATACAGAGCCTATGCAGAGTGAATGGGGCAGTGTATTAGTTTTGGATTGATACAGAGCTGAGAAGAGTGAATGGGACAGTGTATTAATTTTGATTGATACAGAGCTGTGCAGAGTGAATGGGCAGTGTATTACTTTGGATTGATACAGAACTGTGCAGAGTGAATCGGTCAGTGTACTAGTTTATGATGATTCAGCACTGTGCAGAGTGAATGAGGCAGTGTATTAGTTTTGGATTGATACAGAGCTGTGCAGAGTGAATGGGGCAGAGTATTAGTTTTGGATTGATACAGAGCTGTGCAGAGTGAATGGGGCAGTGTATTTGTTTTGGATTGATACAGAGCTGTGCAGAGTGAATGGGACAGAGTATTAGTTTTGGATTGATACAGAGCTGTGCAGAGTGAATGAGGCAGAGTATTAGTTTTGGATTGATACAGAGCTGTGCAGAGTGAATGGGGCAGTGTATTTGTTTTGGATTGATACAGAGCTGTGCAGAGTGAATGGGACAGAGTATTAGTTTTGGATTGATACAGAGCTGTGCAGAGTGAATGGGACAGTGTATTATTTTGGATTAATACTGAGCTCTGCTGAGTGAATGGGGCAATGTATTAATTTTGGATTGATACAGAGCTGTGCAGAGTGAATGGGACAGTGTATTAGTTTTGGATTGATACAGAGCTGTGCAGAGTGAATGGGGCAGTGTCATTAGTTTTGGCTCGATAGAGAGCCTGTGCAGCATGAATGGGACATTGTGTTACCTTGTGGTTTATACAAGCTGTGCAGAGTGAATGAGCAGTGTATTAGTTTTGGATGACACAGAGCTGTGCAGAGTGATGTGTGACAGTTATTCATTTTGGATTGATGCAGAGCTGTGCAGAGTGAATGAGGCATGTGTATTAGGTTTGGATTGATACAGATCTGTGCAGAGTGAATGGGACAGTGTATTAGTTTTGGAATGATACAGAGCTGTGCAGAGTGAATGAGGCATTGTATTAGGTTTGGACTGATACAGAGCTAAGCAGAGTGAATGAGGCAGTGTATTAGTTTTGATTGATACAGAGCTGTGCAGAGTGAATGGGCAGTGTATTAGTTTGGATTGATACAGAGCTGAGCAGAGTGAATGAGGCAGTGTATTAGTTTGGATTGATACAGAGCTATGCAGAGTGAATGGGCAGTGTATTAGTTTTGGATTGATACACAGCTAAGCAGAGTGAATTGGGCAATGTATTAGTTTTGGAATGATACGGAGCTAAGAAGAGTGATTGAGGCACTGTATTACTTTTGGATTGCTATTTAGCTTTGCAGAGTGAATGGGACAGTGAATTAGTTTTGGATTGATACAGAGCTCTGCAGATTGAATGAGACAATGAATTACTTTGGATTGATACAGAGCTGTGCAGAGTGAATGGGGCAGTGTATTACTTTTGGATTGATACAGAGCTGTGCAGAGTGAATGGGACAGTGTATTAGTTTTGGATTGATACAGAGCTGTGCAGAGTGAATGGGGCAGTGTATTAGTTTTGGATTGATACAGAGCTGTGCAGAGTGAAAGGGGCAGTGTATTAGTTTTGGATTGATAGATATCTATGCAACATGAACGGGGCATTGTATTAGTTTTGGATTGATACAGAGGTGTGCCGAGTGAATGTGGCAGTGTATTGGTTTTGGATTGATACAGAGCTCTGCAGAGTGAATGGGGCAGTTTATTAGTTTTGGATTGATACAGAGCTGTGCAGAGTGAATGGGGCAGTGTATTAGTTTTGGATTGATACAGAGCTGTGCAGAGTGAATGGGGCAGTGTATTAGTTTTGGATTGATACAGAGCTCTGCAGAGTGAATGGGGCATTGTATTAGTTTTGGATTGATACAGAGCTCTGCAGAGTGAATGGGGCAGTGTATTAGTTTTGGATTGATACAGAGCTGTGCAGAGTGAATGGGGCAGTGTATTAGTTTTGGATTGATACAGAGCTGTGCAGAGTGAATGGGCAGTGTATTAGTTTTGGATTGATACAGAGCTGTGCAGAGTGACTGGGGCAGTGTATTAGTTTTGGATTGATACAGAGCTGTGCAGAGTGATTGGGGCAGTGTATTAGTTTTGGATTGATACAGAGCTGTGCAGAGTGAATGGGGCAGTGTATTAGTTTTGGATTGATACAGAGCTGTGCAGAGTGAATGGGCAGTGTATTAGTTTTGGATTGATACAGAGCTGTGCAGAGTGAATGGGACAGTGTATTAGTATTGGATTGATAGAGAGCTGAGCAGAGTGAATGGGGCAGTGGATTAGTTTTGATTGATGCAGAGCTGTGCAGATTGAATGGCTCATATTTTAGTTCTGTTTTGATACAGAACTGTGCAGAGTGAATGGGGTGGTGTATTAGTTTTGGATTCATACAGAACTGTGCAGATTGAACGGGGTAGTTTATTAGTTTTGGACTGATATAGAGCTGTGCAGAGTGAATGGGACAGTGTATTAGATGTGGATTTATACAAGCTGTGCAGAGTGAAAGAGGCAGTGTATTAGTTTTGGATTGATAGAGAGCTGTGCAGAGTCAATGGAGCTGTGAGTTAGGTTTGGATTGATGCAGAGCTGTGCAGCGTGAAAGGGACATTGTGTTACTTTTGGGTTTATACAAGCTGTACAGAGTGAATGGAGCAGTGTATTAGTTTTGCATTGATACAGAGCTGTGCAGAGTGAATGGGACAGTGTAATAGTTTTGGAATGTTACTGAAACGTGCAGAGTGAATGGGACAGTTTATTAGTTTTGGATTCTTGCAGAACTGTGCAGATTGAATGGGGTAGTTTATTAGTTTTGGACTGATATTGAGCTGTGCAGAGTGAATGGGACAGTGGATTAGATTTGGATTTATACAAGCTGTGCAGAGTGAAAGAGGCAGTGTATTAGTTTTGGATTGATAGAGAGCTGTGCAGAGTGAATGGAGCTGTGTGTTAGGTTTGGATTGATACTTAGCTGTGCAGAGTGAATGGGGCTTTGTATTAGTTTTGGATTGATACAGAGCTGTGCAGCGTGAATGGGACATTGTGTTACTTTTGGGATTATACAAGCTGTGCAGAATGAATGGAGCAGTGTAATAGTTTTGGATTG
This sequence comes from Carcharodon carcharias, assembly GCF_017639515.1. NCBI lineage: Eukaryota > Metazoa > Chordata > Chondrichthyes > Lamniformes > Lamnidae > Carcharodon > Carcharodon carcharias. Next base: position 318,090 of record NW_024470725.1, read on the forward strand.
ATACAGAGCTGTGCAGAGTGAATGGGACAGTGTATTAGTTTTGGATTGATACAGAGTTCTGCAGAGTGAATGAGGCAGTGTATTTGTTTTGGATTGATACAGAGCTAAGCATAGTGAATGAGGCAGTGTATTAGTTTTGGATTGGTACAGAGCTGTGCAGAGTGAATGGGGCAGTGTATTAGTTTTGGATTGATACAGAGCTGTGCAGAGTGAATGGGACTGTGTATTAGTTTTGGATTGATACAGAGCTGTGCAGAGTGAATGGGGCAGTTTATTTCTTTGGATTGATATAGAACTCTGCAGAGTGAATCAGTCAGTGTATTAGTTTATGATGATTCAGCACTGTGCAGAGTGAATGGGGTAGTGTCTTAGTTTTGGATTGATACAGAGCTGTGCAGAATGAATAGGGCAGTGTATTACTTTTGGATTGATACACAGCTGTGCAGAGTGAATGCGACATTTTATTAGTTTTGGATTGATACAGAGCTGTGCAGAGTCAATGGGACAGTGTATTAGTATTGGATTGATCCAGAGCTGTGCAGAGTGAATGGGACAGTGCATTAGTTTTGTATTGATGCAGAGCTGTGCAGAGTGAATAGGGCAGTGTAGTAGTTTTGGATTGATACAGAGCCGTGCAGAGTGAATGGGGCAGTGCATTAGTTTTGGATTGATACAGAGATCTGCAGAGTGAAATGGGGCAGTGCATTAATTTGGATTAATACTGAGCTGTGGAGGGTGAATGGGGCAGTATATTAATTTTGGATTGATAGATAGCTGTGAAGAGTGAATGGGGCAGTGTATTAGTTTTGGATTATTAGATTCTGTGCAGAGTGAATGGGGCAGTGTATTAGTTTTGGATTGATAGATAGCTGTGCAGAGTTAATGGGGCAGTGTATTAGTTTTGGATTGATACAGACTTGAGAAAAGTGAATGGGACAGTGTATTAGTTTTGGATTGATACAGAGCTGTGCAGAGTGAATGGGGCAGTGTATTACTTTGGATTGATACAGAACTGTGCAGAGTGAATCGGTCAGTGTATTAGTTTATGATGATTCAGCACTGTGCAGAGTGAATGGGGTAGTTTATTAGTTTTGGATTGATACAGAGCAGTGCAGAGTGAATGGGGCAGAGTATTAGTTTTGGATTGATACAGAGGTGTGCAGAGTGAATGGGGCAGTGTATTAGTTTTGGATTGATACAGAGCTGTGCAGAGTGAATGGGACAGTGTATTATTTTTGGATTGATACAGAGCTGTGCAGAGTGAAAGGGGCAGTGTATTAGTTTTGGATTGATACAGAGCTGTGCAGCGTGAATGGGACATTGTGTTACTTTTGAGATTATACAAGCTGTGCAGAATGAATGGAGCAGTGTAATAGTTTTGGATTGATACAGAGCTGTGCAGAGTGAATGGGAAAGTGTATTAGTTTTGGATTGATACAGAACCGTGCGGAGTGAATGGGACAGTGTATTAGTTTTGGATTGATACAGAGTTCTGCAGAGTGAATGAGGCAGTGTATTTGTTTTGGATTGATACAGAGCTAAGCATAGTGAATGAGGCTGTGTATTAGTTTTGGATTGGTACAGAGCTGTGCAGAGTGAATGGGGCAGTGTATTAGTTTTGGATTGATACAGAGCTGTGCAGAGTGAATGGGACAGTGTATTAGTTTTGGATTGATACAGAGCTGTGCAGAGTGAATGGGGCCGTGTATTACTTTTGGATTGATACAGAGCTGTGCAGAGTGAATGGGACAGTGTTTTACTTTTGGATTGATACAGAGCTGTGCAGAGTGAATGGGGCAGTTTATTAGTTTTGTATTGATACAGAGCTAAGCATAGTGAATGAGGCAGTGTATTAGTTTTGGATTGGTACAGAGCTGTGCAGAGTGAATGGGGCAGTGTATTAATTTTGGATTGATACAGAGCTGTGCAGAGTGAATGGGACAGTGTATTAGTTTTGGATTGATGCAGAGCTGTGCAGAGTGAATGGGGCAGTTTATTACTTTGGATTGATATAGAACTCTGCAGAGTGAATCAGTCAGTGTATTAGTTTTGGATTGATACAAGCTAAGCAGAATGAATGGGGTTGTTTATTAGTTTTGGATTGATACAGAGCAGTGCAGAGTGAATGAGGCAATGTATCAGTTTTGGATTGACACAGAGCTGTGGAGAGTGAATGTGACAGTTTATTCATTTTGGAAGGAAGCAGAGCTGCGCGGAGTGAATGAGGCACTGTATTAGTTTTGGATTGATACAGAGTTGTGCAGAGTGAAAGGGACAGTGTAGTAGTTTTGGATTGTTACAGAACTGTGCAGAGTGAATAGGGCAATGTATTAGTTTTGGATTGATACAGAGCTGTGCAGAGAGAATAGCGCAGTGTCTTTGTTTTGATTTCATACAGATCTGTGCAGAGTGGATGCGGCATTTTATTAGTTTTGGATTGACACAGACCTAAGGAGAGTGAATGGGGCAGTGCATTAGTTTTGGATTGATACAGAACTGTGCAGAGTGAATGGGACAGTGTATTACTTTTGGATTGATACAGAGCTGTGCAGATTGAATGGGCAGTGTATTAGTTTTGGATTGATACAAAGCTGTGCAGAGTGAATGGGGCAGTGCATTATTTTGGATTAATTCTGAGCTCTGCTGAGTGAATGGGGCAGTGTATTAATTTTGAATTGATAGATAGCTTTGAAGAGTGAATAGGACAGTGTATTAGTTTTGGATTGTTAGATTCTGTGCAGAGTGAATGCGGCAGTGTATTAGTTTTGGATTGATACAGAGCAGTGCAGAGTGAATGAGGCAGTGTATTAGTTTTGGATTGATACAGAGCTAAGCAGAGTAAATGTGGCTGTGTATTAGTTTTGGATTGATACAGAGCAGTGCAGAGTGAATGGGACAGTGTATTAGTTTTGGATTAATACAGAGCTAAGCAGAGTGATTGAGGCAGTGTATTAGTTTTGGATTGATACAGAGCTCTGCAGAGTGAATGAGGCACTGTATTAGTTTTGGATTGATACAGAGCTGTGCAGAGTGAATGGGGCAGTGTATTAGTTTTGGATTGATACAGAGCTGTGCAGAGTGAATGGGACAGTGTATTATTTTTGGATTGATACAGAGCTGTGCAGAGTGAAAGGGGCAGTGTATTAGTTTTGGATTGATACAGACCTATGCAGAGTGAATGGGGCAGTGTATTAGTTTTGGATTGATACAGAGTTGAGAAAAGTGAATGGGACAGTGTATTAATTTTGAATTGATACAGAGCTGTGCAGAGTGAATGGGCAGTGTATTACTTTGGATTGATACAGAACTGTGCAGAGTGAATCGGTCAGTGTCCAAGTTTATGATGATTCAGCACTGTGCAGAGTGAAAGGGGTAGTGTATTAGTTTTGGATTGATACAGAGCTGTGCAGAGTGAATGGGACAGAGTATTAGTTTTGGATTGATACAGAGCTGTGCAGAGTGAATGGGGCAGAGTATTAGTTTTGGATTGATACAGAGCTGTGTAGAGTGAATGAGGCACTGAATTAGTTTTCGATTTAAACAGAGCTGTGCAGAGAGAATGAGTCAGTGTGTTAGTTTGGAATTGATACAGAGCTTTGCAGAGTGAAAGGGGCAGTGTATTAGTTTTGGATTGACACAGAGCTGTGCAGAGTGAATTTGACAGTTTATTCATTTTGGATTGATGCAGAGCTGTGCGGTGTGAATGGGGCAGTGTAATCATTTTGGATTGATACAGAGCTGTGCAGAGTGAATGGGGCAGTGTATTAGTTTTGGATTGATACAGAGCTGTGCAGAGTGAATGGGGCAGTGTATTAGTTTTGGATTGATACGGAGCTGTGCAGATTGAATGGGGCAGTGCATTAGTTTTGGCTTGATAGAGAGCTGTGCAGCCTGAATGGGACATTGTGTTACTTTTGGATTTATACAAGCTGTGCAGAGTGAATAGAGCAGTGTATTAGTTTTGGATTGACACAGAGCTGTGCAGAGTGAGTGTGACAGTTTATTCATTTTGGATTGATGCAGAGCAGTGCAGATTGAATGAGGCATTATATTAGGTTTGGATAGATACAGAGCTGTGCAGAGTGAATGGGACAGTGTATTAGTTTTGGAATGATACAGAGCTGTGCAGACTGAATGAGGCATTGTATTAGGTTTGGACTGATACAGAGCTAAGCAGAGTGAAAGAGGCAGTGTATTAGTTTTGGATTGATACAGAGCTAAGCAGCGTGAATGGGATAGTGTATTAGTTTTGGATTGATACAGAGCTGTGCAGAGTGAATGAGGCAGTGTATTAGTTTTGGATTGGTACACAGCTAAGCAGAGTGAATTGGGCAATGTATTAGTTTTGGAATGATACGGAGCTAAGAAGAGTGATTGAGGCACTGTATTACTTTTGGATTGCTATTTAGCTTTGCAGAGTGAATGGGACAGTGAATTAGTTTTGGATTGATACAGAGCTCTGCAGATTGAATGAGACAGTGAATTACTTTGGATTGATACAGAGCTGTGCAGAGTGAATGGGGCAGTGTATTACTTTTGGATTGATACAGAGCTGTGCAGAGTGAATGGGACAGTGTATTAGTTTTGGATTGATACAGAGCTGTGCAGAGTGAATGGGGCAGTGTATTAGTTTTGGATTGATACAGAGCTGTGCAGAGTGAAAGGGGCAGTGTATTAGTTTTGGATTGATAGATATCTATGCAACATGAACGGGGCATTGTATTAGTTTTGGATTGATACAGAGGTGTGCCGAGTGAATGTGGCAGTGTATTGGTTTTGGATTGATACAGAGCTCTGCAGAGTGAATGGGGCAGTTTATTAGTTTTGGATTGATACAGAGCTGTGCAGAGTTAATGGGGCAGTGTATTAGATTTGGACTGATACAGAGCTCTGCAGCGTGAATGGGGCAGTGTATTAGTTTTGTATTGATACAGAGCTCTGCAGAGAGAATGGGGCAATGTATTAGTTTGGGATTGATACAGAGCTGTGCAGAGTGAATGGGGCAGTGTTTTAGTTTTGGATTGATACAGTGCTGTGCTGAGTGAATGGGGCAGTGTATTAATTTTGGATTGATACAGAGCTGTGCAGAGAGACTGGGACAGTATATTAGTTTTGGATTGATGCAGAGCAGTGCAGAGTGATTGGGGCAGTGTATTAATTTTAGATTGATACAGAGCTGAGCAGAGTGATTGAGGCAGTGTATTAGTTTTGGATTGATACAGAGCTGTGCAGAGTGAATGGGGCAGTTTATTAGTTTTGGATTGATACAGAGCTCTGCAGAGTGAATGGGGCAGTTTATTAGTTTTGGATTGATACAGAGCTGTGCAGAGTTAATGGGGCAGTGTATTAGATTTGGACTGATACAGAGCTGAGCAGAGTGAATGGGGCAGTGGATTAGTTTTGATTGATGCAGAGCTGTGCAGATTGAATGGCTCATATTTTAGTTCTGTTTTGATACAGAACTGTGCAGAGTGAATGGGGTGGTGTATTAGTTTTGGATTCATACAGAACTGTGCAGATTGAACGGGGTAGTTTATTAGTTTTGGACTGATATAGAGCTGTGCAGAGTGAATGGGACAGTGTATTAGATGTGGATTTATACAAGCTGTGCAGAGTGAAAGAGGCAGTGTATTAGTTTTGGATTGATAGAGAGCTGTGCAGAGTCAATGGAGCTGTGAGTTAGGTTTGGATTGATGCAGAGCTGTGCAGCGTGAAAGGGACATTGTGTTACTTTTGGGTTTATACAAGCTGTACAGAGTGAATGGAGCAGTGTATTAGTTTTGCATTGATACAGAGCTGTGCAGAGTGAATGGGACAGTGTAATAGTTTTGGAATGTTACTGAAACGTGCAGAGTGAATGGGACAGTTTATTAGTTTTGGATTCTTGCAGAACTGTGCAGATTGAATGGGGTAGTTTATTAGTTTTGGACTGATATTGAGCTGTGCAGAGTGAATGGGACAGTGGATTAGATTTGGATTTATACAAGCTGTGCAGAGTGAAAGAGGCAGTGTATTAGTTTTGGATTGATAGAGAGCTGTGCAGAGTGAATGGAGCTGTGTGTTAGGTTTGGATTGATACTTAGCTGTGCAGAGTGAATGGGGCTTTGTATTAGTTTTGGATTGATACAGAGCTGTGCAGCGTGAATGGGACATTGTGTTACTTTTGGGATTATACAAGCTGTGCAGAATGAATGGAGCAGTGTAATAGTTTTGGATTGATACAGAGCTGTGCAGAGTGAATGGGACAGTGTATTAGTTTTGGATTGATACAGAGTTCTGCAGAGTGAATGAGGCAGTGTATTTGTTTTGGATTGATACAGAGCTAAGCATAGTGAATGAGGCAGTGTATTAGTTTTGGATTGGTACAGAGCTGTGCAGAGTGAATGGGGCAGTGTATTAGTTTTGGATTGATACAGAGCTGTGCAGAGTGAATGGGACTGTGTATTAGTTTTGGATTGATACAGAGCTGTGCAGAGTGAATGGGGCAGTTTATTACTTTGGATTGATATAGAACTCTGCAGAGTGAATCAGTCAGTGTATTAGTTTATGATGATTCAGCACTGTGCAGAGTGAATGGGGTAGTGTCTTAGTTTTGGATTGATACAGAGCTGTGCAGAATGAATAGGGCAGTGTATTACTTTTGGATTGATACACAGCTGTGCAGAGTGAATGCGACATTTTATTAGTTTTGGATTGATACAGAGCTGTGCAGAGTCAATGGGACAGTGTATTAGTATTGGATTGATCCAGAGCTGTGCAGAGTCAATGGGACAGTGCATTAGTTTTGTATTGATGCAGAGCTGTGCAGAGTGAATAGGGCAGTGTAGTAGTTTTGGATTGATACAGAGCCATGCAGAGTGAATGGGGCAGTGTATTAGTTTTGGATTGATACAGAGATCTGCAGAGTGAAATGGGGCAGTGCATTAATTTGGATTAATACTGAGCTGTGGAGGGTGAATGGGGCAGTGTATTAATTTTGGAATGATAGATAGCTGTGAAGAGTGAATGGGGCAGTGTATTAGTTTTGGATTATTAGATTCTGTGCAGAGTGAATGGGGCAGTGTATTAGTTTTGGATTGATAGATAGCTGTGCAGAGTTAATGGGGCAGTGTATTAGTTTTGGATTGATACAGAGTTGAGAAAAGTGAATGGGACAGTGTATTAGTTTTGGATTGATACAGAGCTGTGCAGAGTGAATGGGGCAGTGTATTACTTTGGATTGATACAGAACTGTGCAGAGTGAATCGGTCAGTGTATTAGTTTATGATGATTCAGCACTGTGCAGAGTGAATGGGGTAGTTTATTAGTTTTGGATTGATACAGAGCAGTGCAGAGTGAATGGGGCAGAGTATTAGTTTTGGATTGATACAGAGGTGTGCAGAATGAATGAGGCAGTGTATTAGTTTTGGATTGATACAGAGCTAAGCAGAGTGAATGGGGTTGTGTATTAGTTTTGGATTGATACAGAGCTGTGCAGAGAGAATGAGTCAGTGTGTTAGTTTGGAATTGATACAGAGCTTTGCAGAGTGAAAGGGGCAGTGTATTAGTTTTGGATTGACACAGAGCTGTGCAGAGTGAATTTGACAGTTTATTCATTTTGGATTGATGCAGAGCTGTGCGGTGTGAATGGGGCAGTGTAATCATTTTGGATTGATACAGAGCTGTGCAGAGTGAATGGGGCAGTGTATTAGTTTTGGATTGATACAGAGCTGTGCAGAGTGAATGGGGCAGTGTATTAGTTTTGGATTGATACGGAGCTGTGCAGATTGAATGGGGCAGTGCATTAGTTTTGGCTTGATAGAGAGCTGTGCAGCCTGAATGGGACATTGTGTTACTTTTGGATTTATACAAGCTGTGCAGAGTGAATAGAGCAGTGTATTAGTTTTGGATTGACACAGAGCTGTGCAGAGTGAGTGTGACAGTTTATTCATTTTGGATTGATGCAGAGCAGTGCAGATTGAATGAGGCATTATATTAGGTTTGGATAGATACAGAGCTGTGCAGAGTGAATGGGACAGTGTATTAGTTTTGGATTGATACAGAGCTGTGCAGACTGAATGAGGCATTGTATTAGGTTTGGACTGATACAGAGCTAAGCAGAGTGAAAGAGGCAGTGTATTAGTTTTGGATTGATACAGAGCTAAGCAGCGTGAATGGGATAGTGTATTAGTTTTGGATTGATACAGAGCTGTGCAGAGTGAATGAGGCAGTGTATTAGTTTTGGATTGGTACACAGCTAAGCAGAGTGAATTGGGCAATGTATTAGTTTTGGAATGATACGGAGCTAAGAAGAGTGATTGAGGCACTGTATTACTTTTGGATTGCTATTTAGCTTTGCAGAGTGAATGGGACAGTGAATTAGTTTTGGATTGATACAGAGCTCTGCAGATTGAATGAGACAGTGAATTACTTTGGATTGATACAGAGCTGTGCAGAGTGAATGGGGCAGTGTATTACTTTTGGATTGATACAGAGCTGTGCAGAGTGAATGGGACAGTGTATTAGTTTTGGATTGATACAGAGCTGTGCAGAGTGAATGGGGCAGTGTATTAGTTTTGGATTGATACAGAGCTGTGCAGAATGAAAGGGGCAGTGTATTAGTTTTGGATTGATAGATATCTATGCAACATGAACGGGGCATTGTATTAGTTTTGGATTGATACAGAGGTGTGCCGAGTGAATGTGGCAGTGTATTGGTTTTGGATTGATACAGAGCTCTGCAGAGTGAATGGGGCAGTTTATTAGTTTTGGATTGATACAGAGCTGTGCAGAGTTAATGGGGCAGTGTATTAGATTTGGACTGATACAGAGCTCTGCAGCGTGAATGGGGCAGTGTATTAGTTTTGTATTGATACAGAGCTCTGCAGAGAGAATGGGGCAATGTATTAGTTTGGGATTGATACAGAGCTGTGCAGAGTGAATGGGGCAGTGTTTTAGTTTTGGATTGATACAGTGCTGTGCTGAGTGAATGGGGCAGTGTATTAATTTTGGATTGATACAGAGCTGTGCAGAGAGACTGGGACAGTATATTAGTTTTGGATTGATGCAGAGCAGTGCAGAGTGATTGGGGCAGTGTATTAATTTTAGATTGATACAGAGCTGAGCAGAGTGATTGAGGCAGTGTATTAGTTTTGGATTGATACAGAGCTGTGCAGTGTGAATGGGGCATTGTATTAGTTTTGGATTGATACAGAGCTGTGCAGAGTGAATGGGACAGTGTATTAGTATTGGATTGATAGAGAGCTGAGCAGAGTGAATGGGGCAGTGGATTAGTTTTGATTGATGCAGAGCTGTGCAGATTGAATGGCTCATATTTTAGTTCTGTTTTGATACAGAACTGTGCAGAGTGAATGGGGTGGTGTATTAGTTTTGGATTCATACAGAACTGTGCAGATTGAACGGGGTAGTTTATTAGTTTTGGACTGATATAGAGCTGTGCAGAGTGAATGGGACAGTGTATTAGATGTGGATTTATACAAGCTGTGCAGAGTGAAAGAGGCAGTGTATTAGTTTTGGATTGATAGAGAGCTGTGCAGAGTCAATGGAGCTGTGAGTTAGGTTTGGATTGATGCAGAGCTGTGCAGCGTGAAAGGGACATTGTGTTACTTTTGGGTTTATACAAGCTGTACAGAGTGAATGGAGCAGTGTATTAGTTTTGCATTGATACAGAGCTGTGCAGAGTGAATGGGACAGTGTAATAGTTTTGGAATGTTACTGAAACGTGCAGAGTGAATGGGACAGTTTATTAGTTTTGGATTCTTGCAGAACTGTGCAGATTGAATGGGGTAGTTTATTAGTTTTGGACTGATATTGAGCTGTGCAGAGTGAATGGGACAGTGGATTAGATTTGGATTTATACAAGCTGTGCAGAGTGAAAGAGGCAGTGTATTAGTTTTGGATTGATAGAGAGCTGTGCAGAGTGAATGGAGCTGTGTGTTAGGTTTGGATTGATACTTAGCTGTGCAGAGTGAATGGGGCTTTGTATTAGTTTTGGATTGATACAGAGCTGTGCAGCGTGAATGGGACATTGTGTTACTTTTGGGATTATACAAGCTGTGCAGAATGAATGGAGCAGTGTAATAGTTTTGGATTGATACAGAGCTGTGCAGAGTGAATGGGACAGTGTATTAGTTTTGGATTGATACAGAGTTCTGCAGAGTGAATGAGGCAGTGTATTTGTTTTGGATTGATACAGAGCTAAGCATAGTGAATGAGGCAGTGTATTAGTTTTGGATTGGTACAGAGCTGTGCAGAGTGAATGGGGCAGTGTATTAGTTTTGGATTGATACAGAGCTGTGCAGAGTGAATGGGACTGTGTATTAGTTTTGGATTGATACAGAGCTGTGCAGAGTGAATGGGGCAGTTTATTACTTTGGATTGATATAGAACTCTGCAGAGTGAATCAGTCAGTGTATTAGTTTATGATGATTCAGCACTGTGCAGAGTGAATGGGGTAGTGTCTTAGTTTTGGATTGATACAGAGCTGTGCAGAATGAATAGGGCAGTGTATTACTTTTGGATTGATACACAGCTGTGCAGAGTGAATGCGACATTTTATTAGTTTTGGATTGATACAGAGCTGTGCAGAGTCAATGGGACAGTGTATTAGTATTGGATTGATCCAGAGCTGTGCAGAGTCAATGGGACAGTGCATTAGTTTTGTATTGATGCAGAGCTGTGCAGAGTGAATAGGGCAGTGTAGTAGTTTTGGATTGATACAGAGCCATGCAGAGTGAATGGGGCAGTGTATTAGTTTTGGATTGATACAGAGATCTGCAGAGTGAAATGGGGCAGTGCATTAATTTGGATTAATACTGAGCTGTGGAGGGTGAATGGGGCAGTGTATTAATTTTGGAATGATAGATAGCTGTGAAGAGTGAATGGGGCAGTGTATTAGTTTTGGATTATTAGATTCTGTGCAGAGTGAATGGGGCAGTGTATTAGTTTTGGATTGATAGATAGCTGTGCAGAGTTAATGGGGCAGTGTATTAGTTTTGGATTGATACAGAGTTGAGAAAAGTGAATGGGACAGTGTATTAGTTTTGGATTGATACAGAGCTGTGCAGAGTGAATGGGGCAGTGTATTACTTTGGATTGATACAGAACTGTGCAGAGTGAATCGGTCAGTGTATTAGTTTATGATGATTCAGCACTGTGCAGAGTGAATGGGGTAGTTTATTAGTTTTGGATTGATACAGAGCAGTGCAGAGTGAATGGGGCAGAGTATTAGTTTTGGATTGATACAGAGGTGTGCAGAATGAATGAGGCAGTGTATTAGTTTTGGATTGATACAGAGCTAAGCAGAGTGAATGGGGTTGTGTATTAGTTTTGGATTGATACAGAGCTGTGCAGAGTGAATGAGGCACTGTATCAGTTTTGGATTGAAACAGAGCTGTGCAGAGTGAATGGACAGTGTATTAGTTTTGGACTGATACAGAGCTGTCCAGAAGGAATGGGACAGTGTATTAGTTCTTGATTGGTACAGAGCTGCGCAGAGTGAATGGGACTGTGTATTAAATTTGGATCGATACAGAGCTGTGCAGAGAGAATGGGGCAGTGTATTAGTTTTGGATTGACACAGGGCTGTGGAGAGTGAATGTAACAGTTTATTCATTTTGGAAGGAAGCAGAGCTGCGCAGAGTGAATAGGGCAGTGTATTAGTTTTGGATTGATAATGAGCTGTGCAGAGTGAATGGGGCAGTGTATTAGTTTTGGATTGATACAGAGCTGTGCAGAGTGAATGAGGCACTGTATTAGTTTTGGATTGATACAGAGCTGTGCAGAGTGAAAGGGACAGTGTAGTAGTTTTGGATTGTTACAGAGCTGTGCAGAGTGAATAGGGCAATGTATTAGTTTTGGATTGTTACAGAGCTGTGCAGAGAGAATAGGGCAATGTATTAGTTTTGGATTGACACAGAGCTGTGCAGAGAGAATAGCGCAGTGTCTTTGTTTTGATTTGATACAGAGCTGTGCATAGTGGATGCGGCATTTTATTAGTTTTGGATTGACACAGACCTAAGGAGAGTGAATGGGGCAGTGCATTAGTTTTGGATTGATACAGAGCTGTGCAGAGTGAATGGGACAGTGTATTACTTTTGGATTGATACAGAGCTGTGCAGAGTGAATGGGCAGTGTATTAGTTTTGGATTGATACAGAGCTGTGCAGAGTGAATGGGGCAGTGTATTATTTTGGATTAATACTGAGCTCTGCTGAGTGAATGGGGCAGTGTATTAATTTTGAATTGATAGATAGCTTTGAAGAGTGAATGGGGCAGTGTATTAGTTTTGGATTGTTAGATTCTGTGCAGAGTGAATGGGGCAGTGTATTAGTTTTGGATTGATAGATAGCTGAGCAGAGTGAATGGGGCAGTGTATCAGTTTTGGATTGATACGGAGTTGAGAAAAGTGAATGGGACAGTGTATTAGTTTTGGATTGATACAGAGCTCTGCAGAATTATTGGGGCAGTGTATTAGTTTTGGAGTGATGCAGAGCAGTGCAGAGTGAATGAGGCAGTGTATTATTTTTGGATTGTTACAGAGCTAAGCAGAGTAAATGTGGCTGCGTATTAGTTTTGGATTGATACAGAGCAGTGCAGAGTGAATGGGACAGTGTATTAGTTTTGGATTAATACAGAGCTAAGCAGAGTGATTGAGGCAGTGTATTAGTTTTGGATTGATACAGAACTGTGCAGAGTGAATGGGACAGTGTATTAGTTTTGGATTGATACAGAGCTCTGCAGAGTGAATGAGGCAATGTATTAGTTTTGGATTGATACAGAGCTGTGCAGAGTGAATGGGGCAGTGTATTAGTTTTGGATTGATACAGAGCTAAGCAGAGTGAATGGGACAGTGTATTATTTGTGGATTGATACAGAGCTGTGCAGAGTGAAAGGGGCAGTGTATTAGTTTTGGATTGATACAGACCTATGCAGAGTGAATGGGGCAGTGTATTAGTTTTGGATTGATACAGAGTTGAGAAAAGTGAATGCGACAGTGTATTAATTTTGAATTGATACAGAGCTGTGCAGAGTGAATGGGCAGTGTATTACTTTGGATTGATACAGAACTGTGCAGAGTGAATCGGTCAGTGTCCTAGTTTATGATGATTCAGCACTGTGCAGAGTGAAAGGGGTAGTGTATTAGTTTTGGATTAATACAGAGCTGTGCAGAGTGAATGGGGCAGTGTATTAGTTTTGGATTGATACAGAGCTGTGCAGAGTGATTGGGGCAGTGTATTAGTTTTGGATTGATACAGAGCTGTGCAGAGTGAATGGGACAGAGTATTAGTTTTGGATTGATACAGAGCTGTGCAGAGTGAATGGGGCAGAGTATTAGTTTTGGATTGATACAGAGCTGTGCAGAGTGAATGAGGCACTGAATTAGTTTTCGATTTAAACAGAGCTGTGCAGAGTGAATGGACAGTGTATTAGTTTTGGTCTGATAGAGAGCTGTCCAGCGGGAATGGGACAGTGTATTAGTTCTGGATTGGTACAGAGCTGTGCAGAGTGAATCGGACAGTGTATTAAATTTGGATAGATGCAGAGCTGTGCAGAGAGAATGAGTCAGTGTATTAGTTTGGAATTGATACAGAGCTTTGCAGAGTGAAAGGGGCAGTGTATTAGTTTTGGATTGACACAGAGCTGTGCAGAGTGAATTTGACAGTTTATTCATTTTGGATTGATGCAGAGCTGTGCGGTGTGAATGGGGCAGTGTAATCATTTTGGATTGATACTGAGCTGTGTAGAGTGAATGGTGCAGAGTATTAGTTTTGGATTGATACAGAGCTGTGCAGAGTGAATGGGGCAGTGTATTAGTTTTGGATTGACACTGAGCTGTGCAGATTGAATGGGGCAGTGCATTAGTTTTGGCTTGATAGAAAGCTGTGCAGCCTGAATGGGACATTGTGTTACTTTTGGATTTATACAAGCTGTGCAGAGTGAATGGAGCAGTGTATTACTTTTGGATTGACAAAGAGCTGTGCAGAGTGAGTGTGACAGTTTATTCATTTTGGATTGATACAGAGCTGTGCAGAGTGAAGGGGCAGGGTATTAGTTTTGGACTGATACAGAGCTGTGCAGAGTGAATGAGGCAGTGTATTAGTTTTGGATTGGTACAGAGCTAAGCAGAGTGAATTGGGCAGTGTATTAGTTTTGGATTGATGCAGAGCTGTGCAGAGTGAATGAGGCACTGTATTACTTTTGGATTGCTACAGAGCTGTGCAGAGTGAATGGGACAGTGTATTAGTTTTGGATTGATACAGAGCTAAGCAGAGTAAATGGGATAGTGTATTAATTTTGGACTGATACAGAGCTGTCCAGAGGGAATGGGACAGTGTATTAGTTCTGGATTGGTACAGAGCTGTGCAGAGTGAATGGGACAGTGTATTAAATTTGGATAGATACAGAGCTGTGCAGAGAGAATGGGGCAGTGTATTAGTTTTGAATTGACACAGAGCTGTGCAGAGTCAATGTGACAGTTTATTCATTTTGGAATGAAGCAGAGCTGTGCAGAGTGAATAGGGCAGTGTATTAGTTTAGGATTGATACTGAGCTGTGCAGAGTGAATGGTTCAGTGTATTAGTTTCGGATTGATACAGAGCTGTGCAGAGTGAATGAGGCACTGTATTAGTTTTGGATTGATACAGAGCTGTGCAGAGTGAAGGGGCAGGGTATTAGTTTTGGACTGATACAGAGCTGTGCGGAGTGAGTGTGACAGTTTATTCATTTTGGATTGATGCAGAGCTGTGCAGAGTGAATGAGGCATTATATTAGGTTTGGATTGATACAGAGCTGTGCAGAGTGAATGGGACAGTGTATTAGTTTTGGACTGATACAGAGCTGTGCAGTGTGAATGGGGCAATGTATTAGTTTTGGAATGATACAGAGCTAAGCAGAGTGAAAGAGGCAGTGTATTAGTTTTGGATTGATACAGAGCTAAGCACAGTGAATGGGATAGTGTATTAGTTTTGGATTGATACAGAGCTGTGCAGAGTGAATGAGGCAGTGTATTAGTTTTGGATTGGTACAGAGCAAAGCAGAGTGAATTGGGCAGTGTATTAGTTTTGGATTGATACAGAGCTGTGCAGAGTGAATGGGGCAGTGTATTAGTTTTGGATTGATACTGAGCTGTGCAGATTGAATGGGGCAGTGCATTAGTTTTGGCTTGATAGAGAGCTGTGCAGCCTGAATGGGACATTGTGTTACTTTTGGATTTATACAAGCTGTGCAGAGTGAATGGAGCAGTGTATTAGTTTTGGATTGACACAGAGCTGTGCAGAGTGAATGGAGCAGTGTATTAGTTTTGGATTGACACAGAGCTGTGCAGAGTGAGTGTGACAGTTTATTCATTTTGGATTGATGCAGAGCTGTGCAGAGTGAATGAGGCATTATATTAGGTTTGGATTGCTAAAGAGCTGTGCAGAGTGAATGGGACATTGTATTAGTTTTGGATTGATACAGAGCTGTGCAGATTGAATGGGACTGTGTATTACTTTTGGATTGATACAGAGCTGTGCAGAGTGAAAGGGGCTGTGTATTATTTTGGATTGATACAGAGCTGCGCAGAGTGAATGGGGCAATGTATTAGTTTTGGATTGATACAGAGCTGTGCAGTGTGAATGGGGCATTGTATTATTTTGGATTTATTCCGAGCTGTGAAGAGTGAATTGGGCAGTGTATTAGTTTTGGATTCTTAGATTCAGTGCAGATTGAATGGGGCCGTGTATTAGTTTTGGACTGATACAGAGCTGTCCAGAGGGAATGGGACAGTGTATTAGTTCTTGATTGGTACAGAGCTGCGCAGAGTGAATGGGACAGTGTATTAAATTTGGATCGATACAGAGCTGTGCAGAGAGAATGGGGCAGTGTATTAGTTTTGGATTGACACAGAGCTGTGGAGAGTGAATGTGACAGTTTATTCATTTTGGAAGGAAGCAGAGCTGCGCAGAGTGAATAGGGCAGTGTATTAGTTTTGGATTGATACAGAGCTGTGCAGAGAGAATAGCGCAGTGTCTTTGTTTTGATTTGATACAGAGCTGTGCAGAGTGGATGCGGCATTTTATTAGTTTTGGATTGACACAGACCTAAGGAGAGTGAATGGGGCAGTGCATTAGTTTTGGATTGATACAGAGCTGTGCAGAGTGAATGGGACAGTGTATTACTTTTGGATTGATACAGAGCTGTGCAGAGTGAATGGGCAGTGTATTAGTTTTGGATTGATACAGAGCTGTGCAGAGTGAATGGGGCAGTGTATTAGTTTTGGATTGATACAGAGCTGTGCAGAGAGAATAGCGCAGTGTCTTTGTTTTGATTTGATACAGAGCTGTGCAGAGTGGATGCGGCATTTTATTAGTTTTCGATTTAAACAGAGCTGTGCAGAGTGAATGGACAGTGTATTAGTTTTGGTCTGATAGAGAGCTGTCCAGCGGGAATGGGACAGTGTATTAGTTCTGGATTGGTACAGAGCTGTGCAGAGTGAATCGGACAGTGTATTAAATTTGGATAGATGCAGAGCTGTGCAGAGAGAATGAGTCAGTGTATTAGTTTGGAATTGATACAGAGCTGTGCAGAGTGAAAGGGGCAGTGTATTAGTTTTGGATTGACACAGAGCTGTGCAGAGTGAATTTGACAGTTTATTCATTTTGGATTGATGCAGAGCTGTGCGGTGTGAATGGGGCAGTGTAATCATTTTGGATTGATACAGAGCTGTGCAGAGTGAATGGGGCAGTGTATTAGTTTTGGATTGATACTGAGCTGTGTAGAGTGAATGGTGCAGAGTATTAGTTTTGGATTGATACAGAGCTGTGCAGAGTGAATGGGGCAGTGTATTAGTTTTGGATTGATACTGAGCTGTGCAGATTGAATGGGGCAGTGCATTAGTTTTGGCTTGATAGAGAGCTGTGCAGCCTGAATGGGACATTGTGTTACTTTTGGATTTATACAAGCTGTGCAGAGTGAATGGAGCAGTGTATTAGTTTTGGATTGACACAGAGCTGTGCAGAGTGAGTGTGACAGTTTATTCATTTTGGATTGATGCAGAGCTGTGCAGAGTGAATGAGGCATTATATTAGGTTTGGATTGCTAAAGAGCTGTGCAGAGTGAATGGGACATTGTATTAGTTTTGGATTGATACAGAGCTGTGCAGATTGAATGGGACTGTGTATTACTTTTGGATTGATACAGAGCTGTGCAGAGTGAATGGGGCTGTGTATTATTTTGGATTGATACAGAGCTGCGCAGAGTGAATGGGGCAATGTATTAGTTTTGGATTGATACAGAGCTGTGCAGTGTGAATGGGGCATTGTATTATTTTGGATTTATACCGAGCTGTGAAGAGTGAATTGGGCAGTGGATTAGTTTTGGAATCTTAGATTCAGTGCAGAGTGAATGGGGCAGTGTATTAGTTTTGGATTGATAGATAGCTGTGCAGAGTGAATGGGGCAGTGCATTAGTTTTGGATTAATACAGTGTTGAGAAAAGTGAATGGTACAGTGTATTAGTTTTGGATTGATACAGAGCTGTGCAGTGTGAATGGGGCAGTGTATTAGTTTTGGATTGATACAGAACTGTGCAGAGTGAATCGGTCAGTGTACTAGTTTATGATGATTCAGCACTGTGCAGAGTGAAAGGGGCAGGGTATTGGTTTTGGACTGATACAGAGCTGTGCAGAGTAAACGGGGCAATGTATTAGTTTTGGACTGATACAGAGCTGTGCAGAGTGAATGAGGCACTGTATTAGTTTTGGATTGACACAGAGCTGTGCAGAGTGAGTGTGACAGTTTATTCATTTTGGATTGATGCAGAGCTGTGCAGAGTGAATGAGGCATTATATTAGGTTTGGATTGATACAGAGCTGTGCAGAGTGAATGGGACAGTGTATTAGTTTTGGACTGATACAGAGCTGTGCAGAGTGAATGAGGCAGTGTATTAGTTTTGGAATGATACAGAGCTAAGCAGAGCGAAAGAGGCAGTGTATTAGTTTTGGATTGATACAGAGCTGTGCAGAGTGAATGAGGCAGTGTATTAGTTTTGGATTGGTACAGAGCTAAGCAGAGTGAATTGGGCAGTGTATTAGTTTTGGATTGATACAGAGCTGTGCAGAGTGAATGGGGCAGTGTATTAGTTTTGGATTGATACTGAGCTGTGCAGATTGAATGGGGCAGTGCATTAGTTTTGGCTTGATAGAGAGCTGTGCAGCGTGAATGGGACATTGTGTTACATTTGGATTTATACAAGCTGTGCAGAGTGAATGGAGCAGTGTATTAGTTTTGGATTGACACAGAGCTGTGCAGAGTGAGTGTGACAGTTTATTCATTTTGGATTGATGCAGAGCTGTGCAGAGTGAATGAGGCATTATATTAGGTTTGGATTGCTAAAGAGCTGTGCAGAGTGAATGGGACATTGTATTAGTTTTGGATTGATACAGAGCTGTGCAGATTGAACGGGACTGTGTATTACTTTTGGATTGATACAGAGCTGTGCAGAGTGAATGGGGCTGTGTATTATTTTGGATTGATACAGAGCTGCGCAGAGTGAATGGGGCAATGTATTAGTTTTGGATTGATACAGAGCTGCGCAGAGTGAATGGGGCAATGTATTAGTTTTGGATTTATACCGAGCTGTGAAGAGTGAATTGGGCAGTGTATTAGTTTTGGAATCTTAGATTCAGTGCAGAGTGAATGGGGCAGTGTATTAGTTTTGGATTGATAGATAGCTGTGCAGAGTGAATGGGGCAGTGCATTAGTTTTGGATTAATACAGTGTTGAGAAAAGTGAATGGTACAGTGTATTAGTTTTGGATTGATACAGAGCTGTGCAGAGTGAATGGGACAGTGTATTAGTTTTGGATTGATACAGAGCTGTGCAGTGTGAATGGGGCAGTGTATTAGTTTTGGATTGATACAGAACTGTGCAGAGTGAATCGGTCAGTGTACTAGTTTATGATGATTCAGCACTGTGCAGAGTGAAAGGGGCAGGGTATTGGTTTTGGACTGATACAGAGCTGTGCAGAGTAAACGGGGCAATGTATTAGTTTTGGACTGATACAGAGCTGTGCAGAGTGAATGAGGCACTGTATTAGTTTTGGATTGACACAGAGCTGTGCAGAGTGAGTGTGACAGTTTATTCATTTTGGATTGATGCAGAGCTGTGCAGAGTGAATGAGGCATTATATTAGGTTTGGATTGATACAGAGCTGTGCAGAGTGAATGGGACAGTGTATTAGTTTTGGACTGATACAGAGCTGTGCAGAGTGAATGAGGCAGTGTATTAGTTTTGGAATGATACAGAGCTAAGCAGAGCGAAAGAGGCAGTGTATTAGTTTTGGATTGATACAGAGCTAAGCAGAGTGAATGGGATAGTGTATTAGTTTTGGATTGATACAGAGCTGTGCAGAGTGAATGAGGCAGTGTATTAGTTTTGGATTGGTACAGAGCTAAGCAGAGTGAATTGGGCAGTGTATTAGTTTTGGATTGATACAGAGCTGTGCAGAGTGAATGGGGCAGTGTATTAGTTTTGGATTGATACTGAGCTGTGCAGATTGAATGGGGCAGTGCATTAGTTTTGGCTTGATAGAGAGCTGTGCAGCGTGAATGGGACATTGTGTTACTTTTGGATTTATACAAGCTGTGCAGAGTGAATGGAGCAGTGTATTAGTTTTGGATTGACACAGAGCTGTGCAGAGTGAGTGTGACAGTTTATTCATTTTGGATTGATGCAGAGCTGTGCAGAGTGAATGAGGCATTATATTAGGTTTGGATTGCTAAAGAGCTGTGCAGAGTGAATGGGACATTGTATTAGTTTTGGATTGATACAGAGCTGTGCAGATTGAACGGGACTGTGTATTACTTTTGGATTGATACAGAGCTGTGCAGAGTGAATGGGGCTGTGTATTATTTTGGATTGATACAGAGCTGCGCAGAGTGAATGGGGCAATGTATTAGTTTTGGATTGATACAGAGCTGCGCAGAGTGAATGGGGCAATGTATTAGTTTTGGATTTATACCGAGCTGTGAAGAGTGAATTGGGCAGTGTATTAGTTTTGGATTCTTAGATTCAGTGCAGAGTGAATGGCGCAGGGTATTAGTTTTGGATTGATAGATAGCTGTGCAGAGTGAATGGGGCAGTGCATTAGTTTTGGATTAATACAGTGTTGAGAAAAGTGAATGGTACAGTGTATTAGTTTTGGATTGATACAGAGCTGTGCAGAGTGAATGTGACAGTGTATTAGTTTTGGATTGATACAGAGCTGTGCAGTGTGAATGGGGCAGTGTATTAGTTTTGGATTGATACAGAACTGTGCAGAGTGAATCGGTCAGTGTACTAGTTTATGATGATTCAGCACTGTGCAGATTGAACGGGACTGTGTATTACTTTTGGATTGATACAGAGCTGTGCAGAGTGAATGGGGCTGTGTATTATTTTGGATTGATACAGAGCTGCGCAGAGTGAATGGGGCAATGTATTAGTTTTGGATTGATACAGAGCTGCGCAGAGTGAATGGGGCAATGTATTAGTTTTGGATTTATACCGAGCTGTGAAGAGTGAATTGGGCAGTGTATTAGTTTTGGATTCTTAGATTCAGTGCAGAGTGAATGGGGCAGTGTATTAGTTTTGGATTGATAGATAGCTGTGCAGAGTGAATGGGGCAGTGCATTAGTTTTGGATTAATACAGTGTTGAGAAAAGTGAATGGTACAGTGTATTAGTTTTGGATTGATACAGAGCTGTGCAGAGTGAATGTGACAGTGTATTAGTTTTGGATTGATACAGAGCTGTGCAGTGTGAATGGGGCAGTGTATTAGTTTTGGATTGATACAGAACTGTGCAGAGTGAATCGGTCAGTGTACTAGTTTATGATGATTCAGCACTGTGCAGAGTGAAAGGGGCAGGGTATTAGTTTTGGACTGATACAGAGCTGTGCAGAGTAAACGGGGCAATGTATTAGTTTTGGATTGATACAGAGCTGTGCAGACTGAATGAGGCACTGTATTAGTTTTGGATTGATACAGAGCTGTGCAGTGTGAATGGGGCATTGTATTATTTTGGATTTATACTGAGCTGTGAAGAGTGAATTGGGCAGTGTATTAGTTTTGGATTCTTAGATTCAGTGCAGAGTGAATGGGGCAGTGTATTAGTTTTGGATTGATACAGAGCTGTGCAGAGTGAATGGGACAGTGTATTAGTTTTGGATTGATACAGAGCTGTGCAGAGTGTATGGGGCAGTGTATTAGTTTTGGATTGATACAGAACTGTGCAGAGTGAATCGGTCAGTGTACTAGTTTATGATGATTCAGAACTGTGCAGAGTGAATCGGTCAGTGTACTAGTTTATGATGATTCAGCACTGTGCAGAGTGAAAGGGGTAGTGTATTAGTTTTGGATTGATACAGAGCTGTGCAGGGTGAATGGTGCAGAGTATTAGTTTTGGTTTGATACAGAGCTGTGCAGAGTGAATGCGGCAGTGTATTCATTTTGGATTTATAAAAGATGTGCAGAGTGAATGGGACATTGTGTTACTTTTGAATTTATACAAGCTGTGCGGAGTGAATGGAGCAGTGTATTAGTTTTGGATTGACACAGAGCTGTGCAAAGTGAGTGTGACAGTTTATTCATTTTGGAATGATGCAGAGCTGTGCAGAGTGAATGAGGCATTATGTTAGGTTTGGATTGATACAGAGCTGTGCAGAGTGAATGGGACAGTGTATTAGTTTTGGACTGATGCAGAGCTGTGCAGATTGAATGAGGCAGTGGATTAGTTTTGGATTGATACAGCGCTGGGCAGAGTGAATGAGGCACTGTAGTACTTTTGGATTGCTACAGAGCTGTGCAGAGTGAATGGGGCAGTGTATTACTTTTGGATTGATACAGAGCTGTGCAGATTGAATGGGACAGTGTATTACTTTTGGATTGATACAGAGATGTGCAGAGTGAATGGGGCAGTGTATTATTTTGGATTGATACAGAGCTGTGCAGAGTGAATGGGGCAGTGTATTAGTTTTGGATTGATACAGAGCTGTGCAGTGTGAATGGGGCATTGTATTATTTTGGATTTATACTGAGCTGTGAAGAGTGAATGGGGCAGTGTATTAGTTTTGGATTCTTAGATTCAGTGCAGAGTGAATGGGGCAGTGTATTAGTTTTGGCTTGATAGAGAGCTGTTCAGCATGAATGGGACATTGTGTTACTTTTGGATTTATACAAGCTGTGCGGAGTGAATGGAGCAGTGTATTAGTTTTGGATTGACACAGAGCTGTGCAGAGTGAGTGTGACATTTTATTCATTTTGGATTGATGCAGAGCTGTGCAGAGTGAATGAGGCATTATATTAGGTTTGGATTGATACAGAGCTGTGCAGAGTGAATGGGACAGTGTATTAGTTTTGGACTGATACAGAGCTGTGCAGAGAGAATGAGGCAGTGTATTAGTTTTGGACTGATACAGAGCTAAGCAGAGTGAAAGAGGCAGTGTATTAGTTTTGGATTGATACAGAGCTAAGCAGAGTTAATGGGATAGTGTATTAGTTTTGGATTGATACAGAGCTGTGCAGAGTGAATGAGGCAGTGTATTAGTTTTGGATTGGTACAGAGCTAACCAGAGTGAATTGGGCAGTGTATTAGTTTTGGATTGATACAGAGCTGTGCAGAGTGAATGAGGCACTGTATTACTTTTGGATTGCTACAGAGCTGTGCAGAGTGAATGGGACAGTGTATTAGTTTTGGATTGATACAGAGCTAAGCAGAGTGAATGGGATAGTGTATTAGTTTTGGATTGAAACAGAGCTGTGCAGAGTGAATGGACAGTGTATTAATTTTGGACTGATACAGAGCTGTCCAGAGGGAATGGGACAGTGTATTAGTTCTGGATTGGTACAGAGCTGTGCAGAGTGAATGGGACAGTGTATTAAATTTGGATAGATACAGGGCTGTGCAGAGAGAATGGGACAGTGTATTAGTTTTGAATTGACACAGAGCTGTGCAGAGCCAATGTGACAGTTTATTCATTTTGGAATGAAGCAGAGCTGTGCACAGTGAATAGGGCAGTGTATTAGTTTAGGATTGATACTGAGCTGTGCAGAGTGAATGGTTCAGTGTATTAGTTTTGGATTGATACAGAACTGTGCAGAATGAAAGGGACAGTGTATTAGTTTTGGATTGTTACAGAGCTGTGCAGAATGAAAGGGACAGTGTATTAGTTTTGGATTGATACAGAGCTGTGCAGAGTGAATGTGGCCGTGTATTAGTTATGGATTCATACAGAGCTAAGCAGGGTAAACGGGACAGTGTATTAGTTTTGGATTGAAACAGAGCTGTGCAGAGTGAATGGAACAGTGTATTACTTTTGGATTGATACAGAGCTGTGCAGAGTGAAAGGGGCAGTGTATTAGTTTTGGATTGATACAGAACTGTGCAGAGTGAATGGGGCAGTGTATTATTTTGGTTTAATACTGAGCTGTCCAGAGTGAATGGGGCAGAGTATTAGTTTTGGATTGATACAGAGTTGAGAAAAGTGAATGGGACAGTGTATTAATTTTGGATTGATACAGAGTTGTGCAGCGTGAATGGGCAGTGTATTACTTTGGATGGATACTGAACTGTGCTGAGTGAATCGGTCAGTGTACTAGTTTATGATGATTCAGCACTGTGCAGAGTGAAGGGGGTAGTGTATTAGTTTTGGATTGATACAGAGCTGTGCAGAGTGAATGGGGCAGTGTATTAGTTTTGGATTGATACAGAGCTGTGCAGAGTGATTGGGGCAGTGTATTAGTTTTGGATTGATAGAGAGCTGTGCAGAGTTAATTTGGACAGAGTATTAGTTTTGGATTGATACAGAGCTGTGCAGAGGGAATGTTGCAGAGTATTAGTTTTGGTTTGATACAGAGCTGTGCAGAGTGAATGCGGCAGTGTATTCATTTTGGATTTATAAAAGCTGTGCAGACTGAATGGGGCAGTGCATTAGTTTTGGCTTGATAGAGAGCTGTTCAGCATGAATGGGACATTGTGTTACTTTTGGATTTATGCAAGCTGTGCAGAGTGAATGGAGCAGTGTATTAGTTTTGGATTGACACAGAGCTGTGCAGAGTGAGTGTGACAGTTTATTCATTTTGGATTGATGCAGAGCTGTGCAGAGTGAATGAGGCATTATGTTAGGTTCGGATTGATACAGAGCTGTGCAGATTGAATGGGACAGTGTATTAGTTTTGGACTGATACAGAGCTGTGCAGAGTGAATGAGGCAGTGTATTAGTTTTGGACTGATACAGAGCTAAGCAGAGTGAAAGAGGCAGTGTATTAGTTTTGGATTGGTACAGAGCTAAGCAGAGTGAATTGGGCATTGTATTAGTTTTGGATTGATACAGAGCTGTGCAGAGTGAATGAGGCAATGTATTACTTTTGGAATGCTACAGAGCTGTGCAGAGTGAATTGGACAGTGTATTAGTTTTGGATTGATACTGAGCTGTGCAGATGGAATGGGACAGTGTATTACTTTTGGATTGATACAGAGATGTGCAGAGTGAATGGGACAGTGTATTACTTTTGGATTGATACAGAGATGTGCAGAGTGAATGGGGCAGTGTATTATTTTGGATTGATACAGAGCTGTGCAGAGTGAATGGGGCAGTGTATTAGTTTTGGATTGATACAGAGCTGTGCAGTGTGAATGGGGCATTGTATTATTTTGGATTTATACTGAGCTGTGAAGAGTGAATGGGGCAGTCTATTAGTTTTGGATTCTTAGATTCAGTGCAGAGTGAATGGGGCAGTGTATTAGTTTTAGCTTGATAGAGAGCTGTTCAGCATGAATGGGACATTGTGTTACTTTTGGATTTATACAAGCTGTGCAGAGTGAATGGAGCAGTGTATTAGTTTTGGATTGACACAGAGCTGTGCAGAGTGAGTGTGACAGTTTATTCATTTTGGATTGATGCAGAGCTGTGCAGAGTGAATGAGGCATTATATTAGGTTTGGATTGATACAGAGCTGTGCAGAGTGAATGGGACAGTGTATTAGTTTTGGACTGATACAGAGCTGCGCAGAGTGAATGAGGCAGTGTATTAATTTTGGACTGATACAGAGCTAAGCAGAGTGAAAGAGGCAGTGTATTAGTTTTGGATTGATACAGAGCTAAGCAGAGTGAATGGGATAGTGTATTAGTTTTGGATTGATACAGAGCTGTGCAGAGTGAATGAGGCAGTGTATTAGTTTTGAATTGGTACAGAGCTAAGCAGACTGAATGGGACAGTGTATTAGTTTTGGATTGATACAGAGCTGTGCAGAGTGAATGAGGCACTGTATTACTTTTGGATTGCTACAGAGCTGTGCGGAGTGAATGGGGCAGTGTATTAGTTTTGGATTGATACAGAGCTGTGCAGAGTGAATGGGGCAGTGTATTAGTTTTGGATTTATACAGAGCTGTGCAGAGTGAAAGGGGCAGTGTATTAGTTTTGGATTGATAGATATCTATGCAACATGAATGGGGCATTGTATTAGTTTTGGATTGATACAGAGGTCTGCCGAGTGAATGTGGCAGTGTATTAGTTTTGGATTGATACAGAGCTGTGCAGAGTGAATGAGGCAGTGTATTAGTTTTGGATTGGTACAGAGCTAACCAGAGTGAATTGGGCAGTGTATTAGTTTTGGATTGATACAGAGCTGTGCAGAGTGAATGAGGCACTGTATTACTTTTGGATTGCTACAGAACTGTGCAGAGTGAATGGGACAGTGTATTAGTTTTGGATTGATACAGAGCTAAGCAGAGTGAATGGGATAGTGTATTAGTTTTGGATTGAAACAGAGCTGTGCAGAGTGAATGGACAGTGTATTAATTTTGGACTGATACAGAGCTGTCCAGAGGGAATGGGACAGTGTATTAGTTCTGGATTGGTACAGAGCTGTGCAGAGTGAATGGGACAGTGTACTAAATTTGGATAGATACAGAGCTGTGCAGAGAGAATGGGGCAGTGTATTAGTTTTGAATTGACACAGAGCTGTGCAGAGTCAATGTGACAGTTTATTCATTTTGGAATGAAGCAGAGCTGTGCAGAGTGAATAGGGCAGTGTATTAGTTTAGGATTGATACTGAGCTGTGCAGAGTGAATGGTTCAGTGTATTAGTTTCGGATTGATACAGAGCTGTGCAGAGTGAATGAGGCACTGTATTACTTTTGGATTGCTACAGAGCTGTGCAGAGTGAATGGGACAGTGTATTAGTTTTGGATTGATACAGAGCTAAGCAGAGTGAATGGGATAGTGTATTAGTTTTGGATTGAAACAGAGCTGTGCAGAGTGAATGGACAGTGTATTAATTTTGGACTGATACAGAGCTGTCCAGAGGGAATGGGACAGTGTATTAGTTCTGGATTGGTACAGAGCTGTGCAGAGTGAATGGGACAGTGTATTAAATTTGGATAGATACAGGGCTGTGCAGAGAGAATGGGGCAGTGTATTAGTTTTGAATTGACACAGAGCTGTGCAGAGCCAATGTGACAGTTTATTCATTTTGGAATGAAGCAGAGCTGTGCACAGTGAATAGGGCAGTGTATTAGTTTAGGATTGATACTGAGCTGTGCAGAGTGAATGGTTCAGTGTATTAGTTTTGGATTGATACAGAGCTGTGCAGAATGAAAGGGACAGTGTATTAGTTTTGGATTGTTACAGAGCTGTGCAGAATGAAAGGGACAGTGTATTAGTTTTGGATTGATACAGAGCTGTGCAGAGTGAATGTGGCAGTGTATTAGTTATGGATTCATACAGAGCTAAGCAGGGTAAACGGGACAGTGTATTAGTTTTGGATTGAAACAGAGCTGTGCAGAGTGAATGGAACAGTGTATTACTTTTGGATTGATACAGAGCTGTGCAGAGTGAAAGGGGCAGTGTATTAGTTTTGGATTGATACAGAACTGTGCAGAGTGAATGGGGCAGTGTATTATTTTGGTTTAATACTGAGCTGTCCAGAGTGAATGGGGCAGAGTATTAGTTTTGGATTGATACAGAGTTGAGAAAAGTGAATGGGACAGTGTATTAATTTTGGATTGATACAGAGTTCTGCAGCGTGAATGGGCAGTGTATTACTTTGGATGGATACTGAACTGTGCAGAGTGAATCGGTCAGTGTACTAGTTTATGATGATTCAGCACTGTGCAGAGTGAAAGGGGTAGTGTATTAGTTTTGGATTGATACAGAGCTGTGCAGAGTGAATGGGGCAGTGTATTAGTTTTGGATTGATACAGAGCTGTGCAGAGTGATTGGGGCAGTGTATTAGTTTTGGATTGATAGAGAGCTGTGCAGAGTTAATTTGGACAGAGTATTAGTTTTGGATTGATACAGAGCTGTGCAGAGGGAATGGTGCAGAGTATTAGTTTTGGTTTGATACAGAGCTGTGCAGAGTGAATGCGGCAGTGTATTCATTTTGGATTTATAAAAGCTGTGCAGACTGAATGGGGCAGTGCATTAGTTTTGGCTTGATAGAGAGCTGTTCAGCATGAATGGGACATTGTGTTACTTTTGGATTTATGCAAGCTGTGCAGAGTGAATGGAGCAGTGTATTAGTTTTGGATTGACACAGAGCTGTGCAGAGTGAGTATGACAGTTTATTCATTTTGGATTGATGCAGAGCTGTGCAGAGTGAATGAGGCATTATGTTTTCGGATTGATACAGAGCTGTGCAGATTGAATGGGACAGTGTATTAGTTTTGGACTGATACAGAGCTGTGCAGAGTGAATGAGGCAGTGTATTAGTTTTGGACTGATACAGAGCTAAGCAGAGTGAAAGAGGCAGTGTATTAGTTTTGGATTGGTACAGAGCTAAGCAGAGTGAATTGGGCATTGTATTAGTTTTGGATTGATACAGAGCTGTGCAGAGTGAATGAGGCAATGTATTACTTTTGGAATGCTACAGAGCTGTGCAGAGTGAATTGGACAGTGTATTAGTTTTGGATTGATACTGAGCTGTGCAGATGGAATGGGACAGTGTATTACTTTTGGATTGATACAGAGATGTGCAGAGTGAATGGGACAGTGTATTACTTTTGGATTGATACAGAGATGTGCAGAGTGAATGGGGCAGTGTATTATTTTGGATTGATACAGAGCTGTGCAGAGTGAATGGGGCAGTGTATTAGTTTTGGATTGATACAGAGCTGTGCAGTGTGAATGGGGCATTGTATTATTTTGGATTTATACTGAGCTGTGAAGAGTGAATGGGGCAGTCTATTAGTTTTGGATTCTTAGATTCAGTGCAGAGTGAATGGGGCAGTGTATTAGTTTTAGCTTGATAGAGAGCTGTTCAGCATGAATGGGACATTGTGTTACTTTTGGATTTATACAAGCTGTGCAGAGTGAATGGAGCAGTGTATTAGTTTTGGATTGACACAGAGCTGTGCAGAGTGAGTGTGACAGTTTATTCATTTTGGATTGATGCAGAGCTGTGCAGAGTGAATGAGGCATTATATTAGGTTTGGATTGATACAGAGCTGTGCAGAGTGAATGGGACAGTGTATTAGTTTTGGACTGATACAGAGCTGCGCAGAGTGAATGAGGCAGTGTATTAATTTTGGACTGATACAGAGCTAAGCAGAGTGAAAGAGGCAGTGTATTAGTTTTGGATTGATACAGAGCTAAGCAGAGTGAATGGGATAGTGTATTAGTTTTGGATTGATACAGAGCTGTGCAGAGTGAATGAGGCAGTGTATTAGTTTTGAATTGGTACAGAGCTAAGCAGACTGAATGGGACAGTGTATTAGTTTTGGATTGATACAGAGCTGTGCAGAGTGAATGAGGCACTGTATTACTTTTGGATTGCTACAGAGCTGTGCGGAGTGAATGGGGCAGTGTATTAGTTTTGGATTGATACAGAGCTGTGCAGAGTGAATGGGGCAGTGTATTAGTTTTGGATTTATACAGAGCTGTGCAGAGTGAAAGGGGCAGTGTATTAGTTTTGGATTGATAGATATCTATGCAACATGAATGGGGCATTGTATTAGTTTTGGATTGATACAGAGGTCTGCCGAGTGAATGTGGCAGTGTATTAGTTTTGGATTGATACAGAGCTCTGCAGAGTGAATGGGGCAGTTTATTAGTTTTGGATTGATACACAGCTCTGCAGAGTTAATGGGGCAGTGTATTAGTTGTGGACTGATACAGAGCTATGCAGAGTGAATGGGGCAGTGTATTAGTTTTGTATTGATACAGAGCTCTGCAGAGTGAATGGGGCAGTATATTAGTTTTGGATTGATACAGAGCTGTACAGAGTGAATGGGACAGTTTATTACTTTTGGATTGATACAGAGCTGTGCAGAGTGAATGGGGCAGTGTATTACTTTTCGATTGATACAGAGATGTGCAGAGTGAATGGGGCAGTGTATTATTTTGGATTGATACAGAGCTGTGCAGAGTGAATGGGGCAGTGTATTAGTTTTGGATTGATACAGAGCTATGCAGTGTGAATGGGGCATTGTATTATTTTGGATTTATACTGAGCTGTGAAGATTGAATGTGGCAGTGTATTAGTTTTGGATTCTTAGATTCAGTGCAGAGTGAATGGGGCAGTGTATTAGTTTTGGCTTGATAGAGAGCTGTTCAGCATGAATGGGACATTGTGTTACTTTTGGATTTATACAAGCTGTGCGGAGTGAATGGAGCAGTGTATTAGTTTTGGATTGATACAGAGCTAAGCAGAGTGAATTGGGCAGTGTATTAGTTTTGGATTGATATAGAGCTAAGAAGAGTGAATGAGGCACTGTATTACTTTTGGATTGCTACTGAGCTGTGCAGAGTGAATGGGACAGTGTATTAGTTTTGGATTGATACAGAGCTGTGCAGAGTGAATGTGGCAGTGTATTCATTTTGGATTTATAAAAGCTGTGCAGAGTGAATGGGGCAGTGCATTAGGTTTGGCTTGATAGAGAGCTGTGCAGCGTGAATGGGACATTTTGTTACTTTTGGATTTAAACAAGCTGTGCAGAGTGAATGGAGTAGTGTATTAGTTTTGGATTGACACAGAGCTGTGCAGAGTGAGTGTGACAGTTTATTCATTTTGGATTGATGCAGAGCTGTGCAGAGTGAATGAGGCATTATATTAGGTTTGGATTGATACAGAGCTGTGCAGAGTGAATGGGACAGTGTATTAGTTTTGGACTGATACAGAGCCGAGCAGAGTGAATGAGGCAGTGTATTAGATTTGGACTGATACAGAGCTAAGCAGAGTGAAAGAGGCAGTGTATTAGTTTTGGATTGATTCAGAGCTAAGCAGAGTGAATGGGATAGTGTATTAGTTTTGGATTGATACAGAGCTGTGCAGAGTGAATGAGGCAGTGTATTAGTTTTGGATTGGTACAGAGCTAAGCAGAGTGGATTGGGCAGTGTATTAGTTTTGGATTGATACAGAGCTGTGCAGAGTGAATGAGGCACTGTATTACATTTGGATTGCTACAGAGCTGTGCAGAGTGAATGGGACAGTGTATTAGTTTTGGATTGATACAGTGCTGTGCAGATTGAATGGGACAGTGTATTACTTTTGGATTGATACAGAGCTGTGCAGAGTGAATGGGGCAGTGTATTATTTTGGATTGATACAGAGCTGTGAAGTGTGAATGGGGCAGTGTATTAGTTTTGGATTGATACAGAGCTGTGCAGTGTGAATGGGGCATTGTATTATTTTGGATTCATACTGAGCTGTGAAGAGTGAATGGGGCTGTGTATTAGTTTTGGATTCTTAGATTCAGTGCAGAGTGAATGGGGCAGTGTATTAGTTTTGGCTTCATAGAGAGCTGTTCAGCATGAATGGGACATTGTGTTTCTTTTGGATTTATACAAGCTGTGCGGAGTGAATGGAGCAGTGTATTAGTTTTGGATTGACACAGAGCTGTGCAGAGTGAGTGTGACATTTTATTCATTTTGGATTGATGCAGAGCTGTGCAGAGTGAATGAGGCATTATATTGGGTTTGGATTGATACAGAGCTGTGCAGAGTGAATGAGGCAGTGTATTAGTTTTGGATTGGTACAGAGGTAAGCAGAGTGAATTGGGCAGTGTATTACTTTTGGATTGCTACAGAGCTGTGCAGAGTGAATGGGACAATGTATTAGTTTTGGATTGATACAGAGCTGTGCAGATTGAATGGGACAGTGGATTACTTTTGAATTGATACAGAGCTGTGCAGAGTGAATGTGGCCGTGTATTAGTTATGGATTCATACAGAGCTAAGCAGGGTAAATGGGACAGTGTATTAGTTTTGGATTGATACAGAGCTGTGCAGAGTGAATGGAACAGTGTATTACTTTTGGATTGATACAGAGCTGTGCAGAGTGAAAGGGGAAGTGTATTAGTCTTGGATTGATACAGAACTGTGCAGAGTGAATGGGGCAGTGTATTAATTTGGTTTAATACTGAGCTGTCCAGAGTGAATGGGGCAGTGTATTAGTTTTGGATTGATACAGAGTTGAGAAAAGTGAATGGGACAGTGTATTAATTTTGGATTGATACAGAGTTGTGCAGCGTGAATGGGCAGTGTATTACTTTGGATTGATACTGAACTGTGCAGAGTGAATCGGTCAGTGTACTAGTTTATGATGATTCAGCACTGTGCAGAGTGAAAGGGGTAGTGTATTAGTTTTGGATTGATACAGAGCTGTGCAGAGTGAATGGGGCAGTGTATTAGTTTTGGATTGATACAGAGCTGTGCAGAGTGATTGGGGCAGTGTATTAGTTTTGGATTGATAGAGACCTGTGCAGAGTTAATTTGGACAGAGTATTAGTTTTGGATTGATACAGAGCTGTGCAGAGTGAATGGTGCAGAGTATTAGTTTTGGTTTGATACAGAGCTGTGCAGAGTGAATGCGGCAGTGTATTCATTTTGGATTTATAAAAGCTGTGCAGACTGAATGGGGCAGTGCATTAGTTTTGGCTTGATAGAGAGCTGTGCAGCGTGAATGGGACATTGTGTTACTTTTGGATTTATACAAGCTGTGCAGAGTGAATGGAGCAGTGTATTAGTTTTGGATTGACACAGAGCTGTGCAGAGTGAGTGTGACAGTTTATTCATTTTGGATTGATGCAGAGCTGTGCAGATTGAATGAGGCATTATGTTAGGTTCGGATTGATACAGAGCTGTGCAGAGTGAATGGGACAATGTATTAGTTTTGGACTGATACAGAGCTGTGCAGAGTGAATGAGGCAGTGTATTAGTTTTGGACTGATACAGAGCTAAGCAGAGTGAAAGAGGCAGTGTATTAGTTTTGGATTGGTACAGAGCTAAGCAGAGTGAATTGGGCAGTCTATTAGTTTTGGATTGACACAGAGCTGTGCAGAGTGAGTGTGACATTTTATTCATTTTGGATTGATGCAGAGCTGTGCAGAGTGAATGAGGCATTATATTGGGTTTGGATTGATACAGAGCTGTGCAGAGAGAATGGGACAGTGTATTAGTTTTGGACTGATACAGAGCTGTGCAGAGTGAATGAGGCAGTGTATTAGTTTTGGACTGATACAGAGCTAAGCAGAGTGAAAGAGGCAGTGTATTAGTTTTGGATTGATACAGAGCTAAGCAGAGTGAATGGGATAGTGTATTAGATTTGGATTGATACAGAGCTGTGCAGAGTGAATGAGGCAGTGTATTAGTTTTTAATTGGTACAGAGCTAAGCAGACTGAATTGGGCAGTGTATTAGTTTTGGATTGATACAGAGCTGTGCAGAGTGAATGGGGCAGTGTATTAGTTTTGGATTGCTACAGAGCTGTGCAGGGTGAATGGGACAGTGTATTAGTTTTGGATTGATACAGAGCTGTGCAGATTGAATGGGACAGTGTATTACTTTTGGATTGATACAGAGCTGTGCAGCGTGAATGGGACAGTGTATTAGTTTTGGATTGATACAGAGCTGTGCAGAGTGAATGGGACAGTGTATTACTTTTGGATTAATACAGAGCTGTTCAGAGTGAATTGGGCAGTGTATTACGTTTGGATTGATACAGAGCTGTGCGGAGTGAATGGGGCAGTGTATTAGTTTTGGATTGATACAGAGCTGTGCAGAGTGAATGGGGCAGTGTATTAGTTTTGGATTTATACAGAGCTGTGCAGAGTGAAAGGGGCAGTGTATTAGTTTTGGATTGATAGATACCTATGCAACATGAATGGGGCATTGTATTAGTTTTGGATTGATACAGAGGTGTGCCGAGTGAATGTGGCAGTGTATTAGTTTTGGATTGATACAGAGCTCTGCAGAATGAATGGGGCAGTTTATTAGTTCTGGATTGATACAGAGCTGTGCAGAGTTAATGGGGCAGTGTATTAGTTGTGGACTGATACAGAGCTATGCAGCGTGAATGGGGCAGTGTATTAGTTTTGTACTGATACAGAGCTCTGCAGAGTGACTGGGACAGTATATTAGTTTCGGATTGATGCAGAGCAGTGCAGAGTGATTGGGGCAGTGTATTAATTTTAGATTGATACAGAGCTGTTCAGACTGAATGATGCTGTGATTTAGTTTTGGATTGATACAGAGCTGTGCAGAGTGAATGTGGCATTGTATTAGTTTTGGATTGATACAGAGCTGTGCAGAGTGAATGGGGCAGTATATTAGTTTTGGATTGATACAGAGCTGTACAGAGTGAATGGGACAGTTTATTACTTTTGGATTGATACAGAGCTGTGCAGAGTGAATGGGGCAGTGTATTACTTTTGGATTGATACAGAGCTGTGCAGAGTGAATGGGGCAGTGTATTATTTTGGATTGATACAGAGCTGTGCAGTGTGAATGGGGCATTGTATTATTTTGGATTTATACTGAGCTGTGCAGAGTGAATGGGGCAGTGTATTAGTTTTGGATTGATACAGAGCTATGCAGTGTGAATGGGGCATTGTATTATTTTGGATTTATACTGAGCTGTGAAGAGTGAATGGGGCAGTCTATTAGTTTTGGATTCTTAGATTCAGTGCAGAGTGAATGGGGCAGTGTATTAGTTTTGGCTTGATAGAGAACTGTTCAGCATGAATGGGACATTGTGTTACTTTTGGATTTATACAAGCTGTGCGGAGTGAATGGAGCAGTGTATTAGTTTTGGATTGACACAGAGCTGTGCAGAGTGAGTGTGACAGTTTATTCATTTTGGATTGATGCAGAGCTGTGCAGAGTGAATTGGGCAGTGTATTAGTTTTGGATTGATACAGAGCTGTGCAGAGTGAATGGGGCAGTGTATTAGTTTTGGATTGATACTGAGCTGTGCAGATTGAATGGGGCAGTGCATTAGTTTTGGCTTGATAGAGAGCTGTGCAGCGTGAATGGGACATTGTGTTACATTTGGATTTATACAAGCTGTGCAGAGTGAATGGAGCAGTGTATTAGTTTTGGATTGACACAGAGCTGTGCAGAGTGAGTGTGACAGTTTATTCATTTTGGATTGATGCAGAGCTGTGCAGAGTGAATGAGGCATTATATTAGGTTTGGATTGCTAAAGAGCTGTGCAGAGTGAATGGGACATTGTATTAGTTTTGGATTGATACAGAGCTGTGCAGATTGAACGGGACTGTGTATTACTTTTGGATTGATACAGAGCTGTGCAGAGTGAATGGGGCTGTGTATTATTTTGGATTGATACAGAGCTGCGCAGAGTGAATGGGGCAATGTATTAGTTTTGGATTGATACAGAGCTGCGCAGAGTGAATGGGGCAATGTATTAGTTTTGGATTTATACCGAGCTGTGAAGAGTGAATTGGGCAGTGTATTAGTTTTGGAATCTTAGATTCAGTGCAGAGTGAATGGGGCAGTGTATTAGTTTTGGATTGATAGATAGCTGTGCAGAGTGAATGGGGCAGTGCATTAGTTTTGGATTAATACAGTGTTGAGAAAAGTGAATGGTACAGTGTATTAGTTTTGGATTGATACAGAGCTGTGCAGAGTGAATGGGACAGTGTATTAGTTTTGGATTGATACAGAGCTGTGCAGTGTGAATGGGGCAGTGTATTAGTTTTGGATTGATACAGAACTGTGCAGAGTGAATCGGTCAGTGTACTAGTTTATGATGATTCAGCACTGTGCAGAGTGAAAGGGGCAGGGTATTGGTTTTGGACTGATACAGAGCTGTGCAGAGTAAACGGGGCAATGTATTAGTTTTGGACTGATACAGAGCTGTGCAGAGTGAATGAGGCACTGTATTAGTTTTGGATTGACACAGAGCTGTGCAGAGTGAGTGTGACAGTTTATTCATTTTGGATTGATGCAGAGCTGTGCAGAGTGAATGAGGCATTATATTAGGTTTGGATTGATACAGAGCTGTGCAGAGTGAATGGGACAGTGTATTAGTTTTGGACTGATACAGAGCTGTGCAGAGTGAATGAGGCAGTGTATTAGTTTTGGAATGATACAGAGCTAAGCAGAGCGAAAGAGGCAGTGTATTAGTTTTGGATTGATACAGAGCTAAGCAGAGTGAATGGGATAGTGTATTAGTTTTGGATTGATACAGAGCTGTGCAGAGTGAATGAGGCAGTGTATTAGTTTTGGATTGGTACAGAGCTAAGCAGAGTGAATTGGGCAGTGTATTAGTTTTGGATTGATACAGAGCTGTGCAGAGTGAATGGGGCAGTGTATTAGTTTTGGATTGATACTGAGCTGTGCAGATTGAATGGGGCAGTGCATTAGTTTTGGCTTGATAGAGAGCTGTGCAGCGTGAATGGGACATTGTGTTACTTTTGGATTTATACAAGCTGTGCAGAGTGAATGGAGCAGTGTATTAGTTTTGGATTGACACAGAGCTGTGCAGAGTGAGTGTGACAGTTTATTCATTTTGGATTGATGCAGAGCTGTGCAGAGTGAATGAGGCATTATATTAGGTTTGGATTGCTAAAGAGCTGTGCAGAGTGAATGGGACATTGTATTAGTTTTGGATTGATACAGAGCTGTGCAGATTGAACGGGACTGTGTATTACTTTTGGATTGATACAGAGCTGTGCAGAGTGAATGGGGCTGTGTATTATTTTGGATTGATACAGAGCTGCGCAGAGTGAATGGGGCAATGTATTAGTTTTGGATTGATACAGAGCTGCGCAGAGTGAATGGGGCAATGTATTAGTTTTGGATTTATACCGAGCTGTGAAGAGTGAATTGGGCAGTGTATTAGTTTTGGATTCTTAGATTCAGTGCAGAGTGAATGGGGCAGTGTATTAGTTTTGGATTGATAGATAGCTGTGCAGAGTGAATGGGGCAGTGCATTAGTTTTGGATTAATACAGTGTTGAGAAAAGTGAATGGTACAGTGTATTAGTTTTGGATTGATACAGAGCTGTGCAGAGTGAATGTGACAGTGTATTAGTTTTGGATTGATACAGAGCTGTGCAGTGTGAATGGGGCAGTGTATTAGTTTTGGATTGATACAGAACTGTGCAGAGTGAATCGGTCAGTGTACTAGTTTATGATGATTCAGCACTGTGCAGAGTGAAAGGGGCAGGGTATTAGTTTTGGACTGATACAGAGCTGTGCAGAGTAAACGGGGCAATGTATTAGTTTTGGATTGATACAGAGCTGTGCAGACTGAATGAGGCACTGTATTAGTTTTGGATTGATACAGAGCTGTGCAGTGTGAATGGGGCATTGTATTATTTTGGATTTATACTGAGCTGTGAAGAGTGAATTGGGCAGTGTATTAGTTTTGGATTCTTAGATTCAGTGCAGAGTGAATGGGGCAGTGTATTAGTTTTGGATTGATACAGAGCTGTGCAGAGTGAATGGGACAGTGTATTAGTTTTGTATTGATACAGAGCTGTGCAGAGTGTATGGGGCAGTGTATTAGTTTTGGATTGATACAGAACTGTGCAGAGTGAATCGGTCAGTGTACTAGTTTATGATGATTCAGAACTGTGCAGAGTGAATCGGTCAGTGTACTAGTTTATGATGATTCAGCACTGTGCAGAGTGAAAGGGGTAGTGTATTAGTTTTGGATTGATACAGAGCTGTGCAGGGTGAATGGTGCAGAGTATTAGTTTTGGTTTGATACAGAGCTGTGCAGAGTGAATGCGGCAGTGTATTCATTTTGGATTTATAAAAGATGTGCAGAGTGAATGGGACATTGTGTTACTTTTGAATTTATACAAGCTGTGCGGAGTGAATGGAGCAGTGTATTAGTTTTGGATTGACACAGAGCTGTGCAAAGTGAGTGTGACAGTTTATTCATTTTGGAATGATGCAGAGCTGTGCAGAGTGAATGAGGCATTATGTTAGGTTTGGATTGATACAGAGCTGTGCAGAGTGAATGGGACAGTGTATTAGTTTTGGACTGATGCAGAGCTGTGCAGATTGAATGAGGCAGTGGATTAGTTTTGGATTGATACAGCGCTGGGCAGAGTGAATGAGGCACTGTAGTACTTTTGGATTGCTACAGAGCTGTGCAGAGTGAATGGGGCAGTGTATTACTTTTGGATTGATACAGAGCTGTGCAGATTGAATGGGACAGTGTATTACTTTTGGATTGATACAGAGATGTGCAGAGTGAATGGGGCAGTGTATTATTTTGGATTGATACAGAGCTGTGCAGAGTGAATGGGGCAGTGTATTAGTTTTGGATTGATACAGAGCTGTGCAGTGTGAATGGGGCATTGTATTATTTTGGATTTATACTGAGCTGTGAAGAGTGAATGGGGCAGTGTATTAGTTTTGGATTCTTAGATTCAGTGCAGAGTGAATGGGGCAGTGTATTAGTTTTGGCTTGATAGAGAGCTGTTCAGCATGAATGGGACATTGTGTTACTTTTGGATTTATACAAGCTGTGCGGAGTGAATGGAGCAGTGTATTAGTTTTGGATTGACACAGAGCTGTGCAGAGTGAGTGTGACATTTTATTCATTTTGGATTGATGCAGAGCTGTGCAGAGTGAATGAGGCATTATATTAGGTTTGGATTGATACAGAGCTGTGCAGAGTGAATGGGACAGTGTATTAGTTTTGGACTGATACAGAGCTGTGCAGAGAGAATGAGGCAGTGTATTAGTTTTGGACTGATACAGAGCTAAGCAGAGTGAAAGAGGCAGTGTATTAGTTTTGGATTGATACAGAGCTAAGCAGAGTTAATGGGATAGTGTATTAGTTTTGGATTGATACAGAGCTGTGCAGAGTGAATGAGGCAGTGTATTAGTTTTGGATTGGTACAGAGCTAACCAGAGTGAATTGGGCAGTGTATTAGTTTTGGATTGATACAGAGCTGTGCAGAGTGAATGAGGCACTGTATTACTTTTGGATTGCTACAGAGCTGTGCAGAGTGAATGGGACAGTGTATTAGTTTTGGATTGATACAGAGCTAAGCAGAGTGAATGGGATAGTGTATTAGTTTTGGATTGAAACAGAGCTGTGCAGAGTGAATGGACAGTGTATTAATTTTGGACTGATACAGAGCTGTCCAGAGGGAATGGGACAGTGTATTAGTTCTGGATTGGTACAGAGCTGTGCAGAGTGAATGGGACAGTGTATTAAATTTGGATAGATACAGGGCTGTGCAGAGAGAATGGGACAGTGTATTAGTTTTGAATTGACACAGAGCTGTGCAGAGCCAATGTGACAGTTTATTCATTTTGGAATGAAGCAGAGCTGTGCACAGTGAATAGGGCAGTGTATTAGTTTAGGATTGATACTGAGCTGTGCAGAGTGAATGGTTCAGTGTATTAGTTTTGGATTGATACAGAACTGTGCAGAATGAAAGGGACAGTGTATTAGTTTTGGATTGTTACAGAGCTGTGCAGAATGAAAGGGACAGTGTATTAGTTTTGGATTGATACAGAGCTGTGCAGAGTGAATGTGGCCGTGTATTAGTTATGGATTCATACAGAGCTAAGCAGGGTAAACGGGACAGTGTATTAGTTTTGGATTGAAACAGAGCTGTGCAGAGTGAATGGAACAGTGTATTACTTTTGGATTGATACAGAGCTGTGCAGAGTGAAAGGGGCAGTGTATTAGTTTTGGATTGATACAGAACTGTGCAGAGTGAATGGGGCAGTGTATTATTTTGGTTTAATACTGAGCTGTCCAGAGTGAATGGGGCAGAGTATTAGTTTTGGATTGATACAGAGTTGAGAAAAGTGAATGGGACAGTGTATTAATTTTGGATTGATACAGAGTTGTGCAGCGTGAATGGGCAGTGTATTACTTTGGATGGATACTGAACTGTGCTGAGTGAATCGGTCAGTGTACTAGTTTATGATGATTCAGCACTGTGCAGAGTGAAGGGGGTAGTGTATTAGTTTTGGATTGATACAGAGCTGTGCAGAGTGAATGGGGCAGTGTATTAGTTTTGGATTGATACAGAGCTGTGCAGAGTGATTGGGGCAGTGTATTAGTTTTGGATTGATAGAGAGCTGTGCAGAGTTAATTTGGACAGAGTATTAGTTTTGGATTGATACAGAGCTGTGCAGAGGGAATGTTGCAGAGTATTAGTTTTGGTTTGATACAGAGCTGTGCAGAGTGAATGCGGCAGTGTATTCATTTTGGATTTATAAAAGCTGTGCAGACTGAATGGGGCAGTGCATTAGTTTTGGCTTGATAGAGAGCTGTTCAGCATGAATGGGACATTGTGTTACTTTTGGATTTATGCAAGCTGTGCAGAGTGAATGGAGCAGTGTATTAGTTTTGGATTGACACAGAGCTGTGCAGAGTGAGTGTGACAGTTTATTCATTTTGGATTGATGCAGAGCTGTGCAGAGTGAATGAGGCATTATGTTAGGTTCGGATTGATACAGAGCTGTGCAGATTGAATGGGACAGTGTATTAGTTTTGGACTGATACAGAGCTGTGCAGAGTGAATGAGGCAGTGTATTAGTTTTGGACTGATACAGAGCTAAGCAGAGTGAAAGAGGCAGTGTATTAGTTTTGGATTGGTACAGAGCTAAGCAGAGTGAATTGGGCATTGTATTAGTTTTGGATTGATACAGAGCTGTGCAGAGTGAATGAGGCAATGTATTACTTTTGGAATGCTACAGAGCTGTGCAGAGTGAATTGGACAGTGTATTAGTTTTGGATTGATACTGAGCTGTGCAGATGGAATGGGACAGTGTATTACTTTTGGATTGATACAGAGATGTGCAGAGTGAATGGGACAGTGTATTACTTTTGGATTGATACAGAGATGTGCAGAGTGAATGGGGCAGTGTATTATTTTGGATTGATACAGAGCTGTGCAGAGTGAATGGGGCAGTGTATTAGTTTTGGATTGATACAGAGCTGTGCAGTGTGAATGGGGCATTGTATTATTTTGGATTTATACTGAGCTGTGAAGAGTGAATGGGGCAGTCTATTAGTTTTGGATTCTTAGATTCAGTGCAGAGTGAATGGGGCAGTGTATTAGTTTTAGCTTGATAGAGAGCTGTTCAGCATGAATGGGACATTGTGTTACTTTTGG
The DNA here is from genome assembly GCF_017639515.1 of Carcharodon carcharias. Lineage (NCBI taxonomy): Eukaryota > Metazoa > Chordata > Chondrichthyes > Lamniformes > Lamnidae > Carcharodon > Carcharodon carcharias. The sequence goes on from NW_024470725.1 coordinate 358,444, forward strand.
ATTTATACAAGCTGTGCAGAGTGAATGGAGCAGTGTATTAGTTTTGGATTGACACAGAGCTGTGCAGAGTGAGTGTGACAGTTTATTCATTTTGGATTGATGCAGAGCTGTGCAGAGTGAATGAGGCATTATATTAGGTTTGGATTGATACAGAGCTGTGCAGAGTGAATGGGACAGTGTATTAGTTTTGGACTGATACAGAGCTGCGCAGAGTGAATGAGGCAGTGTATTAATTTTGGACTGATACAGAGCTAAGCAGAGTGAAAGAGGCAGTGTATTAGTTTTGGATTGATACAGAGCTAAGCAGAGTGAATGGGATAGTGTATTAGTTTTGGATTGATACAGAGCTGTGCAGAGTGAATGAGGCAGTGTATTAGTTTTGAATTGGTACAGAGCTAAGCAGACTGAATGGGACAGTGTATTAGTTTTGGATTGATACAGAGCTGTGCAGAGTGAATGAGGCACTGTATTACTTTTGGATTGCTACAGAGCTGTGCGGAGTGAATGGGGCAGTGTATTAGTTTTGGATTGATACAGAGCTGTGCAGAGTGAATGGGGCAGTGTATTAGTTTTGGATTTATACAGAGCTGTGCAGAGTGAAAGGGGCAGTGTATTAGTTTTGGATTGATAGATATCTATGCAACATGAATGGGGCATTGTATTAGTTTTGGATTGATACAGAGGTCTGCCGAGTGAATGTGGCAGTGTATTAGTTTTGGATTGATACAGAGCTGTGCAGAGTGAATGAGGCAGTGTATTAGTTTTGGATTGGTACAGAGCTAACCAGAGTGAATTGGGCAGTGTATTAGTTTTGGATTGATACAGAGCTGTGCAGAGTGAATGAGGCACTGTATTACTTTTGGATTGCTACAGAACTGTGCAGAGTGAATGGGACAGTGTATTAGTTTTGGATTGATACAGAGCTAAGCAGAGTGAATGGGATAGTGTATTAGTTTTGGATTGAAACAGAGCTGTGCAGAGTGAATGGACAGTGTATTAATTTTGGACTGATACAGAGCTGTCCAGAGGGAATGGGACAGTGTATTAGTTCTGGATTGGTACAGAGCTGTGCAGAGTGAATGGGACAGTGTATTAAATTTGGATAGATACAGAGCTGTGCAGAGAGAATGGGGCAGTGTATTAGTTTTGAATTGACACAGAGCTGTGCAGAGTCAATGTGACAGTTTATTCATTTTGGAATGAAGCAGAGCTGTGCAGAGTGAATAGGGCAGTGTATTAGTTTAGGATTGATACTGAGCTGTGCAGAGTGAATGGTTCAGTGTATTAGTTTCGGATTGATACAGAGCTGTGCAGAGTGAATGAGGCACTGTATTACTTTTGGATTGCTACAGAGCTGTGCAGAGTGAATGGGACAGTGTATTAGTTTTGGATTGATACAGAGCTAAGCAGAGTGAATGGGATAGTGTATTAGTTTTGGATTGAAACAGAGCTGTGCAGAGTGAATGGACAGTGTATTAATTTTGGACTGATACAGAGCTGTCCAGAGGGAATGGGACAGTGTATTAGTTCTGGATTGGTACAGAGCTGTGCAGAGTGAATGGGACAGTGTATTAAATTTGGATAGATACAGGGCTGTGCAGAGAGAATGGGGCAGTGTATTAGTTTTGAATTGACACAGAGCTGTGCAGAGCCAATGTGACAGTTTATTCATTTTGGAATGAAGCAGAGCTGTGCACAGTGAATAGGGCAGTGTATTAGTTTAGGATTGATACTGAGCTGTGCAGAGTGAATGGTTCAGTGTATTAGTTTTGGATTGATACAGAGCTGTGCAGAGTGAATGAGGCACTGTATTACTTTTGGATTGATACAGAGCTGTGCAGAATGAAAGGGACAGTGTATTAGTTTTGGATTGTTACAGAGCTGTGCAGAATGAAAGGGACAGTGTATTAGTTTTGGATTGATACAGAGCTGTGCAGAGTGAATGTGGCAGTGTATTAGTTATGGATTCATACAGAGCTAAGCAGGGTAAACGGGACAGTGTATTAGTTTTGGATTGAAACAGAGCTGTGCAGAGTGAATGGAACAGTGTATTACTTTTGGATTGATACAGAGCTGTGCAGAGTGAAAGGGGCAGTGTATTAGTTTTGGATTGATACAGAACTGTGCAGAGTGAATGGGGCAGTGTATTATTTTGGTTTAATACTGAGCTGTCCAGAGTGAATTGGGCAGAGTATTAGTTTTGGATTGATACAGAGTTGAGAAAAGTGAATGGGACAGTGTATTAATTTTGGATTGATACAGAGTTGTGCAGCGTGAATGGGCAGTGTATTACTTTGGATGGATACTGAACTGTGCTGAGTGAATCGGTCAGTGTACTAGTTTATGATGATTCAGCACTGTGCAGAGTGAAAGGGGTAGTGTATTAGTTTTGGATTGATACAGAGCTGTGCAGAGTGAATGGGGCAGTGTATTAGTTTTGGATTGATACAGAGCTGTGCAGAGTGATTGGGGCAGTGTATTAGTTTTGGATTGATAGAGAGCTGTGCAGAGTTAATTTGGACAGAGTATTAGTTTTGGATTGATACAGAGCTGTGCAGAGGGAATGGTGCAGAGTATTAGTTTTGGTTTGATACAGAGCTGTGCAGAGTGAATGCGGCAGTGTATTCATTTTGGATTTATAAAAGCTGTGCAGACTGAATGGGGCAGTGCATTAGTTTTGGCTTGATAGAGAGCTGTTCAGCATGAATGGGACATTGTGTTACTTTTGGATTTATGCAAGCTGTGCAGAGTGAATGGAGCAGTGTATTAGTTTTGGATTGACACAGAGCTGTGCAGAGTGAGTATGACAGTTTATTCATTTTGGATTGATGCAGAGCTGTGCAGAGTGAATGAGGCATTATGTTTTCGGATTGATACAGAGCTGTGCAGATTGAATGGGACAGTGTATTAGTTTTGGACTGATACAGAGCTGTGCAGAGTGAATGAGGCAGTGTATTAGTTTTGGACTGATACAGAGCTAAGCAGAGTGAAAGAGGCAGTGTATTAGTTTTGGATTGGTACAGAGCTAAGCAGAGTGAATTGGGCATTGTATTAGTTTTGGATTGATACAGAGCTGTGCAGAGTGAATGAGGCAATGTATTACTTTTGGAATGCTACAGAGCTGTGCAGAGTGAATTGGACAGTGTATTAGTTTTGGATTGATACTGAGCTGTGCAGATGGAATGGGACAGTGTATTACTTTTGGATTGATACAGAGATGTGCAGAGTGAATGGGACAGTGTATTACTTTTGGATTGATACAGAGATGTGCAGAGTGAATGGGGCAGTGTATTATTTTGGATTGATACAGAGCTGTGCAGAGTGAATGGGGCAGTGTATTAGTTTTGGATTGATACAGAGCTGTGCAGTGTGAATGGGGCATTGTATTATTTTGGATTTATACTGAGCTGTGAAGAGTGAATGGGGCAGTCTATTAGTTTTGGATTCTTAGATTCAGTGCAGAGTGAATGGGGCAGTGTATTAGTTTTAGCTTGATAGAGAGCTGTTCAGCATGAATGGGACATTGTGTTACTTTTGGATTTATACAAGCTGTGCAGAGTGAATGGAGCAGTGTATTAGTTTTGGATTGACACAGAGCTGTGCAGAGTGAGTGTGACAGTTTATTCATTTTGGATTGATGCAGAGCTGTGCAGAGTGAATGAGGCATTATATTAGGTTTGGATTGATACAGAGCTGTGCAGAGTGAATGGGACAGTGTATTAGTTTTGGACTGATACAGAGCTGCGCAGAGTGAATGAGGCAGTGTATTAATTTTGGACTGATACAGAGCTAAGCAGAGTGAAAGAGGCAGTGTATTAGTTTTGGATTGATACAGAGCTAAGCAGAGTGAATGGGATAGTGTATTAGTTTTGGATTGATACAGAGCTGTGCAGAGTGAATGAGGCAGTGTATTAGTTTTGAATTGGTACAGAGCTAAGCAGACTGAATGGGACAGTGTATTAGTTTTGGATTGATACAGAGCTGTGCAGAGTGAATGAGGCACTGTATTACTTTTGGATTGCTACAGAGCTGTGCGGAGTGAATGGGGCAGTGTATTAGTTTTGGATTGATACAGAGCTGTGCAGAGTGAATGGGGCAGTGTATTAGTTTTGGATTTATACAGAGCTGTGCAGAGTGAAAGGGGCAGTGTATTAGTTTTGGATTGATAGATATCTATGCAACATGAATGGGGCATTGTATTAGTTTTGGATTGATACAGAGGTCTGCCGAGTGAATGTGGCAGTGTATTAGTTTTGGATTGATACAGAGCTCTGCAGTGTGAATGGGGCAGTTTATTAGTTTTGGATTGATACACAGCTCTGCAGAGTTAATGGGGCAGTGTATTAGTTGTGGACTGATACAGAGCTATGCAGAGTGAATGGGGCAGTGTATTAGTTTTGTATTGATACAGAGCTCTGCAGAGTGAATGGGGCAGTATATTAGTTTTGGATTGATACAGAGCTGTACAGAGTGAATGGGACAGTTTATTACTTTTGGATTGATACAGAGCTGTGCAGAGTGAATGGGGCAGTGTATTACTTTTCGATTGATACAGAGATGTGCAGAGTGAATGGGGCAGTGTATTATTTTGGATTGATACAGAGCTGTGCAGAGTGAATGGGGCAGTGTATTAGTTTTGGATTGATACAGAGCTATGCAGTGTGAATGGGGCATTGTATTATTTTGGATTTATACTGAGCTGTGAAGATTGAATGTGGCAGTGTATTAGTTTTGGATTCTTAGATTCAGTGCAGAGTGAATGGGGCAGTGTATTAGTTTTGGCTTGATAGAGAGCTGTTCAGCATGAATGGGACATTGTGTTACTTTTGGATTTATACAAGCTGTGCGGAGTGAATGGAGCAGTGTATTAGTTTTGGATTGACACAGAGCTGTGCAGAGTGAGTGTGACAGTTTATTCATTTTGGATTGATGCAGAGCTGTGCAGAGTGAATGAGGCATTATATTAGGTTTGGATTGATACAGAGCTGTGCAGAGTGAATGGGACAGTGTATTAGTTTTGGACTGATACAGAGCTGTGCAGAGTGAATGAGGCAGTGTATTAGTTTTGGACTGATACAGAGCTAAGCAGAGTGAAAGAGGCAGTGTATTAGTTTTGGATTGATACAGAGCTAAGCAGAGTTAATGGGATAGTGTATTAGTTTTGGATTGATACAGAGCTGTGCAGAGTGAAAGAGGCAGTGTATTAGTTTTGGATTGATACAGAGCTAAGCAGAGTGAATTGGGCAGTGTATTAGTTTTGGATTGATACAGAGCTAAGAAGAGTGAATGAGGCACTGTATTACTTTTGGATTGCTACTGAGCTGTGCAGAGTGAATGGGACAGTGTATTAGTTTTGGATTGATACAGAGCTGTGCAGAGTGAATGTGGCAGTGTATTCATTTTGGATTTATAAAAGCTGTGCAGAGTGAATGGGGCAGTGCATTAGGTTTGGCTTGATAGAGAGCTGTGCAGCGTGAATGGGACATTTTGTTACTTTTGGATTTAAACAAGCTGTGCAGAGTGAATGGAGTAGTGTATTAGTTTTGGATTGACACAGAGCTGTGCAGAGTGAGTGTGACAGTTTATTCATTTTGGATTGATGCAGAGCTGTGCAGAGTGAATGAGGCATTATATTAGTTTTGGATTGATACAGAGCTGTGCAGAGTGAATGGGACAGTGTATTAGTTTTGGACTGATACAGAGCCGAGCAGAGTGAATGAGGCAGTGTATTAGATTTGGACTGATACAGAGCTAAGCAGAGTGAAAGAGGCAGTGTATTAGTTTTGGATTGATTCAGAGCTAAGCAGAGTGAATGGGATAGTGTATTAGTTTTGGATTGATACAGAGCTGTGCAGAGTGAATGAGGCAGTGTATTAGTTTTGGATTGGTACAGAGCTAAGCAGAGTGGATTGGGCAGTGTATTAGTTTTGGATTGATACAGAGCTGTGCAGAGTGAATGAGGCACTGTATTACATTTGGATTGCTACAGAGCTGTGCAGAGTGAATGGGACAGTGTATTAGTTTTGGATTGATACAGTGCTGTGCAGATTGAATGGGACAGTGTATTACTTTTGGATTGATACAGAGATGTGCAGAGTGAATGGGGCAGTGTATTATTTTGGATTGATACAGAGCTGTGAAGTGTGAATGGGGCAGTGTATTAGTTTTGGATTGATACAGAGCTGTGCAGTGTGAATGGGGCATTGTATTATTTTGGATTCATACTGAGCTGTGAAGAGTGAATGGGGCTGTGTATTAGTTTTGGATTCTTAGATTCAGTGCAGAGTGAATGGGGCAGTGTATTAGTTTTGGCTTCATAGAGAGCTGTTCAGCATGAATGGGACATTGTGTTTCTTTTGGATTTATACAAGCTGTGCGGAGTGAATGGAGCAGTGTATTAGTTTTGGATTGACACAGAGCTGTGCAGAGTGAGTGTGACATTTTATTCATTTTGGATTGATGCAGAGCTGTGCAGAGTGAATGAGGCATTATATTGGGTTTGGATTGATACAGAGCTGTGCAGAGTGAATGAGGCAGTGTATTAGTTTTGGATTGGTACAGAGGTAAGCAGAGTGAATTGGGCAGTGTATTACTTTTGGATTGCTACAGAGCTGTGCAGAGTGAATGGGACAATGTATTAGTTTTGGATTGATACAGAGCTGTGCAGATTGAATGGGACAGTGGATTACTTTTGAATTGATACAGAGCTGTGCAGAGTGAATGTGGCCGTGTATTAGTTATGGATTCATACAGAGCTAAGCAGGGTAAATGGGACAGTGTATTAGTTTTGGATTGATACAGAGCTGTGCAGAGTGAATGGAACAGTGTATTACTTTTGGATTGATACAGAGCTGTGCAGAGTGAAAGGGGAAGTGTATTAGTCTTGGATTGATACAGAACTGTGCAGAGTGAATGGGGCAGTGTATTAATTTGGTTTAATACTGAGCTGTCCAGAGTGAATGGGGCAGTGTATTAGTTTTGGATTGATACAGAGTTGAGAAAAGTGAATGGGACAGTGTATTAATTTTGGATTGATACAGAGTTGTGCAGCGTGAATGGGCAGTGTATTACTTTGGATTGATACTGAACTGTGCAGAGTGAATCGGTCAGTGTACTAGTTTATGATGATTCAGCACTGTGCAGAGTGAAAGGGGTAGTGTATTAGTTTTGGATTGATACAGAGCTGTGCAGAGTGAATGGGGCAGTGTATTAGTTTTGGATTGATACAGAGCTGTGCAGAGTGATTGGGGCAGTGTATTAGTTTTGGATTGATAGAGACCTGTGCAGAGTTAATTTGGACAGAGTATTAGTTTTGGATTGATACAGAGCTGTGCAGAGTGAATGGTGCAGAGTATTAGTTTTGGTTTGATACAGAGCTGTGCAGAGTGAATGCGGCAGTGTATTCATTTTGGATTTATAAAAGCTGTGCAGACTGAATGGGGCAGTGCATTAGTTTTGGCTTGATAGAGAGCTGTGCAGCGTGAATGGGACATTGTGTTACTTTTGGATTTATACAAGCTGTGCAGAGTGAATGGAGCAGTGTATTAGTTTTGGATTGACACAGAGCTGTGCAGAGTGAGTGTGACAGTTTATTCATTTTGGATTGATGCAGAGCTGTGCAGATTGAATGAGGCATTATGTTAGGTTCGGATTGATACAGAGCTGTGCAGAGTGAATGGGACAATGTATTAGTTTTGGACTGATACAGAGCTGTGCAGAGTGAATGAGGCAGTGTATTAGTTTTGGACTGATACAGAGCTAAGCAGAGTGAAAGAGGCAGTGTATTAGTTTTGGATTGGTACAGAGCTAAGCAGAGTGAATTGGGCAGTCTATTAGTTTTGGATTGACACAGAGCTGTGCAGAGTGAGTGTGACATTTTATTCATTTTGGATTGATGCAGAGCTGTGCAGAGTGAATGAGGCATTATATTGGGTTTGGATTGATACAGAGCTGTGCAGAGAGAATGGGACAGTGTATTAGTTTTGGACTGATACAGAGCTGTGCAGAGTGAATGAGGCAGTGTATTAGTTTTGGACTGATACAGAGCTAAGCAGAGTGAAAGAGGCAGTGTATTAGTTTTGGATTGATACAGAGCTAAGCAGAGTGAATGGGATAGTGTATTAGATTTGGATTGATACAGAGCTGTGCAGAGTGAATGAGGCAGTGTATTAGTTTTTAATTGGTACAGAGCTAAGCAGACTGAATTGGGCAGTGTATTAGTTTTGGATTGATACAGAGCTGTGCAGAGTGAATGAGGCACTGTATTACTTTTGGATTGCTACAGAGCTGTGCAGGGTGAATGGGACAGTGTATTAGTTTTGGATTGATACAGAGCTGTGCAGATTGAATGGGACAGTGTATTACTTTTGGATTGATACAGAGCTGTGCAGCGTGAATGGGACAGTGTATTAGTTTTGGATTGATACAGAGCTGTGCAGAGTGAATGGGACAGTGTATTACTTTTGGATTAATACAGAGCTGTTCAGAGTGAATTGGGCAGTGTATTACGTTTGGATTGATACAGAGCTGTGCGGAGTGAATGGGGCAGTGTATTAGTTTTGGATTGATACAGAGCTGTGCAGAGTGAATGGGGCAGTGTATTAGTTTTGGATTTATACAGAGCTGTGCAGAGTGAAAGGGGCAGTGTATTAGTTTTGGATTGATAGATACCTATGCAACATGAATGGGGCATTGTATTAGTTTTGGATTGATACAGAGGTGTGCCGAGTGAATGTGGCAGTGTATTAGTTTTGGATTGATACAGAGCTCTGCAGAATGAATGGGGCAGTTTATTAGTTCTGGATTGATACAGAGCTGTGCAGAGTTAATGGGGCAGTGTATTAGTTGTGGACTGATACAGAGCTATGCAGCGTGAATGGGGCAGTGTATTAGTTTTGTACTGATACAGAGCTCTGCAGAGTGACTGGGACAGTATATTAGTTTCGGATTGATGCAGAGCAGTGCAGAGTGATTGGGGCAGTGTATTAATTTTAGATTGATACAGAGCTGTTCAGACTGAATGATGCTGTGATTTAGTTTTGGATTGATACAGAGCTGTGCAGAGTGAATGTGGCATTGTATTAGTTTTGGATTGATACAGAGCTGTGCAGAGTGAATGGGGCAGTATATTAGTTTTGGATTGATACAGAGCTGTACAGAGTGAATGGGACAGTTTATTACTTTTGGATTGATACAGAGCTGTGCAGAGTGAATGGGGCAGTGTATTACTTTTGGATTGATACAGAGCTGTGCAGAGTGAATGGGGCAGTGTATTATTTTGGATTGATACAGAGCTGTGCAGTGTGAATGGGGCATTGTATTATTTTGGATTTATACTGAGCTGTGCAGAGTGAATGGGGCAGTGTATTAGTTTTGGATTGATACAGAGCTATGCAGTGTGAATGGGGCATTGTATTATTTTGGATTTATACTGAGCTGTGAAGAGTGAATGGGGCAGTCTATTAGTTTTGGATTCTTAGATTCAGTGCAGAGTGAATGGGGCAGTGTATTAGTTTTGGCTTGATAGAGAGCTGTTCAGCATGAATGGGACATTGTGTTACTTTTGGATTTATACAAGCTGTGCGAGTGAATGGAGCAGTGTATTAGTTTTGGATTGACACAGAGCTGTGCAGAGTGAGTGTGACAGTTTATTCATTTTGGATTGATGCAGAGCTGTGCAGAGTGAATGAGGCATTATATTAGGTTTGGATTGATACAGAGCTGTGCAGAGTGAATGGGACAGTGTATTAGTTTTGGACTGATACAGAGCTGTGCAGAGTGAATGAGGCAGTGTATTAGTTTTGGACTGATACAGAGCTAAGCAGAGTGAAAGAGGCAGTGTATTAGTTTTGGATTGATACAGAGCTAAGCAGAGTTAATGGGATAGTGTATTAGTTTTGGATTGATACAGAGCTGTGCAGAGTGAAAGAGGCAGTGTATTAGTTTTGGATTGATACAGAGCTAAGCAGAGTGAATTGGGCAGTGTATTAGTTTTGGATTGATACAGAGCTAAGAAGAGTGAATGAGGCACTGTATTACTTTTGGATTGCTACTGAGCTGTGCAGAGTGAATGGGACAGTGTATTAGTTTTGGATTGATACAGAGCTCTGCAGAATGAATGGGGCAGTTTATTAGTTCTGGATTGATACAGAGCTGTGCAGAGTTAATGGGGCAGTGTATTAGTTGTGGACTGATACAGAGCTATGCAGCGTGAATGGGGCAGTGTATTAGTTTTGTACTGATACAGAGCTCTGCAGAGTGACTGGGACAGTATATTAGTTTCGGATTGATGCAGAGCAGTGCAGAGTGATTGGGGCAGTGTATTAATTTTAGATTGATACAGAGCTGTTCAGACTGAATGATGCTGTGATTTAGTTTTGGATTGATACAGAGCTGTGCAGAGTGAATGTGGCATTGTATTAGTTTTGGATTGATACAGAGCTGTGCAGAGTGAATGGGGCAGTATATTAGTTTTGGATTGATACAGAGCTGTACAGAGTGAATGGGACAGTTTATTACTTTTGGATTGATACAGAGCTGTGCAGAGTGAATGGGGCAGTGTATTACTTTTGGATTGATACAGAGCTGTGCAGAGTGAATGGGGCAGTGTATTATTTTGGATTGATACAGAGCTGTGCAGTGTGAATGGGGCATTGTATTATTTTGGATTTATACTGAGCTGTGCAGAGTGAATGGGGCAGTGTATTAGTTTTGGATTGATTACAGAGCTATGCAGTGTGAATGGGGCATTGTATTATTTTGGATTTATACTGAGCTGTGAAGAGTGAATGGGGCAGTCTATTAGTTTTGGATTCTTAGATTCAGTGCAGAGTGAATGGGGGCAGTGTATTATTTTTGGCTTGATAGAGAGCTTTTCAGCATGAATGGGACATTGTGTTACGTTTGGATTTATACAAGCTGTGCAGAGTGAATGGAGCAGTGTATTAGATTTGGATTGACACAGAACTGTGCAGAGTGAGTGTGACAGTTTATTCATTTTGGATTGATGCAGAGCTGTGCAGAGTGAATGAGGCATTATATTAGGTTTGGATTGATACAGAGCTGTGCAGAGTGAATGGGACAGTGTATTAGTTTTGGACTGATACAGAGCTGAGCAGAGTGAATGGGGACAGTGTATTACGTTTGGATTGATACAGAGCTGTGCAGAGTGAATGGGCAGTGTATTAGTTTTGGATTGATACAGAGCTGTGCAGAGTGAATGGGCAGTGTATTATTTTGGATTGATACAGAGCTGTGCAGAGTGAATGGGGCAGTGTATTAGTTTTGGATTGATACAGAGCTGTGCAGAGTGAATGGGGCAGTGTATTAGTTTTGGATTGATACAGAGCTGTGCAGAGTGAATGGGGCAGTGTATTAGTTTTGGATTGATACAGAGCTGTGCAGAGTGAATGGGCAGTGTATTAGTTTTGGATTGATACAGAGCTGTGCAGAGTGAATGGGACAGTTTATTACTTTTGGATTGATACAGAGCTGTGCAGAGTGAATGAGGCAGTGTATTAGTTTTGGATTGATACAGAGCTGTGCAGAGTGAATGGGCAGTGTATTAGTTTTGGATTGATACAGAGCTGTGCAGAGTGAATGGGGCAGTGTATTAGTTTTGGATTGATACAGAGCTAAGCAGAGTGAATGGGCAGTGTATTAGTTTTGGATTGATACAGAGCTGTGCAGAGTGAATGAGGCAGTGTATTAGTTTTGGATTGATACAGAGCTGTGCAGAGTGAATGGGCAGTGTATTAGGTTTGGATTGATACAGAGCTGAGCAGAGTGAATGAGGCAGTGTATTACTTTTGGATTGCTACAGAGCTGTGCAGAGTGAATGGGCAGTGTATTAGTTTTGGATTGATACAGAGCTGTGCAGAGTGAATGGGACAGTGTATTACTTTTGGATTGATACAGAGCTGTGCAGAGTGAATGTGGCAGTGTATTACTTTTGGATTGATACAGAGCTGTGCAGAGTGAATGGGGCAGTGTATTAGTTTTGGATTGATACAGAGCTGTGCAGAGTGAATGGGGCAGTGTATTAGTTTTGGATTGATACAGAGCTGTGCAGAGTGAAAGGGGCAGTGTATTAGTTTTGGATTGATACAGAGCTATGCAGAGTGAATGGGACAGTGTATTAGTTTTGGATTGATACAGAGCTGTGCAGAGTGAATGTGGCAGTGTATTCATTTTGGATTGATAAAGAGCTGTGCAGAGTGAATGGGGCAGTGCATTAGTTTTGGATTGATAGAGAGCTGTGCAGAGTGAATGGGGCAGTGTATTAGTTTTGGATTGATACAAGCTGTGCAGAGTGAATGGGCAGTGTATTAGTTTTGGATTGACACAGAGCTGTGCAGAGTGAAGTGGAGCAGTTTATTCATTTTGGATTGATACAGAGCTGTGCAGAGTGAATGAGGCAGTATATTAGGTTTTGGATTGATACAGAGCTGTGCAGAGTGAATGGGACAGTGTATTAGTTTTGGATTGATACAGAGCTGAGCAGAGTGAATGTGGCAGTGTATTAGTTGTGGACTGATACAGAGCTCTGCAGAGTGAATGAGGCAGTGTATTAGTTTTGGATTGATACAGAGCTAAGCAGAGTGAATGGGATAGTGTATTAGTTTTGGATTGATACAGAGCTGTGCAGAGTGAATGAGGCAGTGTATTAGTTTTGGATTGGTACAGAGCTAAGCAGAGTGGATTGGGCAGTGTATTAGTTTTGGATTGATACAGAGCTGTGCAGAGTGAATGAGGCACTGTATTACATTTGGATTGCTACAGAGCTGTGCAGAGTGAATGGGACAGTGTATTAGTTTTGGATTGATACAGTGCTGTGCAGATTGAATGGGACAGTGTATTACTTTTGGATTGATACAGAGATGTGCAGAGTGAATGGGGCAGTGTATTATTTTGGATTGATACAGAGCTGTGAAGTGTGAATGGGGCAGTGTATTAGTTTTGGATTGATACAGAGCTGTGCAGTGTGAATGGGGCATTGTATTATTTTGGATTCATACTGAGCTGTGAAGAGTGAATGGGGCTGTGTATTAGTTTTGGATTCTTAGATTCAGTGCAGAGTGAATGGGGCAGTGTATTAGTTTTGGCTTCATAGAGAGCTGTTCAGCATGAATGGGACATTGTGTTTCTTTTGGATTTATACAAGCTGTGCGGAGTGAATGGAGCAGTGTATTAGTTTTGGATTGACACAGAGCTGTGCAGAGTGAGTGTGACATTTTATTCATTTTGGATTGATGCAGAGCTGTGCAGAGTGAATGAGGCATTATATTGGGTTTGGATTGATACAGAGCTGTGCAGAGTGAATGAGGCAGTGTATTAGTTTTGGATTGGTACAGAGGTAAGCAGAGTGAATTGGGCAGTGTATTACTTTTGGATTGCTACAGAGCTGTGCAGAGTGAATGGGACAATGTATTAGTTTTGGATTGATACAGAGCTGTGCAGATTGAATGGGACAGTGGATTACTTTTGAATTGATACAGAGCTGTGCAGAGTGAATGTGGCCGTGTATTAGTTATGGATTCATACAGAGCTAAGCAGGGTAAATGGGACAGTGTATTAGTTTTGGATTGATACAGAGCTGTGCAGAGTGAATGGAACAGTGTATTACTTTTGGATTGATACAGAGCTGTGCAGAGTGAAAGGGGAAGTGTATTAGTCTTGGATTGATACAGAACTGTGCAGAGTGAATGGGGCAGTGTATTAATTTGGTTTAATACTGAGCTGTCCAGAGTGAATGGGGCAGTGTATTAGTTTTGGATTGATACAGAGTTGAGAAAAGTGAATGGGACAGTGTATTAATTTTGGATTGATACAGAGTTGTGCAGCGTGAATGGGCAGTGTATTACTTTGGATTGATACTGAACTGTGCAGAGTGAATCGGTCAGTGTACTAGTTTATGATGATTCAGCACTGTGCAGAGTGAAAGGGGTAGTGTATTAGTTTTGGATTGATACAGAGCTGTGCAGAGTGAATGGGGCAGTGTATTAGTTTTGGATTGATACAGAGCTGTGCAGAGTGATTGGGGCAGTGTATTAGTTTTGGATTGATAGAGACCTGTGCAGAGTTAATTTGGACAGAGTATTAGTTTTGGATTGATACAGAGCTGTGCAGAGTGAATGGTGCAGAGTATTAGTTTTGGTTTGATACAGAGCTGTGCAGAGTGAATGCGGCAGTGTATTCATTTTGGATTTATAAAAGCTGTGCAGACTGAATGGGGCAGTGCATTAGTTTTGGCTTGATAGAGAGCTGTGCAGCGTGAATGGGACATTGTGTTACTTTTGGATTTATACAAGCTGTGCAGAGTGAATGGAGCAGTGTATTAGTTTTGGATTGACACAGAGCTGTGCAGAGTGAGTGTGACAGTTTATTCATTTTGGATTGATGCAGAGCTGTGCAGATTGAATGAGGCATTATGTTAGGTTCGGATTGATACAGAGCTGTGCAGAGTGAATGGGACAATGTATTAGTTTTGGACTGATACAGAGCTGTGCAGAGTGAATGAGGCAGTGTATTAGTTTTGGACTGATACAGAGCTAAGCAGAGTGAAAGAGGCAGTGTATTAGTTTTGGATTGGTACAGAGCTAAGCAGAGTGAATTGGGCAGTCTATTAGTTTTGGATTGACACAGAGCTGTGCAGAGTGAGTGTGACATTTTATTCATTTTGGATTGATGCAGAGCTGTGCAGAGTGAATGAGGCATTATATTGGGTTTGGATTGATACAGAGCTGTGCAGAGAGAATGGGACAGTGTATTAGTTTTGGACTGATACAGAGCTGTGCAGAGTGAATGAGGCAGTGTATTAGTTTTGGACTGATACAGAGCTAAGCAGAGTGAAAGAGGCAGTGTATTAGTTTTGGATTGATACAGAGCTAAGCAGAGTGAATGGGATAGTGTATTAGATTTGGATTGATACAGAGCTGTGCAGAGTGAATGAGGCAGTGTATTAGTTTTTAATTGGTACAGAGCTAAGCAGACTGAATTGGGCAGTGTATTAGTTTTGGATTGATACAGAGCTGTGCAGAGTGAATGAGGCACTGTATTACTTTTGGATTGCTACAGAGCTGTGCAGGGTGAATGGGACAGTGTATTAGTTTTGGATTGATACAGAGCTGTGCAGATTGAATGGGACAGTGTATTACTTTTGGATTGATACAGAGCTGTGCAGCGTGAATGGGACAGTGTATTAGTTTTGGATTGATACAGAGCTGTGCAGAGTGAATGGGACAGTGTATTACTTTTGGATTAATACAGAGCTGTTCAGAGTGAATTGGGCAGTGTATTACGTTTGGATTGATACAGAGCTGTGCGGAGTGAATGGGGCAGTGTATTAGTTTTGGATTGATACAGAGCTGTGCAGAGTGAATGGGGCAGTGTATTAGTTTTGGATTTATACAGAGCTGTGCAGAGTGAAAGGGGCAGTGTATTAGTTTTGGATTGATAGATACCTATGCAACATGAATGGGGCATTGTATTAGTTTTGGATTGATACAGAGGTGTGCCGAGTGAATGTGGCAGTGTATTAGTTTTGGATTGATACAGAGCTCTGCAGAATGAATGGGGCAGTTTATTAGTTCTGGATTGATACAGAGCTGTGCAGAGTTAATGGGGCAGTGTATTAGTTGTGGACTGATACAGAGCTATGCAGCGTGAATGGGGCAGTGTATTAGTTTTGTACTGATACAGAGCTCTGCAGAGTGACTGGGACAGTATATTAGTTTCGGATTGATGCAGAGCAGTGCAGAGTGATTGGGGCAGTGTATTAATTTTAGATTGATACAGAGCTGTTCAGACTGAATGATGCTGTGATTTAGTTTTGGATTGATACAGAGCTGTGCAGAGTGAATGTGGCATTGTATTAGTTTTGGATTGATACAGAGCTGTGCAGAGTGAATGGGGCAGTATATTAGTTTTGGATTGATACAGAGCTGTACAGAGTGAATGGGACAGTTTATTACTTTTGGATTGATACAGAGCTGTGCAGAGTGAATGGGGCAGTGTATTACTTTTGGATTGATACAGAGCTGTGCAGAGTGAATGGGGCAGTGTATTATTTTGGATTGATACAGAGCTGTGCAGTGTGAATGGGGCATTGTATTATTTTGGATTTATACTGAGCTGTGCAGAGTGAATGGGGCAGTGTATTAGTTTTGGATTGATACAGAGCTATGCAGTGTGAATGGGGCATTGTATTATTTTGGATTTATACTGAGCTGTGAAGAGTGAATGGGGCAGTCTATTAGTTTTGGATTCTTAGATTCAGTGCAGAGTGAATGGGGCAGTGTATTAGTTTTGGCTTGATAGAGAGCTGTTCAGCATGAATGGGACATTGTGTTACTTTTGGATTTATACAAGCTGTGCGGAGTGAATGGAGCAGTGTATTAGTTTTGGATTGACACAGAGCTGTGCAGAGTGAGTGTGACAGTTTATTCATTTTGGATTGATGCAGAGCTGTGCAGAGTGAATGAGGCATTATATTAGGTTTGGATTGATACAGAGCTGTGCAGAGTGAATGGGACAGTGTATTAGTTTTGGACTGATACAGAGCTGTGCAGAGTGAATGAGGCAGTGTATTAGTTTTGGACTGATACAGAGCTAAGCAGAGTGAAAGAGGCAGTGTATTAGTTTTGGATTGATACAGAGCTAAGCAGAGTTAATGGGATAGTGTATTAGTTTTGGATTGATACAGAGCTGTGCAGAGTGAAAGAGGCAGTGTATTAGTTTTGGATTGATACAGAGCTAAGCAGAGTGAATTGGGCAGTGTATTAGTTTTGGATTGATACAGAGCTAAGAAGAGTGAATGAGGCACTGTATTACTTTTGGATTGCTACTGAGCTGTGCAGAGTGAATGGGACAGTGTATTAGTTTTGGATTGATACAGAGCTCTGCAGAATGAATGGGGCAGTTTATTAGTTCTGGATTGATACAGAGCTGTGCAGAGTTAATGGGGCAGTGTATTAGTTGTGGACTGATACAGAGCTATGCAGCGTGAATGGGGCAGTGTATTAGTTTTGTACTGATACAGAGCTCTGCAGAGTGACTGGGACAGTATATTAGTTTCGGATTGATGCAGAGCAGTGCAGAGTGATTGGGGCAGTGTATTAATTTTAGATTGATACAGAGCTGTTCAGACTGAATGATGCTGTGATTTAGTTTTGGATTGATACAGAGCTGTGCAGAGTGAATGTGGCATTGTATTAGTTTTGGATTGATACAGAGCTGTGCAGAGTGAATGGGGCAGTATATTAGTTTTGGATTGATACAGAGCTGTACAGAGTGAATGGGACAGTTTATTACTTTTGGATTGATACAGAGCTGTGCAGAGTGAATGGGGCAGTGTATTACTTTTGGATTGATACAGAGCTGTGCAGAGTGAATGGGGCAGTGTATTATTTTGGATTGATACAGAGCTGTGCAGTGTGAATGGGGCATTGTATTATTTTGGATTTATACTGAGCTGTGCAGAGTGAATGGGGCAGTGTATTAGTTTTGGATTGATACAGAGCTATGCAGTGTGAATGGGGCATTGTATTATTTTGGATTTATACTGAGCTGTGAAGAGTGAATGGGGCAGTCTATTAGTTTTGGATTCTTAGATTCAGTGCAGAGTGAATGGGGCAGTGTATTATTTTTGGCTTGATAGAGAGCTTTTCAGCATGAATGGGACATTGTGTTACGTTTGGATTTATACAAGCTGTGCAGAGTGAATGGAGCAGTGTATTAGATTTGGATTGACACAGAACTGTGCAGAGTGAGTGTGACAGTTTATTCATTTTGGATTGATGCAGAGCTGT